>NC_091025.1:11831250-12182500 GCF_041296385.1 Aphelocoma coerulescens | reverse complement strand
CAAGGGTAAACTTACTTATCCATTGATTGCACCAGAAATACATTTTAAGTGGAAAGTCTTCCTGGTGGGAGTGCACTCATGAGCTTTGAACTTAAAAAAAAAAAAAAAAAAAAAAAGGAGAGAGCACGATAAAAAAAAAAGCCAAACCAAAACATGCTGTTGCAGTCTGAGGAACTTTTTTCCCCTATTGATCTTTAGATATGAAACCATAGCAGAAAGTTTTAACAAACCAGAATTCAAATCAGATGCGAGAAATTTTCACGGAGCCACTCTATTGATTTGCTCAAAATACTGCCCAGCAGTACCTTACTGCAAGTGTCTGAAGAGCCAGCGATGCTCCCCTCGCCTGCACCCTGCGCAAGCTGCACATGGATTAGCAAACCTGAATTCACAGTGTGGAAGGAAAAGAAAGAAGCGCTTGGAATTTCGAAGTTTTGTTTTGCAATTTCACAGGCACATAACACAAACTCGTCCCCGCCGTAGTTCACCCACCCTGTCTTGCTCAAGTGAGAAGCTGCTGCCAGGGCCGGGGACCCCGGAAAGGAGGGGGGTAGTTCTATGCTAATGGTACCAGAGCGTTCTGAACCCTGAAGCACCATCACAAAGCACACCTTCTGGGCAACTTACCCAAAACTTGTCGTCCAACCATGTAAACCAGCCATAACCTAAGACCAGGACTAGAGAAGGAAAGGGGAAGGCTCCTACAGATTTTATAGTAGAGCACACTGCTTTTCCTAGGAAACTGGTCGATATTTTTAAAACAGAATAAACTTCATTATTCGCTTCTTTAACTTACGATAGCCACCCAAACTAAACAAAAGCTTCACTTCCATGCCATCATTTCAGGCAAGATCCAACTTACTTCAAGGACATCCTTTAGCAACAGGCAGGAAAGCTGCTCAGTTAACATTCCTTTCTCACACTCCCACTGTACTTATTTGAAAACGATGTGCAAAATCAGATCAAAAGACTAAAAACAGAGAAAACGGCTACTTTAAAAAAAGATACTTGGAAGTGTTTTTGACCTGTTCCACCTACTAAAAACAAACAAAAAAATGTAGCAAATGTCAAAAGATGCAATCATACGAAGTGAAGATGTAAAAAAATCCCTCTCTGCTTTTCTTTTCTCTGCTCAGTTTAAGAAGTTCCAAATTCTTTCACAGGAGGCCGATGAAAGACAACTAAAAACCTAACGCTTCTCCAACTCCTACTCCAAACTTCGAGCGGAAGTGGGAATAATATCGTAAGAAAAATAAATATGTTTACTGAGATGGGAATGGGGGTTATGCTGAGGAAACGGCAAAGCTCGAGTACATTCAAAGCTCACAAAACTCAGCTAAAATCCCAAAATCGACTCTCAGGACCCAAATGTTTTTTAGGAAATGTTTTGCAAAGCTCCGCGGAGCGAGTTCTGATCTATTTGCTGGTGTACGAGAAGGGCATCCCGGGGATTTCGGACGCCGGGAAAATGCTCACAGCGAAGCACAACATCCCGCAAACTTTCCGCCCCGTTTCCCCGCTTGGAGCCCGGGACCCTGTCCCCGGCGGTCCCCCGGAGCAGCCGAGAGGCGCGGGCACGGCCGCGGCGGGGGCCGGACGGCAGCTCGGAGGGCCCAGCGCTGCCGGCACCGCCGGGCGCGGAGCGGCCGCGGCAGCGGAGGGTCCCGCGCCGCCGCTTCCCCGAGAAGTTGCCGCGGGAAGCGCTCGGTGCTTCCGAGCGGCGGGGACGGGAAGGGAGGCGCAGGGGCTCCGCCGCACCCGGTCCTCCCTTACCTGCCCGCCAGAAGCGCTTCTGCGCCGCGGCGCCATCCGCGCCCGCGGCCGGCGAGTGCCCCCGCGGCCCCCCGGCCCTCGCCCTCCGCATGGCCGCCGGGGGGCCGGAGCCTGCGCTGGCAGGGGCAGGGAGGACGCTGCCTCGAGCGGACCACTTGTCGCCCCGCGTCCCAGCACAGGTACGGGCACAGGCACGTCCCCTCCGCCGCCCGCGGGGCTGTGCCGAACTCCTACGAAATCCCCCTGTTCCGGAGGGGAGGGAAAAAGGGAGTAAGAAAGAAAGAAAGAAAAAAGATACTTCACACGCTCCCTCTGCAAATCCTGGCGGACACAAAGCCAGCGTTTATCCCTCGCTTACCGGCTCGGAGGGAAGCGGGAGACGGAGACCAAATAAAAAGAAAACACAACCTTAGGGAAAGCAAATCGGCTCCCCGCTGCCCGGAACCTCCGCGCTGCGGCCGCAGAGCCCCCTCTGAGGCGCGGCGGCTGCGCGGAGCCCGGCGCGGCGGCGGCTCCCGGGACGGGGCGATCCCCCGGCGGCCCGGCCCGGCGGCGGCAACTTTTCCGCCTCCAGGAAGCCTTTGGTGCAGCCGGAGGCCGGGACTGCGGGGCAGCGTCCTCCGCCCGGCGGGACTGCGGGGGAGCAGGGGGTGCGGGAGCGCTGGGGTCCGCGGGGGGGTGGGGGGGGCGGGCGAGAAAGTGGGTGCCCGGGGGGGATTTTCCGGCCCTTTCGGGGGAACGGCGCGGGCAGCGTGTGTGGCCAGACGGGGCATCCGTCCCGCGGGGCTACGGGATCAGCCGCCCCACCGCAGCCCCACTTTGTTTCGCAGCTCCGCGGGGCGCGGAGAGAGACGCAGGGGGCGCGGATCCATCTCCCGCGGGCTCAGGATGCCAGACCGCCCCGCTGGGAGAGGGCGGAGGGAAAACATCAAAAAACGGAAAGAGTTTGGAGTTTCGTTAAGAAACAGACGAAACAAAACGCTGAGTTAAAAAAATAAGATAAAACCCAAGAACTTGGACCAAAACCTCAGAAAGACCCCCCCGCATGTAACTCCGGGAGATCCTGTTGTCCCGCACCGCTGCCCGGCGCGGTCCCGACTCCCAACAAGGTAAGTTCATTTATTTTGTGTGTGTTTGTGTTAAAATGTGTGCGAGGGAGAGGAGAAGAACTCACCATTTCGCTGGGATAACAAGGCCAGATCGGGATCGGATTGGAAATGCTGAGGCTTCGCCTGCTTCCTCCGCGACATGCTGGCTCAAACATCAGCTGGGGCAGAATAAAAAATTACTAAAAAAAAATCTTCTCAAAATTACGGAAATCGAGCCTCCCCCCCCCAGCCTCCCCGATCCTCCGCGCACCGCGCATGTGTCCTGCTATAATTATGATTATCAATAATGCATTGCGATTAATCATAGAGGGGCTCTTTGAAAGGCGATTGGCACATGGCCAGCTCTATTCAAACCAGCTCGCCTTAATCAATTAGGCGCTGATTTGCTGGAGACCCTTGTCTCTCCGCCGCTCCCACCCAATGAGTCGATCCATGT
Organism: Aphelocoma coerulescens; assembly: GCF_041296385.1. Lineage (NCBI taxonomy): Eukaryota > Metazoa > Chordata > Aves > Passeriformes > Corvidae > Aphelocoma > Aphelocoma coerulescens. The sequence goes on along the minus strand of NC_091025.1, from coordinate 12,179,182 downwards.
GGCAGGAGAAGGGGCTGGATTTCCCCAAAGCTGTTTGGATACAGTTTAACCCTCTTAGCAACCAGCTGGAGCTGCATCGCGCCATCCCGGTTACTATAGGAATGTGTCTCCCTTCGCCCCTTCCTCCAGCCCCGACGGGCTCCCCGCGCCTCCCTCCCTCCTTCCCGCAGTTCTACGCTGCGTTTCACTTTTTTCTTTTCCCCTTTTTTTTTTTTTTTTTTTTTTTTAAACTCCCCCCGCCTCGCCCGCAACCCGAACCGGTGGAGGGAGGGCAGGGTGAGCAATAATCGATCGGGGGAGGACGCACGGCTGGGGCGGTCGGCGGGGAGCAGCGGCCCCGGAGGGTCGGCCCCGCACCCGGCAAGTGCCTGCCGGGGAGAGCCCGGCCCCGCTCCGGCCGCCGGCCCCGCACGCTGCCGCTCGCTCCGTCCCGCTGCTGCAAAAAAGTTTTGGGTGTATGTTTTTTCTTCTTGCTTTTTTGATTTTCCTTTCCTCTTGTCCCCTCATTTACAAATAAAGATCCATTTCGCCCTCTCCCAGGTCTCTCTCTCCCACCCCCCCTCCACTTCTCTTTCCATATATCACGGCCCGAGGGGTGCTGAAAATAGGAAGGGTTTGTTTTTTACCTCACACATTCCCAGGACAATTAGGGCGCCGCTGGGAGCGGCGGGCGGACCAAGCGGCCGCTCCGCCCCCGCGCCGCGCGGGTTGGCTGCGCTCGCCGTCAGTCCGCCCGGGGAGCCCGGTGCGAACGGCGGCGGGGCCGCGGCCGGGGGCGGGTGCCTCGTCCCGCTCCGCGTCCCCGCTCCGCTCCCTCGCCCCCCTCCCCCCGGGGCCTTCCTGACTTTTGTTTCCCTCTTGGACGTGGGAGCGACGCGCATCTGCCCGCCGGAGGCGCCCCCGGCCGCGCCGAGCCCGGCGGCGGAGCGCGGAGCGGAACGGCCCTGCCCGGCGCGCGGTGCCGCGCGGACTCCGGGGCCGGCCGTGCGCGCAGGCGGAGCCGCCGCGGCGCCCCGCGGGCCGGCCGGGCCGGGCTGGGCTGAGCGTGGCGCGGCGGGGCCGTCCCGGGCCCCTGCGCTCCCCGCGGCCGCTGCTCCTGCCCGGTCCCCAGCACTCCCGGCGCCGGGACGCTGCGGGCACCGCGCTCCTGCCGTGGGATGCACCGCGCACCGAACTTTTACGCCCATGTGTTACTTCCAGAGGAGGAACCTCTCACAAACAAATGTCACGATCTTGAAATAAAAAGTATACTTGCAAAGAGGCTACAAATAAGGCTATTTTTAATATCTCGTGTCCAGCGATACACGTACGCCGTGGGTAAAGAGTGGGTGTCCCCCCCGAGCTCCGCTCTCCGCGCCCCTCCGCGCGTCACGCTGCTGCGGGCACGGAAAGTTACTCTGTAAAATAAGCTGAACCGGCAGAAGCGGGAGCACAGGCGTTTCCTTTCCTCTACCCTGACCCATCTAGTGCTCTCTCCTCCCACTCCCCCCGCTGGATTATTTACTCTTCTATAGAAGCTACTCCTTTTTCCCGTATTAATATTAACAAACTCTCTGTAAAAGCAAGAGGCTGATCAGATCCAACTCATTTCAATTTCAAATGAGCCGGTAAAGCCTCGAGAGTGAGCGAGAGGAGAACGGAGAGAGGGACAAATCTTCCCATTCGAGGAACTGGCTCACTGGCGTTTTCTTCTCATTATTAAACGAAAGAGACTGTAAAATGTTTATCAATAAGGGTGGGGGGAAGAAAAACAGCCGCAAAACCCAACCAAACAAACGCATACGAAGCGAAAAATCCTCCCAGGTGCCACTCCAGTACTTAGTCAGCTTTGCAAAGTGGTCACTGACGCTTCTTTTCATTTCTGCACAGGGCGAGCCCCCTCCCTCCCCGCAGCATTCGGTACAGTAGATTTTGAGAAAAAGACAAACGAAGCTATCAGCGGGGATGATGTTGAAGAATGAAGATAATAATGTTGCTATAGGTGGTACTTCACATGACATTATTTTTCACTGAATATTTAAAGAGATGTTTCGGCAGAGATGGATACACTCAGCGCAGGCTGTCACCCTCCTTACCCTGAGACAGTGGGAAAGAAACCGAACCTGAACGCACAGAAACGCACTCGTTACTCACTGCTAGCCACACGGAGATGCACACAAAATACCCACCCGGATCCATTTGCACATTTATGCCTGTATTTCTAACTGTATCAATCACTCCATTAGCTTCCTACGGTTTCTAAAGCTAGACGATCTCCCAAAATTATTCGCGTTCACAATTTCATTATACTTTTGCCGATTAGGCTTGAGACAAATTTCCCCAGATGTGCAGTACCTTTGCTTCGTGGCTGGAAAAAGGCGGCCGTGGACAGGTAATTAAAAAGCAACAACAACAACAACAGGACGAAAAAGAGTGGCTTAAAGAAAAAGAAATTAATTTGGAGAAATTAAGTTTTACAACTTTTTTTCTCTCGTTTCTCTTCTCCTCGCTAGTGTTAAAACAGCGCCTGGTATTTCGTCCAAGACCGATTGATTATTTATTGTTTGTTTTCCTCTCCTTCGCTGGGGGCCGGGAGGGGTGGGGAAAGGGTGGGGGCAGAGCAGCAGTGCCAGGGCTAGAGAAAAATCGGTCTTTATTGTTGTTGATAGCAATACATCAATTAAACGTCATTGTCTCTAACAGAAGTTGTGAGAGTTCACAAGCGTAAATACTCTGATCTCGGGTTTTCCCTCTCGATGCTCCGAATGACAGTGACATATTTTTCCCTCCCCACCACACCTTGGAGATTTTTTTTCCCCTCTCGGATTATTCTTTTTAATGGAGGTGGGAGGCTTTCTAATGTGCTTCAATGCAAATCAGCCTGGCTGCAAGACACCCGTGGTGGGGATCGATCTCCAGTTCATTGAGATGAGCACTGAAGGGAGATGGTAAACAGGGGATAATTTGCAGTTCATTCTGCTGAGAGACGATTCCAATGAGATGCATCACACTAGACTGGATTATTGTTATTCAGGTTTGCGATCAGACACAACACCCATAGCACGATGGAGTTAAAAGCTGCACGATCCCCTCATAGTTAAAAAACATTGTTAATAACGATCGGCGGGATGGAGGGGAAATCCAACTGATTTCATATTTTGTGCCCCTGACTCCCGAGCCCCCTCCGCCCGAGCGGCGCGGGGCGGGCGGCAGCTCCGCGGCAGCGGCAGCCGAGGGTCGGGGCAGCCCAACCTGCGGCTCCGCGCCGGCCCCGCTGCCCCGCACGGCAAAGCGGCTGCCCCGCACCGCTCGCACGTCCACCCTGCCAAAATACCCGCTTCCCACTTAGCAGGGCGCTTGGTCTTTTATTTATGGGGTTTTTTTCTTCCTTCTCTTCCTCCTCGTTTTCTATGTTCTCTGTTTGCCTCTATTTTAACTGAAAAAGCACACTTCACTGGAGTTCCGAGCGCCGCTCCAGCTGACCTCGCAAGTTCGCCGTTTGTCAGCTAACACAGGTTACATATATTTTAGAAATGTGTGTAATTAGGGGCTTCCAGATGCTGCAGTCAGCTGGGAACTTGGCTTTATGCTCCGATGTATAATAAACTTTTGAGACAGTCCTGGGGCGCAGCTACCCCAGGGCAGCGAGCACCAGCTCTCCGGAATTGTTTTATTATCAATAGCCTGGATCACGCTATTCACTATGGACATTGCAGGTCCTGTGACTGTGTGGGTTTAGGTATGACTACTTTTGTGGGCATGCTGTCAGCTTCCCCCTTCCTTGCTCTCTTCTGCCTTTTTTTTTTTTGGTTGGTTTTTTTTTTTTTTTTTTTTTTTATTTTCTAACGGTAATTCTCCAGGGGGAAGGAAGAGGAAAAAAAAAAGAAGAGGAGGGGGCGCGAGAATTGAATCCTTTGCCATTATTACTGACAACTAATAATTGATTATTGCTCACAAACACAAGCTTTTACCCGCATAATTGAATCGTAAGCAATACGGGTTTAGTCAAAGGAAAAAAAAAAAGAGGGAGAGAACCTCTCCTTCTCTCTCCCCTAAATCCCAGAGAATCACAGGGATGAGGACTCCTCCACCCCCAAGATAAAAATGACTAATACCATCACCAGCCAAGGTGGGATTATTTAATTCAATTCTTTCTTTACACATTTGCTGCCTTTTGTTTGACCTGATGGCTAGCAAATTTTTACACCTAGCTGTCCCTTTTGAGTTTATTGATGAAGGTGCTTCTGAAATGATTATCAGGAGATTTACAGCCATCACTACCCACCTACGGGAAAAGTAGTAAAATCAATCCCTCAATCAATCAGACCTCTCTGTGCATATCTTTTGAATCTACTCTTTTAGCTGTTTTATTACAACACGAGCATTAAATATGTTTGTTTCAAATTTAACACGAATGCCTCCGAAGGACTCTGTCAATTTAGACATAAATCATGAAGTAAACAAGCTGGATGGAAAATTCTCTCACTGGGGCAAGAATGTTAAAACCCAAGGAATAAAAAAAATCTCCTGCATCAGTGTATGGGCAACTCTTTTGTATGTACAGCCCACAAGGCAGGAAAATAAACAGAAAAATAAATACGCAACACTGCAAAAGATTTCCATGCACTTTTATAGGACTAGAGAGTGCTAGTAATTACAGATACTTTCACACCCTAAAGCCCATCATTATTTTCTCTGATATCTTTTCTTTATATATATATATATATATATCAGAATGTCTTATTTCCCATGTTAAAAAGAAACCTTTTTTTTTTTTTCAATTAAATACCATACACTTGAGAAAGTGTCTTGATTCCAACATTATTATTGATCCCAAGGTATCACTCTATCCTTTATATGCCTTTTTTCTGGTTAAAAAATAAATTAGAGGGTATTTCAGGTAGGCTGCTTAGGTCAGAAAGCTTTCCCACTGATATGTTGCACAGTGGTCATCAGGTATGGACAGTGAATCTATAAGTTCTACAGAGGACCAGGATTTTTATTTGATGCCACAGTTTTCTCTGCAAGCCACATGCCTTTGCATCCCAGTTTAATTTTTTTTTAATATCCTAGTGTATCTCAGCCGTATAAAGCCACCATGTGGCTCCACCAGAAAACCAGAAGTTTAGAAATGAAGTGACAGAGATTTCTCCAGCCTTAGATTACAAAAAAAAATATTGAGCTACATTCTGAGCTACAAAGACATCTTTCAAAGACATATTGTGATGTCTCTCAGCACAGAAAAAACTCTGGATAGGACAAGTGAAAAAAAAGACACAAATAAGAATTATGTACATGTCAGAAGAAGAGTCATGAGTAATTACATCTGATATTGGATGATGACATATAACCCGCAATAACAGCCAACATTTCCTCCAAATATCTTGCTTTAAGGAAAGGCTCTCATACAGTAGGAAAACTTCACAGTCTCTATCACTCTTCATCCAGATATATATTCATGGGAGTCTTAGTGTTGGTTTTTAATAAAATATAATAGTTATAATTTCTTTGTCAAAATAATATTTAAAATAGTGCAAAATATGGAGATGGGAGTCATTTAAAAGCAAATGAAGGAGCAGGACCCAGGGATGCATTTTCCAGGAATATATTTAAGGAAAAACATGTGTTCTTAAAAAAAGTGTTCCCATAGGATCTGCTTACCTTTGAATTAAAATTACACAAAAGTTCTGTACTCTGACAAAATATAAACACAAGGACAAAATTTCACTTGAATATTTTCTCTGAAATAGAACCTACAGGCGATTTCTACAAGGTAGTCATCTAACAAAGTAAGACCTGTTGTCACAAAAAGATTTGCACTGTCAAATAAGAGTTACAAAGTATACATGTTTGTTTACATTTTCAAGTTTCATTTTAAACTGAAGGATATGCAGTGATTAAAGACTAAACACACATCAAACCTCAGGGGGAATGTTGCCTGCAGAGTCCTAAATTTCTTGCCTAATGAAATGAACCTGACAACCCCCTCTCCTTTTCATGACATATTTTTGATTCGAATACAGTGGAAGTATTTGTAAGTACATACATTTTGTTTGCATAATATTGAGGTGCCCTGATTAATGCATGGTGTTTACAATGTGAAAATTGTCATGCTCTCTGCATCAACACAAGGAGCTGGCCTGGCAGCAGCTAGTTGCAATTAAGTAAATGCTTCAGGAATAATGTTCTGCTTTCCATGCCTGAGCTAAGCAGAGTCCTCCCCATCCACCTTTTGCCCCCAGTTTGAGCCAGCCTGTTAAGAGAACTGGTGTGCAATGGTGCTGTGCAGAACATACCTCTCTGAGTGCAAATGTGTTTGCTCACAGACTTGCACATGCACTGTCTGGGTCCTGTGGGGAGCCCATTTCCTCATGGAGCAATCTGATACCCAGCCACATTTTTGCAGTTTTCTTTTCTTCCCATTAATGATCATATAATGTTCAAATGGCAATAACAGCCATTACCTACCTCAAAAGGTAACTCCAGGAGTTTCTGATTTCTTAGAAAAATTCCTCAGCAGAAAAGAGAGGAAAGGGTTGAGTGCTGAGCTGCCAACTAGCTCTACTGAACTATCAGCAGATACTACATCAGTGACCCAGAAAGAGCCTTGAAAAGTACTGCTTCATAAACCCAAGATCACACAGTTATCACCTAGAAAATGAGACTCGCAGTTTCCTTTCCTTATGTAACAAAAGCTCAAGTAACAGGATTCAAAGAACAATCCTCACAAAGAGACTTAAAAGACCCTTTCTCAAAAACCCAGAAACCAGATTTGGGGTTAGAAAAATTGTTTCCATCCTTCACATGCTTTATATAGTAAGCCTGGACTTTCATCCTGGCTGTACAAGCCATCTCTTGAATCTCACCCTGAGTTACGTATTCTGTGTTTCTGTCCCTCTTCACAGAACTTCAAATTCCCTCTCAAATGCAGTGTCCAGGGCTGCAGAACATGTCTATTTACAGTCTTAAGCAGCTTTCTGCAGGCTAGCTGGCTCTCCCCAGGACTGTACACAATCATTAAGCTCATCTGAGCTTGCTCCAGCCACTGACACCCTAGAAGTACTGCCTGAATAAGAATTTAAAGCTTGAGTAGGTTTTAGATAGTACTAAAGACATGTGGTGCAAAAATTATACATGCAAAGACAAATGTAGCCCCAGCCTGAAGTGGTTCAGCAATTCAATTGTTTGTCATGTACTGCAACAGGCAAAACAAAAGAGCAAGAATTGTACTTGAATATAAGACAATATGGTATGTTTAGGAATTACACCAAACACCAGTGCTTATTCTACTTCCATATGTAAAGCTCAAGGATACATCATATACTCACTTCTGAGACCATGAAAAGATACTTTTCTTGTCCTCAGAACTTTGCAGGGTAAGTGCCCAATCCTAAGCATCATCCATGTCACTCATCCTTGTGCAGGAAGCAGAGCACTGACAGCACAGCGTGAGCTGTGCTTCAGTCTAGAACTGCATGAGTTAATTTGGACCAGGGGCTAACTGTGGTGATCAAACCTGTTTCTGACCACTGTTCCTCACTGCCCCACGCCTGGATGGCCCTGTCCCACCAGCTGAGCGGGGCAATGGGCACGGGGGCTCTCCCAGCCTGTGCTGCTCTGGCACTGACACAAGTGTTTGCATGACATCCTTGCCAGCAAGGGATGGAAATCTCCTGCATGGGACAACAATGCATGGTACAGTCACTTCTTAAGCTGTTCCAGCTGTTTGCAAATAAAATATGCGTCTAAGCCCCCAGTCTACACAAACTGATTTCCGAGAGGAGCTGTATTTGTGTGAGTGTGCCAGATCAGGGCCATTACTAACTGCAGAGGAGCATAAACAACTGTTCCAGAGAGAAAAGATTTAGAGAAGGCACCAGAGACAGTGACTAGCATGTAAATCCCATACCTCTTAGTATGAACTCTCTTGTTAACATGTTTAGTTGCCAGTTGCACACATTTGCACTCCCATACACTGTAAGCCTTGAACTCACTTGTTCTGTCTCTCAAGTTTTCTCAGCCTGGCTTCTTCTGCTGTTGAAGCAGCTTCCATTTTCATGCTGCACAAAAGCACAAGCAATGCCATAATACATAAGAATAACAGTTTAATGAAAACATAGAGCCAAATGCATTGGAAATGTACTGAATTAAGTGGAATTAAAGAAAGGATAAATATGGTCCATTCCCTCCTCCATCTTCAGTACTGTCGTCTCCAACACTGTACATACAATCTCACAATACAGTAACATTGCTGTACTCACTCTGTTCAAGCAGGATCATTCACTTACTCTTTGTTTCACTCCTAGAATTTTCAAATAGCAAAATTCAGTTTCAGGCAGCGCTGCTCTCAAAGGGCAGCCAGACCTGCTACTCCTTTGCCCCACTGCTGATGATTGCCCCAAAGTGGGACAAGACCTGTCCGTGTCCAGTGATAGTCACACTGAGCAGAAGCAATAATTAAACCCAGTGCAAAGGTAAAAAGTGAGAGGGATGTGAGCCTAAGGGGGGAGAGACAGGTACATCTGCATCCTGGGCCAGCACTGCCACCACCAGCCCCCAGAGCAGCAGCTGCCCAGGGCTGCAGAATGTTCAGTAACACTTTCTTGTGCTAGAGACTGTGCCTTGTGAGGGGCCTACCTTTAATGTTTTGCCTAGAGCAACAAAATCCGGTAACGGGTGCTGGTTGCCACATTCAGGGGAGCCTGCAGGAACTGCTTGCTGCTGACTGGGAAAGCACTCACTGCTTCTCGAAGCGAAACAACCGTGACATTTTAGGAGTACAGCTCCTTAAACCACCTGTTCAAATCTGCTAATCACAGGTAATCTTGGCTCTTCAAGGGGATTACTCAAAGACAATAAAAATACTAAATTACCAAAGAAAAAACTTTTACTGGTAATTTGCATCCATTTTTTGTGATGTCACACTATCATTTTTGCAATAATTATAACCAGTAACACACTATGTAAAGTTCTCAAGGGATTGACTCTCTTTTCAGAAATTAACTGTAGAATATGCTTTGCATTTATTATTGTTCTGCTTTCTTATTGTCATCCTCATAAAATCAATCAAAGTGATAAGTGGAATGTCTAGAAACAGACAGAATTTAATCTGGATGAATTACACAAAATATATCGGTCCTGGAAGTGTATCTGCTTTTAAAGGAGTTATATATCACTACAGAGAATACACATATCTACAAGATTATATTAATTTCAGTATAGAAAGCTGACATTGCTGGATACTGCTTGGAAATGTGCATGTTGTAACACTGGAGAAAAAAGCTACAAAATTTGAACTTAACTGAAAATACTTTCATTTTATAGCAAACCATATTGTAGATGTCTACATTGTATTCAATAAATATTAGCCATAAACCCTGATCTAACTCCAGATTTCCTAGGTTCAAGATTTTTGGAAAATCCAGGTGTCATCCCAAACTCTGTACCCTTTTAACTGCCAATCCCAGCCCCCATTTAGGTCGGCAAGACCTCAGTGGTGTGGCCACACAGTCAAGGGCCAAAACTGCCTTGGAGGGAACTTGGCCTCAGTGTGCCACTGGTCTGTTTTGCTTGTGGATCCCATGGTTTCAGGATATCCAGGAGGTTTGTGTGGCAAGCTTGTAAAATCTTAGAAGAATACAAAGGATATTTTGTAAAGTTTTCCTTAAAGCATTTTTTTCAAGCCCTGTGGATGCTGCTGTGTAGGGATTTAGTCTAGCCAAATAAAAGTTCCACTTTTCAATGCATAGAGCGCAAATTCATCAAGTGGCTCAGCTGTAATGTGTTCTAGGTTCCTGGAAAAATGAAAGGTTGGATCAGATGGTCTTTTGAGGTCTCTCCCAGCCATTCTATGATTCCATGACAGGGCAACATGATTTTACATGGAACTATATTATTCACACACTTGATGCTTTATTACATCTTTCAAAATCAAATAACCAATATAATTTGGGCTTTATTGCTGAAAGAATGAAATCGCTTGACTGACATGATAGTGAACTAATTACATCAGAAACTCTGGCTCTTTTATTTCTCTTTTGCTTGGAAAAGAGCAAAAAAATCTGGATTTGTTCTGAACAAAATTGCAATACTGCAGGCTAAAACTTTTCTTCTCAATCTAAAAACTTTCCTTCTCAATTTAAATTCATTTTAAATTGTTATGCTTTACAAACTTCCAAATGGGATTCTAATTGTTGACAGACATTTTACATTACATGTGTCTATCACTTTGATTTAATATGCATTTTCAATGAAATTTAAACAAGGCCTCTAAGGTGGCAATTTAACAGCAAGACATGCTGTGAATTTTAGATATAAAAAATATCTAGTTTTCAAGGGTTTTTTTGTACGTGTGAAAATGGCCCTTCAGAAAAAAAAAATCAGAGAATGCCTGTATGGCTGAGTTATCAGAAGCTAAATATCTCCAAGAACATTACCTACTGTTTTAATCAATCACAGTCATCAGAGGCAAACCAGGTTTTACATTTATGCAGCATTTCAGTAGCACACTTCAAAAAGTATTAACCGTAAAAGAAATAGAATGTATTTGGAAATCCTGTGTCTGGTTTATTACATCTCATGACCTGATTTAATTTTCTTCTACACAAAACCCACATCGAAATATCTGTAAGTAATAGGTACTTGTTGTCAACTTTGATAGGAGACATTTGAAAGGAATACCAAATGTATTGTGAAAGATAAGAGCACAGCAGCTTTTCTGTGTCCCTAAAAGAGTGGAAACCAGACTTAGGAGAGCATGCAACTACAAAACAGGTCTGTTCTATATCATGCCTACTTTTGAAATCATCAGAACTGTAGTTAATGTTTAAACCCTAAGCTATAGACACTGAAAGCACAGTGGGAACAATTCCATATCTTTAACTTAAAATTTTTAAACCAAAATATTCGCTACTTTTAAATTCTTGCATTTTCTTCATAATGTTAATAAAAACATCTTGGGTTTGGCTTATTTTATATAAATAGCATTAGATGTCTTGTTTTAGAGGTCCTGCAGGGTGTCCCAAAACCTACACTTGATGGCAAGAATAAACATTCATTAAACTTCAAAGGCTGCCAAAAAGTCTAGTTATTTTGATTTAGGGGAATCATTTAAATTAATCCCTCAACTTGTGTAGAAAATATGTAATGTAATCCATTTCTCTGTCTCCAGCTTTAAGTCACACTGGAAAAAAAATACTCCTGTACTAATGTTTTCTCTTTCGAAAAACTGGGGAAAAATTAAGACTTCATATATTTGTGAAGAATTCTGGCTTAGTGACATTAAGAAACAAATATTATAATACACAACTGTGTACTTATATCTCTGTGTAACTGCTGTTAAACCTTCACACACAATGGAGGTCTTCAGTGGGAGCAGTAAAACCAGGTTTTATGTTTGTGTGTGTGTGTATATATATCTGTAACCTTTTTTTTTAACAAAAGGATCAATTTTTTTTGAATGGCTTTCTGCCTTAGCACCCCAACTCAGCTGAGTCCTGCTGTGCTACAGAAAACTCACAGTCACCTTTGGAACAGATCCTCTTTTTTTGCTGAGGCCCTCTTAAAATTTGGGAGAAACCTTAGTAGGATGAAGAGCTTGGTTTAAAACTATTTTTACTTTAAAATTAATACACTCCTTATCTGAAAGAAGCATGCAGAGCCTACTGTGTCAGAGGCACCAAGGAAAAAAATAAAAGGAGGGAGAAGCTCAGCTATTGTAAATCATTGTAATGCCACTGAGGCCAATTTAGACTAGCTGAGGTTGTGGCCTAATATTTGTGCTGAAATGTTGCAGCTATAGCTGTATCCCTGAGCTGTATAAATATTTGTTGAAAGCTGACTGTTAGGGTGCAAGGGGTGGATTGCTCATCAGCAAATAGTGAGGGCCCTTGTCTTTTCACCTTTCTTAAGGAAACCTTCCCCTTTCTGGGGTGGGAATTTTGACTGAATACATGTGTGATCCTTCTTACTCTGTGCATGGATTATTCTATGTGCAGTGGAACAGGAATTTCCATCTGGACTTTTGAACTTGCACCCGCCTGAGTGTCCGGCCCTGATTCATGCCATGCACTGTACATGAATGACCAGCAATGTTTACAAAATGAATTAGCTGGACTCCAACTCTCCAGCCAGAAAGTAATCAAAGTGAAGAGCCAAGCTATTTCTGAAATTCCAGCTTCCCTCACTAGAAACTGCATGCTCTGTCTCGCTAGTCAGGGTATTAATGTAAAATGTACATGCTCTATACTGGAGGACAATTAATAACAGCAGTGATTCTGAGCAGTCGACAGGCATTAACTATTCCACCCCCAAACTGCTCTTGTGTGGTGGGCAAGTCTGACTGCAGCATATGGTACAGAGACAAAAAAAAGTGAAAATATCTATATCGGTAAGTGATTATTCTACGAGTTGTAGTACGGTTCTTTCTGATTCTTTCTTCTCCCAAATTAAATTCCAGTTAACATTTTATTTCACTTCTTTTGAATGAATACCTGTATTCACAGACATTTCCAGGAATCTTCTCATGCAAATATTTTTGGTAGGACTACTCATAAATGGTATCCCTAAAATCTTGGAAGCTTTGATTTATTTTCTTATCAACCATCCTAATTTAAGCATTTAGCAACAACAGAACTATCTCTTCAGAATAATCTCATCCTATAAAATACATCAGCCTTTACTAAATTTATTATAAAACATTGTTGTGAAAGAAGACAATGTTACATAATACATTTTGTTTGGGATGGTCTGAAACTCAAAATGTATCATATCACTGAAATTTCCCTCTGAAAACAAGCCTCCTAATCTGAAAAGCCCACATCATAAAAAGCTGGAGCTATCTCAGAGCCAAATTGTTTGCTCCTGTAAATGTTAGAGCTCCACAGAGGGGGGATATGAAATAAGGCTCTGTTGATTTTACAGCAGAGCATCTGAACCACTTCCCCTGCCCTAGTCAGTTTAAAGCAAAATTAAAGGAAAAATAAACCCCAGATAGCATGTGAGCTCTTCATTGGATGCAAATTGGCATAACTCCACTGGATATCTGACTTAGGCAGAGTTAGAACAGGACTTACCACCAAGAAGATCTGGGTCAAGGTATTTTAATGGTGACTTCATGTGGGTGGGTGAGAACCTGATTCTTCATCCTTATTCAGGCTGAAAACCAGGAATGCAGTACAGATCTATAGATCAGTCAAGAAATTGATTGTTTGCAGGGAGGGAGGCTAAAGTGGCTCAGTTATTCCAAAATTAGCAACTGCTAGTGTGGTGTATAGCTCAGGCCAAATGACAAGTGAATGATGCTGCCCAACATCTCCCTATCTATATCATGCCTGCATCCAGCCCCTGGTGACTTTTATTTCCAGAAGAAAATAGCAAATCCAGGACTGGTAAATGAATAACATCTGAATAAAATATCTTGGCAGCATATCTTTAACATTTCCTGAAAATCAGAGGTTAATAAATAGTTAAATTTAGCTGTAGCTTCTCTTAAGTAGTTTGAACATAAGTCAATATTTTCGTCTTTTGTTGTCTCAGGGTTTCTGCAGGAGAGGAGAGAATTTCATCAATGATGTTTCTACACTTTATAGCATTATGCCTTTGTACTATTATCCATCCGTGCCCTTATCTAACATGTTATCAGCTGTATGAAAATAACTAGCAGTCCCTTCAGCCTACAGCAAGTATCAATAGGAAGAATGACAGTGGCTAGTTTGCACACTTGAAATGGTTTATTTGTTGCAATCCTGTGCACAAGATGTTTATCAGTAAGCACCAGACAGCCATGCAGAAGAAGGAGCCTTAATTCTGTCTGAGACAGCCTCTTATTGCTATTGATAGTTAGCATCAGTGTCCAGTCTGAGAAATGGAAGTGCTGCAGGCAACTTCAGTCAAGACACCCTATTGATCTACTGCTTCCTCTGTGTCCCTGAAGCTAGAGAAGAAAAATAAAAAGGGAAGGAAAAGCTTGTTGTATAAGGGGCAATGCAGCAGTCTATGTCTTGCCATCATTCAAAGGGGTGTGTATGTGCATGGATATTCCTGATATTCAGTACCTTAGACAACTGTAAATCACACGCACAGCCATGATAAATATAAATGTCAATGTGTTGGAAATGTCCTTTATATAAGAGGTGTCACTAGAACTACATTTTTAGCATGAAACATTTTTGCTGCTTTTTATTTTTCATTGACTTATTGTGCTTCTGTTATATCCTGTCTAACACAATCAATCTAAAGCATAATATCTGAGAGTCCTATTCATAAATAATACATATTTGGGTCATTTTCATTTGTATCCTACAATGAAGATTTACAAGCCAGAAACAAAACAAGAAACAATGTGTGGAATGCTCTTATTCAGTGGATAAGAATATATTACTGTGATCAATTAATCTGCTTTTCTCTGCATTAGGTGGACATCTTTATGGTACATCCATAAGGGTTTATAACTTGGGAGAGACGGAATCAGCTCTAAGGCTCTAACATAAAATGCCTGTACTCAGAAGAGAGAAACTTTTCCAAAGTTTTTTTGCTTGCTTGAGGATTTTTTTCCCCCCATTGTTGTTGTTGTTGTTTTCCAATGGGAAATATGTGAATTTTGGCAAACTCAACCACAGCAATAACTTATCCATCAGCATAGTATGTTGCTCTGCCGTATATTCTACCTCTCATGTTAAATGAAAAAGAAATTGACTACAGTAATTCTGGGGATTTCCATAGTGCTGTTCATTCAAAGATAGTCCCATTTTACTACAAACCACACAATTCATTCTATAGGAGGGAAGACTGACACACAGAAAGGTCCCAGCTCAGTTTTTAGGGCCAAAAATTACTAGGCAAAATTAAGTAAAAAGAAATAAGATCTGTGCATAAAAATTGCAGGAGGAACAAGAGAGGTGAAAGGAAGACTCCAGTTGGTATTAGTTTGCAGTACAAGGACCTTCAGCCCCTGGTGCAGTCACCAGAAGGGCTGGTACTCTGATCTTGGGCCATGAGTAACGGCCCAGCTGCTTATCAATTTTGCCTGCAGAGAAGGAGCAAAAGTAGTGAGTTAAAATCAGTCAGAGCTGCTTTAGGAAGCAAAGTCAGAACATGCAAGAACTTTGCAAGCAATATAAACTGTTGGGGGAAAGTGGGGGTGAATGGTGGGAACAGGGACAAGGCTGGTCACGGTGACAGTGCCCCCATTAGCCTCAGAGATGTAGCTCAGGCTCTGCTCAGGGCTTCAGACTCTGGGCCTCAGAGTGGGTTATTGCATTAGTTTTTCAAATCTGGACATTTGCTACAAGTGCATCTCAGATAAAAATTGAAATGAGTTTTGCAACTATGGCAAAAAAGCAATTTTACATTTCATAGGCGTTTTAAAACCCTTTTCAATAGAAAATAAAAATAACAGTAAGAGGAAAAAAAGGCTACATTTCCATTCCCGTTTTTATAGTTTGACGTTGCAGATGTTTCTGGGTCAGAGGTGAACATGTCTTTAGGTGTCAAAAGATGCAATAACCTGAGTCAAAAATGGCCCAGTCCCCAGAACCGTGACTGTGTGCCAGAATATCCCCACCTCAGAAGCTTGCTGGCAGCAATGTGCTCCAGGTGTCTTACACTATGCAGACCTGGTAGTCATTTTAATATTTTCCATGCTGATGTAAATGGACTTGATGTGTGTTCATCAAATGTGGGAAAATCCCACAGAATAGTGTGCCATCTGTTTATAGGTAAAAGGTCTGCTTTGCTGACAATCCAGTGCAAAATCAGAACACAGAATGAAAGCAAGCAAGCTTTTGTTTTGTTCTGGTTTGGTTTTATAAATCTGAGGCTTAATGTCATATTAAAAACCTAACAAAGTTCAAAGGTTCATTCTGTTTGGATAGCAGTACTGTCCTTCTCAGTTGTGTGGATATTACCTGAGCTACACAGAGCTCTTAAATCTGCACCACGTGGCTACAGCTTGCAACCTAATGAAACCCTGAGCACACACAGGAGTCAGCAGGCCTGGGGAGGGTGCAAGGGCCACAGCTTGGGCAGCTGGATGTCTGCACTGGTGCCCTGAACCAGAAGTCTCTGTGAAACACTAGCTGACAGCACTTCAACATGTGTGGTTGGCCTCAAGTGAGAAACTCAAGCTGAAGCAAAAATGGAAAGGCTCATTTTGAAAAAGCATCACCTTATATTTAACACCCAATACTGCATTTGGTTTTTTGTTAAAATTAAAGCCAGGTTTAATCCAATTAATATGGTAGAGGCCAATCAAATTGTCCATCTTTATTATTTTGATCTGTTTTAAACAAGACTGTTGGACAAAAGGCAGTTACGTCTGAGATACAATATTAAACAAAGGCTGTGGCCACAGAGATTTTCAACATCACTTGATAGACATCGACCAGTCATCAGAAGAGGAATTTGAGACCTTTCTTGTCCTTTTACACTCCATGTGGAACACGTGCTTATACTTTTCTACAGAGAATTGATAACCAGACCTGGAAAATTTATACCTGAATATGAGTCAGATGTCAGAAGATGATGTCAAAGTGTTTCAAAAGAGTATTTTCATTACACGTACCATGGAGTGAGTCTTGGGTGAAAGAAGAGTTAATGCAGCTGGAAGAGGAGAAAAACATCAGAAGAAAATAAACTGATAAAACGGATCAAATCCAGACATATTCAATCTAAAATCTCAAATGGGATTCAAGGTATGCTGGAAGGATGCTACAGCCATCCACTACAACCTGAAAAGAAGACAAAACAAAACCTCTGTAGAGATATGCTCTGGATGCTAACTCGGCAAGGTAGGTCAGTGTATGTCCATTGAGACAGGCTCTACTGCTTTTCACTGGCTGAACCCTGCCCCTCACGGCCCCAAACAGATATTTTAACCTTGCCAGCAGCATTGTATTGAGGTGTAGAAGTTGAGAAAGCTAGTGTGAAAGTGCCTGTGGTCAGCTAATTGGGAAAACAACCAGTTCCCTGCAGTATAATCTACCCCATTTGCCAAAAGAGACAAGTTTTATATGTTCAATCAGAAAAGTGCAACTCCTCCAGTAATGTGGCTGGGACATTTACTTTGAAAACTGAGGAATCTTATTTTCAAGGTCAAGCTGAGGTTTCCTGGGTTCAGACTAAAATACTTTGTAGGGCCAAAGAAATATTTACTGGGTTCTAGGGAGCAGGGAGTAGATGTCTAATTTGAACATATTTCAAGTCATCCTGGGAGGTCTTTTTGTTTTTACATATTTGTGTCTCCTCAGACAACCTTTTTTTTTTCCCCCTGAGAAATTAGAAGTGAAGAAAATTATGACATTTTTTGCCACTACATTTCAGTTGGGCCATTTCCTGCACTGAGCCAGAGAACCTGCATTATTTACACCCTCTCCAGGATGTGTTTCTTTCCAGTGCATCATATGAAACCATACAGACGAATTTTGTCCAAGGACTGCCATTCCTTGTCTTAAACTAGAAGGATTTTCTGTATAAAGCAATGATTTTCTTTATGGGACCTTTGACAGTGGGAGCGTTGGAGGGCCAATGATAGGTGGGGCTTCACAGGCAGTCATAAATTAAGCAGCAGCATTTTACAAATGAGCTCCATAATGAGTAGGTGATTGGAGGACGTGCTGCTGCATGCTGGAGATTAACATCCGAACACAAAAACTATCACCTAGCCCAGGAATGGTAGTAAAAGGTTAAAAGAAATATTCAATATTATCAATCATATTAGAAAAAAAAAGAGAGAACTTCTTACAGCTGCCAAAGGAGCTTGGGAGAATTAATGTGTTGGTGTCAAAAAGACTGAGAACAAGTGAAATAGGACTACAGTGATTGCCACAATCTTACTTGCCTGGAGAGAAAACATTGGACATTCAGTTTAACTAGGCAAGTGCCAAGAATCCTCTTGTGGATGCTATGGAGTGGCTTTCAAATATCAGAATGCACACTGACCCCCATGGTCTGGTACTTTCTATGGTTTCAGAATTGCTCATTAAGCCAGGGAAACCTCCAGTAAGGTGTGATGACTTGAAAACAGACGGGAACTAAAGAATCAATGTTTTAAGTAAAACAGCAATTATAAAAAGATCTACAGCTCCTTCCATGTAACCAGGTAAATTAGCAGGAGTGGCATAAAGCACCTAAATTGGAGAAAGAGTGGAGAAAGGGGGAGTGGGGGGAAAAGAAGGTCCCTTGGGAGATATCTGATAGGATGCTTAGTCTGTGTAGAGGCCAAAAGGTTAAGTGAAAATGAGATGAAGGAATGATCAGATATAGTCAGATCAGAGACAGTTAAATAAAGGAAAGTGCTAACCTAAGATAAATGTGAAGAAATGCCCTTGTGCTGAGTGTGTTGGTGTGGCTGTTCTTCAGCAGGTCAGGAACCGAAGAGGAGGAATTGCCAGTTCCTAATCCCCACCAGTCCTAGTTGAAGCACTTCCGAGCAAAGAAACAGAAGGGATAAGGACATAGGCTAAAGATTCCTGTCTGCTACTCCAGCAGTGTGAAAGGATATTAAAGGGCTTCTAATTACATCTACATTTTTTTGCAGGTCTCTTTTCACTGCTGGTGTGATATAAATTATCCTTAGTGATGAGAAAGTCAGGCCTGTGCTATCTGCGGTTTTGGTCAGAGAGAAAGATGTTGTTCAAAAAATATCAAAACAAAAATACTGAGAATTACTTGAAACTCCAAACTTTGTTGGTTGGCTAATGCTTTCCTGGGTCAAACAACTTTCACTAGAAGGGGTTTCCATAATAACAAACAAAATCTGGTTGAAAGAGGTGCTTAATATAGCAAACAAATGCTTGGAATACATTCTATATAAAACTTCATCAACTATTTTGGTAAATCATTCTTAGAATACTCAGCAAAAAGGACCTGAGATAACAGAATGCACCAGAAAGCTCAAGAAATATCTGTCATGACCAAGTCTGGAAATGACCACAAGCATTTTGCTCAAAAGCCTTTGGTGACTTACAGCCTTAGATTTCTAAATGTCAAGAGGAAAATTCAAACTCTTAGACACATAATTTAGAGCTCAGTTTTGTTTTTTTGTTTTGTTTTGTTTTTTGCTTCGTCAGGAGCTTAATTAACATATACAATTAGACCTAGGAATTAGGAGGTAGATGAGTTGAATTCATCTGCTAGGTGCTAATACCTGGGGATACCACAACAGAATTCCTGAAAACAAATTTTTGTACTCTCCACAATTTGGTGTTACAACTCTTTGAGGTGAGAGAAATTGTGTGTTCTCCACAAAGAGTTTGGTTAGGCCCAGAATTCCCTAAATCCAGATGGACTGCTGCCGAGGAATGCTGCTGGTCCAGGTAGCCCGGCTTGCAAACTGGAGATTGAGATGCAGACTGAGCTCTGGGTGGGAGCCCGAGACAAGAGGCTGTGAAGTGCCAACACTTGGGATAACAAAGGAACGAAGATGGGGGATGCCAGGCAGTGACTGGACACTGAGAGACACAGCAGGAGCCGGGAATCGCCGATATTTTGGTGAACAAAGGAGACGGGTGACGACATGGAGAGGGGGGCGGGAGCCGAAGAGAGAGATTTGCATGCGGAGAGAAGGTGAGGGGATAAAAGGTATGAAAGTCCAGGGGTTCCTTGGCTGGGGTCCTCCTCAGAGGCACCAGCTCAGGCTGCTCCTGTGTCACTGCGCCGGGAAGAAGCGGTTTTACGGAATGAGACATCCAAGACTCCGCTATGGGAGACCTGGGGTCGAGCCGGTGAGGAAACCTGGTGTGACTGCGAGTGGGGTGTGCAGGGAGAGGAACCCATCGGGTCACTGCGGCTGCTGCTGTGGAGGGGCTTCGGTGCCAGCAGTGACAGTCTGTGCCCTTGGCAGTGTGACTGCCAGGGAGTCTCCTGAATGGTCACACTGGGCAGTTTCCTTAACACTTCTTATCTTTCAGTCTAATACAGACCCCACATATTTTTGTCAACTCTAAACTACAATGAAAGAAGTCTGAGTCTGTAAATGAGGAGTTTCAAATGAAAGAGGTGGCTGAGGCATTTTGACCCTATTCAATCAAGGTCAGGTTTCCACTGAATTATACCTGTTTCCTTGTCTAACATTTTAGACACCTCCCAAGTGTCTATTGACAGAGTTTATAAGTGGCATTACACAATGAAGAAAAAAGAAATCTGCTCACAGCTCCCCTTTTCCCCATGTGTTACAAAGCAGAGTTCCAGAGGAAGAGACAAAAGAGTGTTTGGGTCCCAGTTGTGTGTGCCTATGGGAAAGGAGTGGTGAAAAGAGGCCAGCAGCTCCTAGAAACAGGGAGGGGAGGGAAGAGCACAAACCAGCTTTATGAGCCAGCAAATGATGGATGGCTAAATGCCAATTTAGAGCAATACTTAGAATGGAGATTATTAAAGGTTATTTTACTTTTAATTTTCTGTGGTAGGTGTCCTTACTTCTTCCTTACAGAAACCCTTGATTTTCACTTGCTAGATACCTAGATGTGCTTGTCATACCCACAAGGTGATTTCAGTTCTCTGATGCCAGGAAAGCTCTCTGCTGATCAAAACACAGCTGCACAGGCTCACTGGATCTATTCATGGGTGCCACACGACCGGGGTATGTCTGTCTATACCTGTGAAAATAGATGTAATTAATATAACAGATATAATACGTATATGCAAATCTAGATGCTAAAAATGACTTATAGTAAGACAAGGTTTTCATTTGCCAAACCATATCAAAGTATCTGAATCATTTCAGCAATGTACAATCTACACTTGGACTACTGCTGCTGCAGTGACATCAGCACCCTTTTATTCTATTTTTTTTACAATTGAGCTTGTTTTTTAATGAAAGATCCTAATGAACACAATTTTAAAACATTCTTTAATTAGCTTTTTCCAGGCTGTCACCTCTCTGCAGCATTTAAAAAGCATTTTCCATCGTTTCCCACAAGTTGATTTGACATAGGATGTCAGATCATAGGACTATACGAATTGCTATTCACTGGGCACTGATCTTATGATTGGAACAATGAAGGAGCAATTTGCTATCTATTTGATATAAAATTCCTTCAGTGTAAGCAAGGAAACAGAATATTTTCTTATAGGTAACCTTTTTGCTCATTACTAACTCCTTTAGTAACAAATAACAGGCAATTTCTTCAGAATGTTTTATTAATAGATTTTGTATTACAATTTTACCTTCTTCACTTTGACATTTATTTCTCCTTTAATGAGCCAAAATGCCTAGCCAAGAGCTCTTGGCTTTAAGTATGATCTTAACATCAGCATATTAACTGTCACATTCAGGCCAATAGGGTTAACTTATCTCTTTGAGATCTCTGTGGAAAAAGAACCAAACACTCCGATTTTAAAAAAATTGATGTAAATGGAAACTTTGACTTTAGTGGCACTGGAAGACAACAATGCTGCTTCATCATCATCTGAACATTCAGTATTATGGTTTTGCTGCCAAATATCCCAAATATCTGTGATAAGTGCCTCTTCTTGTAATAAAAGATACTGAACAAAAAGCAGTTTAACTGAGATTTTGAAGTCTTGGATTTGCAACAGTCCATTCTGAACCCTTCATTTTATTTCCTTTTGTATTGTGCAGGCAAACAATAGTTGTAGCTTTCGTCATGAGCTCAAGCAGTACATTTTAGCAGACTGAGCTTTAGCACATGCAGATGGGTGTAGCAATTTTTTAAAGGATATTATAAATCCATCTGTAAGGAAATTCATGTAAGAACAAAAGAGCATTTTTTTCATAATCATGGGTAATTCTGAGCAAAGTTTCAATGGTTTCTCCCAGAAATCTAGAGGAAGCAATTGCAGGCTTTGATTATTTTTTAATTCTGACTCTTAAATCACATTAGTATGAGTCCCATTATCAGTGCAAGATAAATCAACTGCAACAGATTTTCCGTAAATACCCTGATTTTGTCTGCTAGAAAAAGGGGCCATACACAGCTTTTCTGTGGATTTACTCTTTGCTCATTGGTGACTGAAAAGTCATTTCTACCTTCCTTAGTGACACAGAGCCAAAACTCACAGCTCACTGAGTGTGTCTTGCTGGCTCAAAGGTTACCTGTGTCAGGGAAACTGAATGCACCCCTGAAGACTGGGTCCACCAAAGTGTTTCTTTATTCAAGATGTCTTTTAGTGGTTATGGTATTTCTGACTTTTTTCTTGTGAAACCAGGAGATAGTGTTAGCTTGCTTCCCTGTTTGCCTGTATGAGGAAGTAAGAGAAAAAAACATAAATTCATTTAAGAGCAAATGAAATAATTCCATTTGCCTGCCTGATTTGACATTTTCAACTCAGTTTCTCCGGTGAATGCTCTTCCCAGCATTTTGCATTGCTGAAATGCTGGACATATGCTACAATAATAACAATTACAAATAATTACTCTAATGGAGTGAACGAATAATGCCAATTGGTTGATGTGATGATGTTTCCATGACAAACTCCAACTTTATGGAGTTGTTCATTTTTAAGTCTAACAACTTTCTGATAGCCTTTGAGAGGCAACAGTGTGACTTGACCACCTCAGTTCATAAATCTGTCCTGCTAGATGCATACAGTCATGGACTGTGCTCCTACTTAAGTCAAAATTTCAATCAACACCTAATGCAGGACTAAGTTTAGGCTTAACTGTAAAGACATGGTCATAATAATGGAGATTTCCTGATGGATAATTATTAAATAATTTCATTGTCTATTTCCTGAGGTAACTTTAAAATAGAAGTGTTGGTGTGCACCTGTACTTTGTTACACACTGTCAAATCACAGTCTGGTTCAGGACAACACTTCAGCCTGTTGTTAACCTCATTAACCTCAGACATCCAATAAATAGACTTGCAGACATGTCTAAACTTAAACTTAAGTATCATTTGGAATAGAAGTGTTTTACTGAATTGAGAATGAAACTGAAGGCATGCTCTTAATCCACAGAAGACAGAGCTTCTTGCTGAAGTAATATGTAGGTCTGTGCATGAGACTAAAATATTTGATGTCATAACGCTACTCTTGGAGTTAAATATCTGTGAACCTAATTCTTAATGTTTTCAAACCAGATACTTTTTTTTTTTTCATTTTGCATGTGATTTTCTTCCTTTCTGCAAAATGAGTGTAGAGAGAAAGGAATTCAAGAATCATGCAGCAGACCTGTAGTAAACTTTTCAAGCCTGCTGACAAAAAAATCCCCAGGTCCACTGAAATAACAGGCACCAACAAGTTTGTGATGATTCAGAAACATCTACACCATATTCTGTTAGGAGGCATGGGTGATCTTCACCCACTCTGGTGTAAAGACACACTAATATTAAATCTGGGCTTACCCCACAATTTGCTGCCACACTTTCCACTCTGCAGCTGACCTGTGATAACTCTTTGCTCACAGAGAGAGGAAGTCAGAAGCAGACCTCCTGCAGGGGCAATGTTTCCACAGTCAAAGATTTTCAGAGGAGAGAGATCAGTATTTTGTTAAATTAGGGACTTAACACAGGAAAATGACTGGGGAAGTCACAAACCAAAAGCATGGCTAGTTTTTGTAAAACTAATCAGACACAACCACCAAGGGACCAGAGTTCTATACTGGACATTAACTTACCAAGTTGTTTCTCCATGCACATTTACTGCTTCTTGCAGCCCATGAACTGTTTTCTGGAGGAGCACCCACCCCAGCCATTGGTCTCTTGGTCACACGTGGAGGCCTGGCTGTATCAAGGTGTTCTCTGTTGTACAGTCATCCCTGCTGCCTGGTGTCTCTGGAACAGGCACTTCAGTGCAGCTGCTCAAGCTCACAACTTTCCTGCTTGCTCAGAGAGGTTCTTCACTCATGTTTCAGCAACAGTGATATCACTGCCAGAGTATGTCAGCACTGACATCTTGGGAACAGAGAAGGAAAGGAGACAGGCTGGAAATGCCAAGATTAAATAAAACCAATATGAGTATTCTTATCACCTTTTGACAAAAGGCTGCAGGAATTCAGAAACAAAGAGTGTCTTGCAGTTCCACTGATTTGGTACCTCAGTGAGTTATGGCAGTATAAATGTGTCCTGGAGTATTAAAAAAAGGCATCAGACTGATAACTTCTAGTTAAGTGCTGATAGTTAGGTCAGAAAATAGAGTTCTGTAGGTACTTCAGCAAGTAAAAATTTTAACCAGTTAAAACATACTGTGTAAAATATTGGGCTTTTAAGTTCTGGGATTTTTCTGTTTTGTTTTCAGACTTAAATTTCCAAATCTGACAACTTCCTAAACCTGCTTGTAAAAGTCCCCAAATTACAAGACAGTTGGATAAAAATCTGTTCATTGTAAAAAGGGAAGGGGAAAGGGTAGGGAAGAAAAGGTTTGTTGATAAGTTTGCTGCACTATTAAAACGTTTAACCACAGCCTGGACCTCAAATCAGCATACATGTGAAGTTCCTATTTATTAGAGTATATGAAAAAGTATTCACCAAAATGTGGTGTTTTTGAAGGAGATGCACCCCAGTAATTATGGTGTAATACTGTATCCATTTCTTAGGAATATGGAAAAGTGAGTGATAAACACTGTCAGGCATTGTGCTTTGTCCCATTTAAAGAACATTTGTTCAAAATAAGCATTAAAATAAAAGTAGAAAATGGAAGAGGGAGACATCACAGAGGCATTTATCATGCTGAATCTAGGCCCACACTGACTTGCCTAAATCTATATAAAGAAGGCCTGCAAGTGGCTCTGAAAGTGATGGGAACCCATGCTTCAAACACATGTCTTGAAAGAATGTCAGAAATCTCGTTCCCCTTTTGGCTGCGGTTACAGATGCTTTCTCCGGACTGCGGGCTCACCAGTTTCACTCGTCTGGAGTACTCAAAAATACATTTTCCCCTGGAAGACAGTCTGCACATGCTTACAATAAACATTAACTGAATCAAATGACTTTCACTTCAGGATAAATGCTTTCAAGTAAGTCTGTTAGCGACACTCATAGTAAATTGCTAATAATTAGTTTTTCCAATCTACTTGGGTGGTACTAATGAACACAATCACTCCTAGCATATTTATACACAGGATAAATCCTGCCTCCCTCTATATGCCTGAGGAAGACCCAAGGTAAAATGGATATATTTTGCTGCAGGAGCTCATGGGAGCCACTTTAGGTCAGGTGGGCAATCCTGCTGGTTTTTTGTGTCTCCGAACTCTGCTGGCTGGGCAACAGCCAGGACAAGCCACCTGCTCACTGTGGATATCTGCCCTGGTGCTGGGGCTGGAGCAGTCTGCAGCCTTCTGGCCACAAAATATGTAAGTTACAAAACATGGAAACTCTCAGCCCTGCAAAGCCAATGAAACTACATTTTCCTATAACTGTGGCTTCCCCTTTTTGCAGGCTACCCACTGGTAATGGTTTGCTGTAAATTACACAGTGATATCTCTAGAGATGGGAAATTCTTTTCTTATGCTTGTGAAAGTATCCCAACATGAAGTGGTCCCCTAATGGGACATTTCAGGGTATTACTGGAAGGAAAACAGTCACCAATACCTCTCACCACCCTTCTGCTAAGCCAAAATACAGAAGTATGAATTAGAATTATGTCTATACCACAATTAAAATAACCCCAAAACTGTTACCTTCAGCAATTTGAAGTTGGTTACTGGAAAATCCCTAGATACAACTGAGAAAAGCTCCCAGCAATTTGCTCCACCAGCTCCTGAATGATACTGAAATACAATCCAATTATTATTAGAAATTATGTGCTCTATTTTTGTAATTTTCTTAACAACTCTGAATACCTAAAGAATTACTGCAGCAGACCATAAGACCCAGCTCTGGCTGAGAAACCTGCATGCATTGCATAAAATGTATGATTCTACAACTCATTAAGTCTAATTTATGGCATATGTAATTAAGCACCTTTGAATTGAACCTAGGTCTCTAGAGATAATAACACTTAGAACTTATATAGGGCTTTTCATCCTCAAAGTGCTTTACAAACATTAACTAATTAACAACATAATAAGACATGAAAGGCCAAAGTACTTACCCATAGTGCTGCATAGCCTCTGTATAATTCAGATTTTGATGTTTTTCAGTGCAAGAACCAATCTGGGTGCACAGAGAGGATTTACCAGTGGTCCCCTTCACAATCAGAAAATGACTTTGTGCACATCATCTCTCTGAATTCCCAGAGTCCTTCTCTGCTATTTATTGCTGAGTCAGGAGAGACAGCTCCCAAATGTGAAGGAAGGTATGGAAAATGACAGTCCACAGCAGTTTGAGGGTATATGAGTTTTCAGGGCTTCGGAGGCAGAGTAATGGGGCCTAACGCAGAAAGGGGTTCCCGAAGAATTCACTGTACAAGATTTCTTGTATCACCTAAGTTTACCTAAATCTAATAATAATTACACCAAGTCTCTAGAGATTGGCTAAAGGATCAGTGAGAAGGCCTTACTTCAGCTCATGTGCATTTTCCTGTAAGTCCTACAATGTTTTTTTCCTGATTTCTGCTCTTCTGAAAAGTCTGAACTGTCTAGCCAGCATGTTTGTTAGTTTTGGGGTTTTATTTTATCACTTGGCCTAATTTACACACAGTCTCAAGAGACCGTGTACCTTGAGACAGCCTTATTATCTGAATGAATGCTTTCTTGGTGATAGCAATGTTGCAGATGTTATATCAGGTTACTTGAATCCCCCCCTGAACATTCCTAATGCAGAAAGATGACGGATAAAATAAAAGGGGAGCAATTAATACTGAGAATTTTAGTGACCAGTGCTTCAGACATCAGCCGGTGTCAGTGATCATTTTCCTGAGCTCAGAATGCTGCCCATTGTCTGTGCACATGCTGTGCTTGAGCATCACCTGCTCACCAGCAAGAAGGATAATGGTTGTGGTGGCAGGATCTCTTGTCCCTCCCCAGACAATGCCACTGTCCCCGTGGGGATTCTACAGTGCCCCAAAAATTGAGAGTTTGGGGACCAGTGGAAAAACGTGGCAAGCATGTAAGGCAGAACAATGCACATGTACCTGCCTAACTGAACCCCAAAAAAATCTCAGAAACAACCACAAATGACTCAGCAGCAGCAGTGCAGGTGGAGCCCCATCAGAAATAAAAGAAAGTGAGACATACCATGGACCAGAAAATAACATGCCTGTGGAACCAGCAGGCTTTTGTGCTTCCCCACAGACACACAGTCCACAACAAATCCTGAAAGGTAACAATCTCACAGGAGTAATGCCTACAAGAGATCCTACGATAAACATAGGGTCTAATCAAAAGCATTACGATTTTTAAATGCACATGTAGAATAGAACTGTCAAAATGTTTTATCCCTAAATTGTGAATGCTAACCTTCCCATACTTATTATATAGCAGTACATTTTAATTTTCCTGGAGCAGAGTTGAATAAAGCAAGCATCACAAACACAATCAAATGGATATTTGAAAGAACTGCTCTTCACAATAGCTGTGTGTCTGAGCAAAGCTTCAAATGTTGATCAATTGATTACCAAAATCAAAGAATACATTTCCCAAATGAGCTTCTGTGAAGCACTCAGTAGGGCCAGAGAAAAACAGCATAAAGTTCCACAGAACAGCAGTTTTCTCTAAAATATTTACAAATGCAACTTTCTACTGCTTTCCTGGTTTATAAATTAGATCTGCACAGATCTAGAATGAAGAATAAAACACTTCTGATAAATCAATGGTTTGATTCAATTTCAGTGTGGCAAATTCACTCAAATAAAGACTGAAAACAATGTGAAATTATCCAAAGGTATACTTTAAATCTTATAGCAAATCACAGTCTCACTGGTACAATTGCTCAACTGACTTTCAAACCTTTAATGAACAAAATAATGGCAAAAATATAAAATTAACCCTATCTGCTAGTGTTCTGTCCATCTTCCATCTCCAGAGTTGGTTTCTGCTGCTGCTGTGTTTTCCTTTCCTGTGTCAGTCAGCTTTGCAGAACAACTGTCCACCAAATGCACACAGTTTTTGTCCAGTGACTTTAACCTGAAAACCAGGATGAAAAAAGGAAAACTAACTTTCAACATGAAACAAATCTATTATTTGCTTGAGCTTTCTTATATTTTATCCTCCTTCTGTTGGCAGGTTTTCTTGTACCACCTCTTGCAGTAGCTTCATCTGTTACACTGTGCTGTCCTCACCATGATAAATCCTGAGCTGGGGTGAATATTCTTCAATATGCTTCCTCTGTAGAGCAAAATTCAGAGTTGTTAATGAGCAACCAAGTTCTCAGCACCATTCTCTTTACTCCCCCATCTCTGGAAGAGGCATTTGTCCTGAAGGACCCTGTCATGTGGCTGCTGTCCTAGTCTGGAAATTTATAAGGGGAAAACCTTATAAAAAACCCAATTTTTTTGACTTAAATGAAAATTTTGCTCAGCAACAACTTAAAATATCAATTGGAAAGCCTCAACCTTCAGAGTTCCTGACATTTGATCTTGATGTTCTGACTCTCCTAGGATGCAGATTTTACAGCACTTAGTCTTTCCCATGAGCTGCTGCTTTACTAAGGAGAAAAATCCCACCCACCCACCCACAGCACATTATGCCCTCAGTAATTCTTAGAGTAACAGAGGTTACACTGATCTGCAGGATTTTTCTCTTTTCTAAACAAATACCTTTCTGGAGAAAGCCTCTAAGCTGAAATCCTCTTGGGTAAACAGAGAGCACTCCAGGACTTACTGCATCTTAAGCAAGTGAACAAATATTTAGCCTCATGATGCTTAGGTGGTTGACTCTCTATCTGTACCTTTGTTTCATCTTCCACCTGAAAAAGAAGCATGGCTGAAGGAACATGAAAGGAAAAGAAAAAAAAAAATAAAAGAGCAGAGTACAAAAGCAGTGTCTGGCCAACCTTAATAGAGAAACCAGAAATGTGGGAGATCAACAAGTTGTAGGGAAGGGATATTTTGTCTCTCCTTATATTTTTGCAGATAAATTCAACAGAGCTTCAACAGGATTTAGCCCCTATTGCCCCATGCAGTGAGGTAAGGAGGACTTTCAAGGATCACACAGACAACACAGAAAACTTCCCATCATTTTGTATGTCCTCAGGGTGCCAAGGGAGATGTCCCAATTTCTGTCTCTCACTTGTATATGTTATTTTCCCAGAAACTTACCATGAACATTCACTCTTTCAGCAGCAGCTGGGTGGGAGAATAACATTTTATTCTACTCTGTCCTTGTTTGCCAGTTAATGAGGTAAAAACCAGACTTTTTTTTCTTCCAGTTATTCCCATAATACAGATGGACTTTTTGATCCTTCACCTCTGTATTATGTCATCCTTCACTATCTCAGTCAGCTCCTAAGCTCAGGAGGAAACAGCAGCAATTCTGCCTCTGGATCTTATTTTCATGTAGGTCTACTAAGCACATGGATATCCTTAGCCTTAAAACAGGTGATTTAATGGTGTCATCAATCCCATTTTAAACCTAAAGAACTAAGGCACACCGTAATTGCTTGGAAAGGAGGCTGGGTACCAAACTCAGATTTCCTGTTAAACTCTTCAATGTTCATTCATTTTCTAATACTTCAGTTTCTTCTTTTTGCTCCAAAGTATTTGCAGAACAGGTACAAAAGGTATTGGAGCAAAAAACAAGTCAATGAAAGCAATTAAATGAAAGTATTTAAATAGCTAATGGTTTTTCTTCTTCCATATGACTGTCTTTCTATACAAGAAGGCAAGATGAGGCTCTTCCTGTGCTAGCAGATAGCTGCAGCTCTGCAGAGTTACTGAAGTGCTAATATTGATCAGGCAAGATGGACCATGTTACTGAGGCAATTGGTCAGGCTAAAGCAGTGATGGCAGCACATGGCATATTATGGATGGCTAAAGTAGCTGAGAATATCTATCTTTCTGTCTATCTACCTGTTTTCCAAGATGTCTATCATCACTGAACTTCGCCACCAAGGAACAAGGGCAGCACTTAATCATCAATAGATAAATACTGTTTATGCCATTAATTGGGGACCAGGTCAGATTTTCCTTGTTTGTACCTTTGCTGCTCTTTTTTTTTTTTAGCTCTGCACTTGTGAGACAGTAGCATTTTCTCACAGCCTGTATGTGTTGTTTTGGGACTTGTGTCAGTAGCAACAGCACAGCTCTGTGTGTCTGCCAGGGCTTTTTCAATCGAGCTCCTTTCCTGAAAAACAAAATAGCCAACAGATGAGGGTTACAAAACTTCAAACCCAGCACACCTTTTCATAATACCTGACACATGGTTTGGAAGCAGCAGCAGTGTGCCCAGTCTCTGCACCTGCCCCTTCACCTGCAGCCACAAGTGTCTGAATAGCAGAGGGGGCTTCCCAAGCAATATCTGCTGTAAACCCACAACTTCCATGGCTGCATTTTCTCTGTAGTTAGTATTCAGCAAAGAGACTGCAACAGTGCAGGGCTGTGTGTTTGCTGGCACTTTTCTTGTTCAAAGCTTTTGACAACACTTTACTGAGGCATATAATGCTGCCTTGAAATTGGCTTCTAAACCACATCTTGAGAAGATGAAACACAGGCTCTTGGCTGGGTGTTTTTGCCCTGTGCCATGGCTTGCTTGAGGCAGAAAAGCACCCCATCTCCCCCTTCCAAAACTCTCAGCTCAGGTCTCATCAGTCTGGCTCTGATCATGAGATTCCTCTCTAATGTAGTTTCTCTCTCTCTTTTCTTTTTTTTTTTTCCCTTAATTTTTACATTGCTACTTACAAGCTCTGGTCCATAAATTTTATCCGTTAGTATTTAGGCTCTTACACGGTTTTAAACTCTAAGGAGAATTAATTTATCATTACAGAGTCTTACGTTAAAAACCATCTTCCTGGGGTAATGTTGGGAGTAATCATTGTGCCCTCTTGTTTTTATCTGAAGTATTCCAAAAGGAGAGTTAGTTAGTCTAAATTAGGCAATGAAGTTTTTTGCCTTGACATTTGGGAGGTCAAATTTTGCCTGTGACTGTCAACCTCTCAGAAGAGGAGATGGCATTTGGAGTAATCCAAAACTCCTGCAGAGTTACATTACTGTGGCAGCCAGACGAGTAAATCTAGGCTGAAGATCTATTGGTTCAATTACTGCTTGGGGTCAGGACATGCCATAAATTATTAGATATGCAAATGGAAAACTCTGACTGTTGATGAAAGAAAGATGGATGGATTTCTTAAATACTCATAATTAGTGCAAATTCTAACTATATAAAGTGATGTGTAGCTATTTGCCTGTAAAAGATTTCTGTTCTTAAATTTTACCTGTGAGCAGGTAAAAGTAATTTTTTTTTTTGTTTTGTATTAAGTGCATGTCATATTTCAGAAATAAGCTTGAGAAATCATTTGGAGGTGTGTTTTGAATGTCTGCAATGCCCCTTGGTTTTTGGAAGCAGTTTCAGGAAAGTTCAGAAGATGGTAATTCTCATTCTGATCTCACTTACCAGAGGGTAAATCTGCAGCACTGCTCTGTGTTCTGTGAGCACTCACTGACAATGTATTTGGGAGGAGAACCATTTCCTTTGCCTGTGGAGGTAGAGTGTGCAAAGCATGCCACAGACAAGCCCAGGTTTGTGTATCTGCTGTAGAGTGAATGAGCTGGCACACGACAACTCGACCTTATCACAACATGAACTCTGTGGCATTTCATGAGATTTTTGTGGATAGGAAAATAAAATGCAACTAAGATATTACTCTACCACACCTGTTTTTGCTGTCACTTAAATACATTATTTATAATCTTATTTCTCAGTGTGACTAGAGTTAGAAGAACTTAGCCCTACTTTAGTCATGTAAGAAGTCTCCTACATCTATAAAAACTTGTGGAATTTCTCTTGCGGATTCTCTGTTTTGGGAGAGAAGTTTTTACTACATGTAAGACAAAATGATTATGAGAGTGAGAATAACATGAGCTGTTCAACGCCACCTGCTGCTGCAAGGGGAAATATATTCCCAGAGGCACCTTGGCTGAGCAGGAACAGATGCAGAACCACTGGAAAGCTTGTCCTGCTCGATTGTAGCTTTGCAGAAATGCATCACAACGCATGAGGGAATACGCTTTCCCAAAACTGATGCTGACTTTCCCAAGCAGTCTGTGGAAGCCCAGGGAGTTTCTAAAGGATATACAGCATCACTCCCCGGATGGTAACTTCTAAATAATTTTCATTTCTGTCACTCTGGACAGAATGGTTTCCAAAGCTACTTAAGGCTTTCTGAAAGCTCCTATTCACTGCCCAAATATAAATCTCTTGGCCACAGCTCTTGCTGTCATTATTACTATTTTAATAAGAGTTCACATGGTGGGGGTTTGAAAACTAGACAGCAAATTAAAAGTTACTCAAGTGTTCTCCAGGTAGAGATCAGAAATTAGTTCCTAACATGCAGTTTATGTAACAGAAAAAAAATATTAGGAAATACATCTTGGCTATTTATAATATATGCTAGTTTGAGACAGAAATAGTCTTTATTTATTTAGCTATAGAACCACCAGAAGCAATGGAAGGTAAGAACCTGCAGCTCACCTTTTGTACCTTTGAGAGTGGTGGAAGCCAGTGATATTTTGCGAGTAAAAGTGATATTTTGTGCGGTGGTTCAACTGAGATGATCTCATTCAAGCATGACACCAATGTAATTTGGGAACAACTCCTTGAAGCCAACAAAACTGTACAGGGAGAATTATAAAAATGAGAGCAAACAATCAGTTTTTAAATCTTTTCCTATGCAATTCTGACAATCCTTTTAAGTTTGTAAGAAGGCTACATAAACAATTCAATATGTATATTTAATAATTTCTGTGTGGAAATGCTAGTAAAAAGGAAAAAAGTATAACTTTTAAAGTCTTTAAAAGATGTTTCATTTAAAATGTTATCTGCTAAAACTGTTTTTTTTTTAATATTCATTTTGATCTTAATAGTTCTGCTCTGAATCAATCATGAAAGTATCAAAGTTCAACCAAATTCCATTAACTGGACAAGGTACTAAAAAATGGATGAAATTTAAGAGAAATACCTGACATAAAGAAGTAAAATAAGAAACCCACAAGCAATAATGAATATCATACCTTAGTTTATTAAAAAAAAAAAAAGTTTAAAAATCCTATATGTGTTTGACATAATTTGTAAAAGAGGAATCCAGGAAACTTCTACCTTGGGGAAGTGAAGAACTGAATAAATTCCACTTTTTGTGTGACTTCTAAACAAGTGTAAATTCTCTTTATTGCTGTTCACGTCTTCAGTGTTCTAACGAGCATGGTCACTTGGTACAGGCTTTGGGTCTGTTTCTGTAGGCTGACAGCTTTTAGGAAAGAATAATGTTAATTTTACAAAAACAATGCTTTAGACTTACAAGAAAGAAAGATGCTGTAGAAGTTTAGCAGCACATTTGTAATCTTTAGTGTTCTTTATTTCTAAACCTTCATTTTCCTCTTGTGACACTCATTTAATAAATTTCAATTAGGTTTGCTATATATAACTGTAATTTTGTAACATTAAAAACCATATTTTTCAGTAGCTATATTAATTTGTGGAAGAAAAAGTTCTCTACTTAACCTTCTGGACTTGCATAAAAATGTGGTTTACTGATTAGCTGGTAAATATTTTTAAATTTTATCATGATTTTATTTCTATGAAATGTCACAATGGGTCCATTCAACCAACTTTTGTCTCATTCATGTACAGAGATTTTTTTTTAGATTGTGTTCAGAAAGGGAATTCTTTACAGCTAACTCAAAGTACATTTTACTGTCTGGTCCCCTCCCCTCAGTTTGCTTATAGCCAATGACAAATTAATGATAATCTATTGGATGTGCTGTCTCTTCTTTTATTGCTTTCTTCTTTACTGCCTTAACAGAAAGTTTGTAGTTAAAACAATTTTTACAGCTTTGACGAATGGAAACAAATTCATATTTCTAGAATCTCAGCCAGAAGTAACTATATTTTCAGCAGTTGAATTTTCATTAAAATTTACAAAAGACCTCTGCCTTCACTGATTTATTGTTGCATTAGGTAAAACTACACAGAGTGTATAAAATACTGTGTTACTCCACTTGTTGTCTGATCTAACATGTTATCAGTGATTGCAAGTACATTTTATAACCCCAGCTGCTGAATCGAAAAAAAGGTGATACAAGCATCAATCTCCAGGATAAAATCAGAGCACTTTCTACCACGGTTTGACCTTACTGATGCCTTTGGATAGTCTTACTTGTCTAAGTCCTTGCAACAATTACCAGGGGACGGTTAGAAAATGCAGCTTTAATGGTGCAGATTGAAATTGTTAACAGCGTCAAAGACTTGCACACTAACCCCAGAGATTTCCAAGCACAGGAAAAATTTGAGGAAACTCTGATGCCACTGTGGGAATGAAATGGAACAGGGCTGCAGACACCAGGCACAGATTTTATTTGTACTCTTTATTGTCTGCATCCCTGAACTCCACAGTGTCATTAGCAAATACAAAAAGCTATAAATAAAAAACTTAGACCTCAAGATACAGTTAACTCCAGCTGTAGCTGCCAAATCTTATTTATAGCACCAGGAGACACAGTTAATTGTAGGTCACAAAAATGTTAATTTCTGTCATAATACAAGTTATAGTCTAAGAATGAAAAAGCTTCTTTTTGTACCAAAATGGTTTCTTCTAATAGAAGTCTGTTAATTTGAAAAACCATCTCTCTTTGTAGACTACAGAACAGGAAAAGAAAGGATAAATGTGCCTTATCAATCTATTTCATGGTTCTAAATATAATAATATTCAAATTAAAATAGCAAATCCCATCAATTTTTCCAAAGGCAAAGTACTGTAGATAAATAAGAATTAGAGATGATAATAAAAGAGTATTTTGTGCAGTCTGACTATTCAAGTCGTAGCTGCTTATTATTAACATTAAATATATTTTGAATTAGTGTTTTTAAAATGTTAAATCCTCATGATAACCAAAAGTGAATAAAAAAGATCCACCTTATGAACAAACTTAACTGTTTCCCTGAAGCAAAGAATCACCAATCATTTGAATGATTCTGAAGTACATGGGATAAGTATTAAGACAAACATTATGTGAAGGATGGAGTTAATTATACCACATATAATCAGACGCTGGTCACTCCACAACTTGTAATTTATTTTCCCCTTATTTGCATTTAACTTCAAAGGTATTTCAGGAAATGTAAAATAACATTATTTGAGCAGTTACAAAGATGATACACATTTAACTTCAAAACTATGTTTCAAACTCTTAAAAATAAATTACATACAATTTCAGGAAATAACACACCATTCTCATGCAACCTGTAATTGTTGCCTCAGAAATAGTAAACTCATTTCTGTTGGGGAAATATCACGATTTAGGGCAACAGTATTCATCTGGCAGGTCTTATAGAGATACAAGAAAACAGTTGTGTAATTTGCATCAATAAGCTAATCTAAATTCATAGTAGAGTCTACTTGGTTAAAATGGTCATAAGACTGTAACTTCATATGGAAAATTAGCAGACTGGTTTAAATTAATACATCCAACCCCTACTGCAGAGCAGACAGTCTCTTCAGTAAAATGGAGAGGGCTGCAGCTGTGTACAGCTTGTATTTATCATCACAACTTTGTTTCTTTATCTTTTCTTTTTCTATTTTTTTTTGTTGTTGTTGTTGTTGTTTTGCAGGGAGAGCTTCTTTTGAGTTTGAGTCCTCAGGACAGGTTTACAATCCCTGTGCATACAAACATATCTAAAATTCCAGCATCTAGGTCAGTACTGAGCTTTCTAAATACTTAACAAACATCTTTTTGTATCCCTTCATGTCACATTTAATTGTCCATGGTGAAAGGAAGAGCTAATCAGAATTCAAGAGAAGTACTCTAAGATGTGTATCTTTCCAACCTGAACTATCCTACGATCCTGGGAAAGCATGTAAGGAAAAAAGCAAATTTTTATCATATTTAAAACATCAAAACAAATTAAATAATTTTTTAAATTTCGTGATTAACTACTGTATGGCTTTTATACACCAGCTCTATAAGAGTGAGGTGCACTGAGGCACATTGAGGGAAAAGCTCACTTCACAAATACCTCACCCCTTCCAGAATCTGGCCCAGGAGGATGGTATTTGAGAAGTATTAAATCGTACAATGCTTTCACAAAATTATTTCAGTACTTGTGAAAAAGATCTGTTTTCTGTTCTCTGTTCCATGGTTTCCCCAAATATTCCTAATATCTGTTCACTCTCTGCAGTTGCCCACCACAGCTGGTCAGGAACGTTTGTGGGGGCTGAGAGAAACACAGACTTGCTGTGCACTGGCTTACTCTGCTTCTTCCCAGCAGCAACACACCCAGGCTAACTCCAGCTGAGGTAGTTTACCACACTGGTACCAAGCCCAGGGAGACACCTTGCTGAAAAATAACAAAAAGATCCACACAAAAAGCTGAGAAGGTGCCTGCAACTACCAAGCCCTTTGGGGTAACTTACACCGGGACAAACCACACCAGAGTCACAACCCTCATCTCTTCCTAAGCTGGTGTCTTTCTTGGGGCTGCTTCCTTCTGGGAACCATTCCATTGCATGCAAGCTACAATTAAGTCCAAGCTGAGTGTAAGCACCTCTGAAAGCCATCCAGGAAAGCCTGGGCCCACTGAAGCCAACAGGAGCTTTCCATTTGTTTTCAAAGATGCTCTGATGTCCCCAGGGGGAACAGTTCTTAACATTTTTCTCAGGTCCACATTTGATCTGCAAAACAGATCCTTTGCAACTGAGATCTCTCTTATTTTGTTTAATGTGGCCCTTTCTAAATGATGATAATGCAAATCCAACTGAATATTATTTGTTGGAAGGTCTGTCATACGAAAAGTATTAATGTTCCTTTTCATAACTGATGTAAGCTTTCATCTGAAAATAGGTATCTTTAAGAACATATCTGCACAAAACACACTAGGATCTTTTCAAAACAAGCTTTATAAAAATGTAGATGTACTCCATAAAAATTACAGCAGATTTTGTTTAGAGCAGTCTTGCAAGCAGGAGGCTTGTGGCCCTGCATTTGCAGCAGTGGTGGTTGTGCATCCGTGCTGGGTTGCACGGCTGGGTAGGGACAAACAGGAAGGTAAGGTCCTTGCCTGGCAGAGCTGACAACTTCCATCAGGGTGACAATCTAACACAGAGTGACAGCAGTGGCTTTCAGAGGGTAAGAAGGGCAACAGCAAACAAAGATCGGGGAAAAGTGATTTGCAAGAGCTCTGTTTTGAAGGGACCCAGGTGAGCACACTGTTGCAATACCTTAAGGTTGGTTTGTTTGCTTTTTAATTTCAGGAATGTCAAATTCAGATGTGACTGCCCAGATATCAGCAAACTGATGCAAAGAGGAAGAATTTTGGTTTGGAATGGAAAATGACAGAGCAGGAGGACAGGAAGAGCATCTGGTAGGAAAAGCATAGGGAGAAAGGACCTAGAACACCAACATTT
The DNA here is from genome assembly GCF_041296385.1 of Aphelocoma coerulescens. Classification (NCBI taxonomy): domain Eukaryota; kingdom Metazoa; phylum Chordata; class Aves; order Passeriformes; family Corvidae; genus Aphelocoma; species Aphelocoma coerulescens. Next base: position 12,141,818 of record NC_091025.1, on the reverse strand, counting down.
TCTCTCAGGCTTGGTTACATCTGTAAAATATCGAGGCATCCTAAATAAAGTGCTGTTGGGCAAGTGCTTGGGAGTGACAGGGATGGGCAGGAATGGCAGCAGTACAAGTGCATACCTATCTTAATGAAGTCTTACACCGTTTTTGCAACAGCCTTTTAGAGAAATCATAGCACACCATCCTTAGAGAGCCAGTTTGGCACAGCCTCTCCTTATGTAGGAAACCACTCCTATGATCTCCTGCAGGTATAGGAGTGAAATTATCTGCTGCAGTAAATTCACAAGTTTAGCATTCCTTGCTACTGTGACCAAAGGTTAATGTTTTGCTGCTTGACTGAATCAAAATCACCAGTTGTCTATTACATATTTTTGTGGTCTTGCTCACACATTTGACTTCAGCAGACTTTGAGTAGTCTAAATCTCTGAGTGGTAAGTGAAAGCCGTGTATGTAAGAGATTAAGTTTTGTTACTGCAGAACAAAGCAATTCCACAAATGGTTTTCTCTCGTAGTTGATTAGGTCACTGAGGGTAGCTCCAGCCAGCACAGGCAGCTTCTGGCTGCAGCATGCTGGGTGACCATCAGCCTCGTGAAAACTCGGGGAAGGAGGGACTGCCACAGTCTGGAACAAATACCTGACTTCAGGGCTACAGCTTCTTTTGGCACAGATGGCTGCGTGCAGCAGGTATCACAGTGCGTGGTGCTGTGCAATAGCCATCCCTGACACAGATGAACACAGAATAAGAACATTAAAGATTTTTGGGGAGAAGAGGAAGGGGCTTGGAGTACTATCTCATTTCAATCCACTTCTAAAAACTACAGAAATTGAATACTACTTTAAAAAAAAACCTCATCTAAATGCTCAATAACATCCCACAAAACTTTGCTTTATTTTAAATACTCCATAAGATTTGAATGGAGGCCTCTTTTACACATTTATTCAAAAATGAGAGTAAAAACCTGAAATTTTTAAAATTGATATTCTATTGTATGGCCATGCTCCTACTCAGAGTAACTAACTGGATAATTTAGCCATGGAACTGACCTGAACAATGTTACTCTCTTGGAAGTTCACCTTTCTGTCAAGTTGGCAGTGAGTGAACTTGAATGATTTGAAGCTGTCCTTGCAAAGTTGTGCCTGAGCAGGGTCATGGAAAGCAGCTGTGTGGGGCACGGGGTGGAAGTGTCAACCAGAGATGTTCCATTTGAGAGCACAGGTCTGCGAGCTTCCCACTGAACTATAATTTACTATGCAAATGCCAAAATAAAAAGAGCTAAGGTTTTTTACAGAAAATATGGTGACACTGTGTTAGCTCTGAAAGACAAATAATGGGAGTCACTGAGGATGAGGAGGTGCACTGCAAGTGCCAGAAAGCAAGCCTGAAAGGTAGAGGGAGCAGGCTATTTCTCTTTGTTATCGAGTGAAATGACTCCACAAATATGACAATAAATCACTGCAGGAATCAATCTGAGTGGAGGCAACTGCTCCATGCTGATAATGCATCAATCAATATTTAATGTTTACACTTTAATTAATCTGCACGTAGGAAGCATTCTTTCAGTGACAAAAAAGTGATGAGAAATAAAACACCTTTTATATCAAACAGCGACGAATGGCTGCCTATCTGTGAGGCTTTGATTGGGCCCTCAATTGATCATTGCAGCTTCTTTCGATTGCACCAGTGTGCAATGTCACATTTGGGTACAAAGCAGACACCATCTCTTTGAGGGAAGGAGGGGGAGCTTCTGAATCTGCTTTTGAGTGATTACAACTTAATCAGAACAAAGAAAGACTGATAGCAAAGTGAGTTCTTTGGAAAGACCGGGCAGAAGCAATTAAACAAAAAGATTTTCAACACCTGCATCAATGACACCTATCTGAACAGATTTTTACTGTGTATTACAATTATTGATACCTGCTAAGTCTTTGCACAGAAAAACAATTCAGATGTTGACTGCCAAAACTGCCTTCTCTTATCAGAGCTACCAGTGGAGACTGAGAATTGGTCATTCTATCGCTGTTCTGAGTGTCAGGGAAGGGCCAGGTGCTGCATGGACACAAGAGATGTCACAGTTCCTGCCTCAGAGTGTTTTTCCTCACTGCTCTGTTTAACCCTTGTAAACTCTAGTTCCTTCTTTTTAAAGGGCCTGATTCATTGTTCACTGATGTCAACTGAATGACTTGTATTGACTTCAGCAGGCATTGCATTAGTCCATAGATGAATGGTATTGAAAGGCACAGTGATGAAAGACAAATGAAAAGACAGGGATACTAGACCAGTAATGTTCAATTATTCCTTTAATAAAAGGAATACTACAGCAGTACATTCTCCATACCTAACTAAAGCTTTCCTAGGCTTATGTCTAAAACAATTCTTTGAAATGTACAGACTTTATCCATAATAAATGCAATAGTAGCTATTAAAAATACAGAGAGATTAGCACTCTAGAACTTAGCTCAATTAAAAATATTAGAGATCTGAATCCAGATAAAAAATTCCCATAACCTTACAGAGCGAAATTTTATGTTATTTTGTGAGTCAAATTTGAGTTATTTTGCAAAGCCTGTCATGAAGTTAGGATCGGGCAAGGGACGTATGCAAATATCAAATCATTTTAAGCTTTTAAGTCGACCTGCCACTAATTAAAACCAATTAGAATTTTGGTTTGTTTTCACTGAAGAACTTTTGTTGTTTTACTAGTAAACAAATAGGATTGTACTCAGGATCCAGTTAAAGCATGTTGCCAAAATGCCTGCCCAGATTTGGGACTGCCCGGTTTAGGGTGCTCTGACTGCTGGCTTAGCCAATACTTGAACAAAACCAGAAATGATATTATGGTATAAAGTCATATACTAGAAGGAATTTGAAAATATTAATCCTCAGTCCTGTAAGTTTTTATTTCACTACTGCTGGACAATATTTTTCTGTGGTTCACAGAATTTTTCTGTCTATCCCAAAAGTCTAGGGCACTCAGAAACACACAAGACCCCCATCAAGAATATCAGCAGGAAAGTATTTCAAGCATGAATGACATCAGAACACTTCCCTTTACTGGCAAAAAAGTTTTGAAATATAGTAGCATACAAAAATGGAAGGAAGTGTTCACTGAGGAAATGAAAGAAGATGAATATGACATTTAGAATGGAATAATAGAACTGAAGCTAACTTTTTACTTTTGATGTTTCCTTGTCAATCTCACTTTTTTTCCCCCCCCAGAACTTTGTATGTAGATAAACAAAACCCCACAGATTTCATAATCTTCATAAAAATGGAGACAATGCCTTCTCACCAAAATCCATGAGCAACTTTTCAGCAGATTTACTACATACACACATATCTATATACAGAATTGAATCTGCAGTTTATCCTTTCCATAAAAACTGCTTCCCCTTCTGTGCAAATAAGTTGAACAAGCTAAAAAAATAAAAGGGCAAAGTCAAAAGAGAGGAATGCTCTATTGTAATGCATGGTCAACTACAAATATTTATAGAAAAGATGAAAACACTACTGTGTGCACATCAGGGTTGCCCTAGGACAGCTTTAACATGCATAGTTAATGTTTATGGAACAAAACCAACTTACTCAATGTGAAATCTTCATTTTCCTCATTTGCACCCAAAGTAAAGATAAGGTCACAAGAAACCAAAACAAAATGCAAACAAAAAAACCCACTTGCTTGATAAAATCCTGAGGCAACAATGCAAAAGCACTTAGTGTTGTCACTCAAAGGCAGAAAAACTGAACAGAAAAAGTTGTGTTTTCTGATGATTTTATTTTCCAGTTGTATACACCTTGCTGCACACAACTGGAATAGCAGCCCAACCTGGAAAGCCCAATCCCAGCCCCCATGAACTACAGTTTCTGTGGAGATCCAGATCTGCATGGGTTGGTTTGCAGCAACAACCCTGCCATGCAGGGACATAGGTCACATACTGCAGCTTTGAAACCCCATCAGCTGAAACTTCTGAGGACACCAGTCCCTAAGGTTCTTTGGCACACTGCTGGAACCTTTCCTCCAGCAAAGGAGATACTGGTCAGGACCCTCTGGTCAGGGCTACACTACAGTGAGTTCCCAGGTATAATCACTGTGTCAAAGTGTCAAGCCCAAGCACCAGGGCACTTTCCCAGCATCACTTCTGCCTACAGCTGTTGGCATTAGTCCAAGTACTTCCACCTTAGTTATATAAATAAGGAGCACCCAGTGAGATCTAAGACTACCAGTCCCTATTTAGCACCAGGGCTTAGGCTAGTTTTCCATCTCAGCTTGTCACAGCTGTCTGCTGCATAAAAAGAGTCTGAAATGTACTAAAAAACCCTGGAAGACTAATAATTCATTAAGCTGACAAATGAAAAGTAAGTCCTATCGATCAAGAGTAGAACTTCTTGGTTATAAAGGAAGCATATATTATTCTGACAGTATTTTCACAAGATAAGCTGAAGTTACAAAGAAGACAACCAATTTGATTCAAATAACTGTCTCTCCTCAGAAACATTCATGATTGCAGTCATCAGGCACAAGTTGGTGGGGTAGTATTACTACTCCCATTTTGAAAAATTTGGATAACTGCATAATATCAAGGAAACAGGACTGTATCACTATCACAGGCTTTCTGACTGCTGATCCTATGGAAAAGGGTAAGCAAAGGACTGATTCCCGCACCACTGAATCACAGCACTACTAAATACCAGCGTGGAAGGATGTGCAATCACACACACAGAGGATAATCTCTCCTCCATCACTAGCACTGAAAAGCTCAGGGCTTATCACACAGCTAATGAGAACAAACACATTTGCAGCTGGCCTCCCACCACCTGTAGAAGGTGAAAGTCGGCCAAAAGCCTACAAGACTCTCCAGTTGTGATGAATGGATGGAAACCAAAGTGTGGCTCAGATTCAAGCCCTAGACTAGTTACAGCACTGTAATACTGTGCCAACAGACCCACTTAAGAGTGAAGGGCCCAGAGTGAGAGGCAGTCTCTAGTATTCTGTGATGGTAAAATACATTAGGGCAGGCATCAATTTACCTTGGTTAGTTATGTTTTTAGTTATGCTGTATTTTTGTGCCCAGGGGCTTAATTTATAATTGTAATAATAAAATGTATTATGAAGTATAAGCCAAGCACATGCACTTTCTAATTCTATTTCCTCTCAAAGGAAAGAGCTAAGCTGTTAAGCTCCAGGTTCTTTCAACATTTCCTATTTGCGACAAACACAAAAATCTGAAATCAGAGATGTACCACTGCAAGGCTTTTACAAAGTTCAGGTACAGCAAGTTAAATGTCTGCCTTTTTCTTCTTTTTTTAATGCTCAAATGATATTTCTAGTTCCTCAGTGTCACAGGTGTCACAATGCCTCATTCTGCAGGTAAACTGAAGTTATAGTTACCACTCCAGTTCAGACATCCTCCCCACAACACAAAAGTTACCATCCCAAAGCTTTCAGGGTAGCACTCCCACCTACATTCTTACAGAGAGAACTTAGGGGTCATCTGAGGGACCTTCCAGTTCCTAAGGATGGGGACAACCCAAATTCTCTTAGGAGAATGGCTCTTACTCTGGCTTGGTTGTAGAACTTAACTGAATAGCCCAGCTGTTAATGTTATATTAATTTTGCCCTTGATTGTACATGAGAACTGGGGGAGAATATTCCACTATCTCCTTCCCTCTTGACTGGAGCACCCTGTGCCAGGCCCCAGCAGGTGGCTGGTCCCAACTCTCCAGGTCCCCTTGCAGGAGGCTCTTACTGGGACACATTTAGAACAGCAGGAAAACAATTTGTATGTGTATGAGAACAATTTAATGTTAACAGAAAACTACGTTTAATTATTCAGATTGTCAGTAAGTTATTTAAAAATATGATGTCAAAGGGCAAGACTAGCAACTGTACCATTTATCTACTGTTTTTACAGTATATAGTATTTATTCTATATACAGTAGTTTTAATAATTAAAAAAGAAAAAAAAAATACTGCAGTAATTTTTACTCTAGATTCCACTGATTAATGTTAATATTGACAACACATTAATATTGCTCAACTTATTAAGCTGAATAAATAATGAGGAAGAGTTAATAAGAATACAACTACCAAACATAATAATGGTCCTTAATCTTATGAAATTGTTCTTTACTCACATGAGCAGTCAGTCTCACTCATGTCAGTGGCCCAAATTTTGCAGTCCTTAATCACATACTGTTACCTTCAGTAGCTGTTGTTCTCAATTTAGGATCAAAGCCCATAGTTTGCTGGGGCCATGCTTTCAAGGGAGGATTGGGCCCAGACTTTTAATAAGGGGTTTGGTGGCTTACAAAGAGGTGATTAAGATCTTCCTTTGAAAAAACAGAAAAAGTAGAGTTCTTCTTTTGGATTATAACAGCACAGATAGCCGTAGCTTGCGGATTTCAGAGTATTAACTACTAATCCATAAGTGAACTGAAAGGTTTTTGTTTGTTTGTTTTGCTATTACAGTATTTAAACTTGTCAACCTTCAGTTCTCAGTAAGTCATACTTAAGTTTCTTAGCAAAATATTTTATCACATCTCTGTGAGTGTGCCTAAAAGTTTGAGAGATCTCCTGGTTGTAGGCAAAACCCAGGGTAGTTTTTTTGTTTGTTTGTTTGATTTGGCTTTATTTAATGAAAAGCTTGTACTTATTTCTGAGAACTCAAATCATGAAGTTTTGGAAACTAAGCCACAATATAAAAGTTTCTATTTTCTGTAAGTGACATTCAAGGATTGTTGTTTGTCAGTGACAAACAGAAAGTACTTAGTATAATTATTATAGCACCTCAGTAAAAATCAGACTCTAGCCGTAGGTGATTGCAGCTATAAAGTTTCCAGAATAGGAACAATGAGCCCTATGAAACTAATGAAAAAAATCGCCAACTTCCTCACTCCAAAGTCTGATTTTTACAAGGACTCCACTTCTTCCTGGTTGCCAAAAAATGAACAGTTTATTTGAATCTAGCTTAGGTCTCCAGGAAAATAATTTTAATGTAAAATTGAATAATGTTGCACCAATGACAGGATAATTAAGTGGTTTCAAAATTGAGCAATATTTAGGTAGTGTGCCCCACTAATGAAAATGCAGAAATCATATTCTAATGATAGCATAACTAAAGATGATAAATATTCAGATATACCCTTTGCTGTATCACTGTACTATAATCAAATCAATTAGAAATCTAATGACTACTTTGACACAAACAGGTATTTAATATGCTGAAAATGTACCAGATTTCCCCCCTCAAGCATTAGTAAAATCCCCAAGAAAATTAAAATCCAGGTCATAGCTAAATTCCTTTGAAACTAGGATTTAAATAAAAAAAAAATAAAAAGAAAAAAAGGAGTTTAGTCACTGTAAGAATTCTTTGTGCTATTATATTTTTATAAGGTTAAAGCTAAAAATAAGATCAAAATCTTTTTGAGGGTTACATTAAAAAACAGGCCAGGTGTGTTCAGAAACCCATCACACATATGCCTGTTAAACAGATGCCAACCAATAAATTAATTAAAGCTACTCTCCTCTCAAAATAGAAAAGAGGAAAGAGCTGCTAGGGACATTTATGGGGTGAAGTTCACTTGACTGACAAGTTTTTCATGCTTGGCCTCTATTGTACAAACCTCTGATACTTCTCAAACAATTTCTGAAAGGAAAATTAAATCCCTGTCTGTGAGTAATTTACTAACCTGTTTCTGGGCAGTCAGATTGATGCTAGAGATATGGCATGGCTGTTTATCAGTTGGGAGAAGTGAATAAGGAAACAAGGTTTCAACAGGGACCTGATGAAAATCTTTGCTAATAACCCCTGCCGTCACACTCAGGAAATCAGAGTTTGCATGTGAAATATCTCACTATCCTTTGTATGCTGTACTTCATTGTGACAATTAGCACCTCAGCTGATCAAGTGAAAAAGTATCTTGTGCTGATCTTAAATCCTACTATACTTATAGGACCTGGAAAAATAAATAGAAAGGCCTTTGAGGAACAGTAAATGGTTCTGAGAGGGCTACACAACTCCTTGAAAGATAAACTTCTCTTGGACTTTAGGCACAAACAACATTAATTTCCACATTTCTTCTTCCAATTATACAAATTTAATTTTTTTGGGAAACCACACAATTGTTGCAAAATGAATTAGTGGACATAAGGGGTTATTAAACATGGCATTCACCCACTGCTCTTACACAGAAAAGGCAGCTCTGAAAAAACCAAAGCTGATTAATATGAAAGGCAGCTAACCTAAAAACTAAAACTTGAACTGAATGGTGTGTGCTAATCTTTCTCAAATACACTTATGAAAGCTAAATTTGCTGGTATTTGCCATTGCTATGCAGGCTAAGTGTTCATGTGAATGATATCTCCACAGTTCTGAGCAAACCAGTAAAAAACAGAGGGTTTTGTCCTCACTGGTAATTTTCTCAATCTCCCATCTACCCACAGCTGCTTGAATAGTGAACACTTCACAATCCAGGGTAATTTGTGATAAACTTTGTTAAAAAGCTGCCATTCATTATTGGTAATTTCATTAATCCTCAATTCTCTTGTAAGGAAAAGATAGAAATTCTGTGTTATATATTTGCTCTACTGGGTCTACAAACAAAATAACTCAACATGTTAGCCACATTAATAAAATGCTCACCAGATCAAACTCTTAATAGCCTGCCTTAGACTCACCATTGTTTATTGATGTTTGTTTGCCAGCCTATCTGGAGACATTGGGAAAATCTTAATAGCCCTGGCCACTCATTAGCAAAGTACCGTGGAGTCCTAATCCCATAAAGATATTAAACTATTTTTCCTTACAATAGCAACAAACGGAGGGAATTCTCATTACTTATTAAGATGTGGTACATTCTTTGCATATTGAGTTTCTTCTTATACTTTGAACTCTTATCCCCCATCACACTGTTTCTGAGGCTGAGATCAAAGTAGCTCTGCCTTACAGAGCTGCAGATGAGTGGCTGCCTTTCAGAGAATATTAATGCCCTCCTGAAGGGCCCATCTGTGGAGCAGGAGGATTCCCCTGATGGGAGAGCCCTGCCAGCCCAGCCACACCAGGCCACCACTGGGGACACAGCACAGCCTGGCTGAGTGGAGCTGCTCACCCCAACTTAACTACGTGGCCCAAATCTCAAAACAATAGTCAGCCCAGGTCTCTTTTGGAACTGGAGAACTGTGTAAATCTGGATTCTGGCAGACTGGCACAGAGCAATTTGTTTTATAGCAGGAAAATATGCGACCAATTTGGTATTTTGCATTGCAAAAAAATTCTGGTCTTTCTGGATCGCACTTTTGACTTCTCCAGTTTTAGTTTTTACTTCCCTGTACCTCACCTACTCGAGGACCAGCGTTATCAGTGAGCTCGTGGGCAGCTGGCAAGACAGTTCCCCCTCCAATCTTCCCCTTCCAGCAGGGATCCTGCCATACAGGGTTTCTTTCTTGCCTTCAAATTTACTTGCAAGACTTTTAAAGGGGAATTACTTTAGAGCTTGTTAAAGGTAAGAGTAAACATGCTAAGTACCAAGACATTCAGTGGGTATCAAAAAAGAAGAAATGTTATATTCATTACAGAGGAAAATCTAGTCATAAAAAGTATTACCTGCATTTATAGCCCTTGTAACCTAATTTTTGTGACAAAGCAAAGAAGTAAAAACATTCCTTTCTGCCTTTCAGTGACCCCTATAAGAACCCCCCCACGGAGTCATTTAGGATAGTAATTTGAGTGAAAATATATGCAGCCTTTACTTTTCTTGCTCTTCTTAAATTAATAACCCTCACTGATAATTAATCTAAAAGTTTCTAAAGGTATTTGCAAAAATGCCCTCAAATTATTAAGCATTTAAAAGAAATAAAAACTTAAAAGACGTTATCCACAACATAAAAGAGTAACAGAACATGGAGCTGCATTGTTCAAATGTTAAAACTGTACATAAAATACTCCTTCAATATACACTGCCAGTAAAAACCAAAGCAAAGCAGGTCATTAAAATGTCAGACTTGGGGCAGAGTGGAAAAAATGCTGTGTTTAAAAGTAAACATGTAGACCTTTAATAATTATTTCCCCTTAAAGTTAACTGTTAAAAAAACCCCAAACCAACAACAACCGAACCCAAACAACCTAAAACTAACCCCCAAACAAAAACCTGCAGCATCAGGATAGAGTCAAACTCTAGTCTTAGCCTTGCTCCTAAGCAAATCTAAGGACACTTTTTGAGTCTTTATGCAGCTGGATGTCAGCTTTGTTTGGGAAATGTCATTTTCCTTTATCTGTTTTTTCTAAAGCAAAAGCAGAGTGGTGAGTTCAAGCCATTGATACCCGTGTCATGAGTATGCTACAGCTGAGTGGGAATAAAAGGAGCACCAGAAACCTTTGGAGCCCCATGTGCATCAGGAGAACCCTCGGGAAGATGCTGAGGTTCTATGCACAGCCCTGTGCTCACTGATGGACTTTCAACACTCACTGTTGTGGTGATGTTGAGTCTCATGCAGGATTTTAGCACTCTGTAAAGAGCTCAGAGTAGAAAACCTCAATGCCTTCTCCTCATGTGAACTAAAACTGCCCACTGAAACTGGCAAAAGACTGTCAGGATAAGTGAGATGCTGTGGTAGTTACTGGGGAGCTGGAAGGCACATTAATGACACTTTTTTGAATTAACCAGTTTTGCAGCCCAGTGCAGATGAACCAAGAGAGTAAAAGAAAAACCAAAGTCTGTCTCTTCAGACACAAACTATGTTGCAGTACTGAAAATAAAAAGTTGTATACTGGTGTCACTTTTTCTACTTCCAAGCTTTTTGAGCCAGTAACAAAGACTAATGTCCTTTTGATTCTTCAGAGCTGAAGGTTTTAATTTCCCTTCTACTGGAAAAAAGTGAATCATGGCCCCAAAGAAATTTTCCATCTCAATTTTGTATATTTTCAGCAAAGTGTCTGCATATGAAGTCAGTATATAATCTGCACTGAGCTGAGTTCCTAAACTGTGTCTAAAAAGTGGCGATGCCCTAGTGACAGCTCCGTCCAGCAGGCACAATTCCACATTAACTGGGCTAGTGCATATCTGAACAACACCTCTGATTGCCACAGTTATTCCAGATTAATTTTGGTTTTATGGAAGTAGTTGGCTCATAAAACACAGATAAATTTAATGATTAAAAACCAAAAAAGTTGCACCCTCAGGCAGTGTCTGGGACTCCCACTGAAGTCCATGCAGGAATACAGGTAACTTATTTTGTCCTCTAACATCTCTGCATCTCTGTTCCCTAAAGCTAAGAAACACCACTGCTGAAAGTACAGGTTGTTACATTTACAATCAGCAATTAAAACCAACATTCTTCTGGTTTCCATCTGATAAGAGCAGTGCTCAAAGTGGAGAGACAATGGAGAAACACATAATAGCACCAACAAATTCAACTTGCATTTAACTAGTCCTTTTCCTTTAAATCAGCTTCTGCAATGCAAATATTTGTAAATTGGGAAAAAAGCCTGTAATCGTGTTTGACACACGTTATACTCAAAATGCAAGTACCATTTTAGCCTTCATACTTATGAAGTTTCTTTTTCTAGTTTTTGGTATTTTATGTATTATGATCAAATATACCAGGAGGAGACAGATCTATGGACAAAGTTTTAGATTGGTATAATTGACTCAGCAGAAAAACAAAGACATCTTTAGACAGCTGTGATTCCATGACTGTTAACAACAGGTCTGCCATGCCCAAAACTTCCTCAGTAGGTATGATCACTAATTCGTAGTCACAGGCTTACAGTGACAATGAAAACAGCAAAAGCATACTGTATATGTATTTTTGACAGCTCTATTGTTTTTCTCTATTAAAATGATGGGTAATACTTTAAAAGGATTGACATTAGATGTTGGAAAGTTGGTTTATAGCCACACATAAAGCCTTCAAGAAAAAGTTAAAATTTCTTAAATTTTGAATCAACAGGGTGACTTTAGAGCACCTCAGTACTTCCTATAATTTCCTCAAACTATTTTGATCCAGTAGCAAGAGTCTAAAGCCAGGCTGAAAGCACCATGGAACCCATGGCTTGTGACCTGTGCCTTTGGTGAAGGCAGCACACCATGACCCTGGAGGGCTGGTACTTAGTTATAATGATAGGTTTGAACACTATTTCTTTTCCTATTGTCTACAAGCATTCAGGATGATAATCCCAGTTTAAACAGATTTTCTAGTCTCATGACACCTCTGGAAGTTCTAGTTTCCTTAAAGATCAGCAAAAATGTTAATTTAACCTGTAATCTTTGTGCAAAATCAACTACTATCAATAGTGGGGATTCCATAGATCGGAAAGAAGGTTCATTTTGGGTTCTTCAACCTAGATAAAAAAGAATGAAAAAATTTTCTCTGAAAATATTACCTTGCTTGCAGTTCATTGTGAGTGTGTCAGAAGCTTGTTTTTACTGATTTATTATTGTCTTGGGGTGTCTCAAACTGGGACAATTACATAACTACTGCTACTGTCTTCCTGGCCACAGGCTAAACCAGCAGCCAGTTCTCCATTACCAAACTACAAAAAAAAAAAAAAAACAGTTTGAAAGTACACATTAAATATCATTAAATATTTCAAATGTTTTCTTCAAAAAGACTTATCATAGATCTTCTGCAAACACATGTCGTATTCCAAGAAAATCTCTTGAAAGATGTTTTTCATGAGCATTTGGCATTGATTGCTCCGGAGTTTAAAGAAACTGGTGTTGTTTATGCTGTATTTACAGAGCACAGGCTCAACTGTCACCCAAATGCAGCCAACCTGCATTGAGCCATCATTTCTCCACACACCTCATTTCTAGGTATTCAGCAGGAAAGATAAACCTCCACAAACACCACCTACACAGATATTAAGAACACGTGATACACATAACATTAAATACCACCCACCCTCTGCAAACAGTCTTCCTTCAGGGCTCCAATCTCTGTAATTCAGCCAGAGTATGATCTAGAACAAGTCATGGCCATCAAGCTACTTTGATGTTCTTATAATTTCAGAGGGGTTTTTTTTGAGAGCTAATCAACAAAGTCTCTAGGATGCTTCTCCTGAAACTTCCATTTCCCAGAAGTCCTTATTCACATTCTCTACTCTGGTCAACTCTGAAGACTGTAGGGCTATTTTTTTTAAATTGGTGATCTGCCTTTTTCTCCAACTGGCTTTGGTACTCAAGCAAAGAATCACACCTACCTTGCCAGCCGCTATTTGTTCCCCCAGTGCTGCCCACTGTGCTGAAGAAGGGCAGGCATTTCTATGGCAATGTGGTTAACTCAAACCACAGCTTAATCCAGTTTAAAAAAGAATGAAACAGAAAGCCAAAAAACCAAAGTGAAAGGGAAAAAAAAGGTGGCTAAGTATCAGCTATTGGATCAGAGACTGGGCAGGGAAAGCTGCAACATGGGAAGGCAATGCAAGGCACCTGTGCTCACTGACCTTCGAGCCCAGCACAGCCTGTCTGTCCAGAGCCACCTGTAATCTGTCTGATTTCCCTCCATTGCAGAAAGGGATAGATCAGGAACAGTTCAAATGAGCTGGTCAGCCAGTAGAACTGGAGGAATTACAAGCTTCTACCAAAGGATGGTGATAAAACATTTTCAATCAGAACAGCTGCTTTTAGATGTAATGTTTGGCATTAGGAAAGGATGACTTGAGCCAACACAGGCTACCTGCAGTATTTTAGAAAATGTGCACATGCTCACTTGTGCCAGAGGACATAGTGAATTATATCCCTACAATGAGAGATATGAGTTGTTCATGGGAACATCTTTAACTGGCACAGTTATGCCTGGCAAATTGGGTGATTCACACCTTTGCTTTCTCTTCTGTGTTAACTCTGTCATTCTGTTACTCCAAGCTGGAGTCAACAGATCTTACAAAGCAGCCCTGGACCCTGCAAGTTGCTCAACACATGTAAATGCTGTGTTAAGATGCAGATCTATAGATGCCTTAGAGAGCACTTTCTAAAAACCATAAGGATCTGATTTACCTTCATTTATGTTGTCATTATAGCACTGCAGTTTGAAATCAGCATTTCGAGGCAATGGTTAGAAATCTAGCAGCATTTCTGTATGAGCTGTCATCACTATCTGCACCACCATTGACTTTTTCTTAACTGATCCAGCTGAAAAAGAAAGAAAAAATTTGTTAGATCAGTTTGAGTCCAATTCCCTGTGCCTGTGCAAATGCTTCTCTTGGAACAGGGCAGGAGAAGCAGCAGGGGCCAAAGCTGCTGCAGAAACGTAAGTGTAGCCACATTCCTCGATATTTGCGTAGAGAGCCAGACTGACTTAGAGTAAAATATCTTTAGGTGCATTCTAGTCTTTTTTATGATTATAATTTTTTTTCACATTCCAGATAGAATCCATCCACAGATCTGGTGTTTTTCCAGTGGATTTGTTCACACAATACTTTATGTTGGCAGCTCATTTCTGTCTTAGTCATGTTTTCGTTTTTTACTTTAGCAGATGTTTACAATTACTCCTTAAAATGTTTCCATTTTCTCTGATCACTGAATGTGAATGAGGTGACATTTTTAAAAATAATGGCAGCTTTTTCTGGCCAGAAACCATGTTGTTAGATTCAAATAGTCTTTGTCTTTTAAACTGTGGTAAAGGTCTTATATCTTTGTAACAGCAGAACCTGCACTACTTTGCCTATTCCTTTTTTTGCCAAAACCAAAATGTTTTCATTACCTGACTGTATCTTCTGCCTGGTAATCAGATGTTTGTATGGCTTTTATTTAACCTTAAAGGCATGAGGCCTATTCTCCTGGATTTGTGTTGGAAGGACTGCAGAATAAAAGGTGCTACAGCAGCCTGAGCTCCTGAAATGCAGAGGAAGGTTTCTCTGGTTTTCTTTCAATCAGGTTTTTTCCCCAGTTGTTTTTATTGACTAAAATTTAGATCAAAGTTCTTACAAATACCTCATTTCCAACACCTGCAATTATATTGCAATGTTTGTAATGCTTCAGAAACCCATTTCTGGGAGTCTTCCAAGCTTTTGAGAAAATTCAGCTGTTTCTTCTTTTTTCTTCTTTTGTTTTGAAAAATAAGATTTTAATTTGCAGAAAAAATATGAAAATGAGCCATCAGTTTACCATAAAGGCTTAAACAAGAGAGCCACACAGATATTTTAAAAGATCACTTTCTTTTTGATGCAGTCTCGTGACTTTTGGAGTGCTGACTCATGGTTTTTGCATGCTTGACATCAGCAATACCACAACTGAGAGAAAATCTTTGTGAAAGATTCCTTTCTAGTCCTCTTGAGACAAAGGGATCCTCCAGGAAAAGACAGAGAAAAACAACTGTTTCTTATTCATTATAGTTCCCAGTTAAAAACAAGCTCAAAACCCAACTTTAAAACAAACAATCTAAAATATCTACCAAACCATTCCTGCTTCTTTCTTTCACCATAACGACTCAAAAAAGGTATAAACACACTTTTTTTCTTTTCATTGTTAGGATTATAAAATCATAAAATGTATGAAAATGAAACTTCTAGTATAATTAAATATTTTTCAATAAACAGCTTCTTTTAATATGCCATATTTCTCCCTTTTTCTTGTCAAGCAAGAAGTCTGGCATTTGGGACAGACAATGACTTTCTCATTAATGATCATATGTTATTTTTAATAATAGTGTGTAGTTTTTTAGCTTCCATGAAAAAAGTGTACCAATTTTATGACGACACTCATTCCTCTTAATAGAAAAATGTTTTCCCTTACTAGGAATCAAGTATTCTGAGAGAAATATGGAAATGTCACTTGAAAAAAAATTTAGAACTGTTTTGCTCTTAAATGAGAATTTTAGCCTGTGAGCTAATGTACTTCCACTGCAATGTGCTAGCTGATCCATGACCTCAAGCTTCTACTTGTGTAAAACAATCACAAATACTCCTTACTCCTAATAAAAGAGAAGGAAATTAGGGACTATCCTTAACATTACTGATATTAGTAGTAGAGGAAGACAATAATTTATTACACTAAGTGTAAAAAATTTGATTCTGGAACTGGCTGGTTTGGCAGCCAAAACCAGAGTCTTTATTGAGCAAAACTTCCTACTTATTCCAAGTTTTCCTATACTAAGACTTAAGGATAAATTGCTTGCGGGCTTGATAAAAATGGTTGGTATGTGCCTGTATTAAAGTATTTTTGGCATAAACTCCTTCAGAGGCAAATCAGGTCACAACAAAACTGTTGTTGTCATATGGCATTAATTTGATAGCTCACTTAAACTGACTTGCTGATTCTCTTATATTCACCAGACTTTTTAATTAATTGTGCAAAGCTGAAAGCAAACAAACAAAATTAGACTGAAAACTATACTATACAGCAAAGGTACAATCACCCAGCTGAATTCACTCTATAACTGAGTCCAAATCTGTACTGTGCTATGAACTACCTAATTGCATCATCAAAATCATCATTTGTAGAGGGCTGCTCAGCAGAGAATATAAAACCTCCAGCATCACAGACCACTCCTTTTTTGCTACCCATTTGTTCTACATGGACACGAACAACAGTGTTATCCCTACTTCTAAATATTTCTAACACCATTACTACTACAAAAGCACTTTTATTTCATCACCATTGTTTTTTTCAGAACAATAATGAAATCATAGACAATTTAAGTGCCTGTTCACAAATTTAGAACTACTGAAGACCAGACTATAAAATATGTGATTTGATCTATGCTGCACCAGTCCTTCAGCTGATCACAAAACTCATGCTGGATCCCCAAGCCGCAGTAAGCACAACACTAATTAAAGAATGCCAGAGCATTACTTCATAGCTGCTCTTTAAGAATAGTATCTCATATGTATAGTAACTCTCTGTAACCCATGATTTACCCAGAAACTCTTTCTATTACTCTGTTAAACTCAGTCTTTTAAAAATTATACCGTATTTTCATTCTATCATTGTAGAAGTATAGTTAATAGAAAATATTTCCATTTTTTTTCCCTGTAAAATATTTGGGCAGGTGGAATTAAAACACCACATGCTGCAAATATATTAATACTAAGTAAAGAGCTTCTTCTGTCCCCACCCCACACATGAACATACACATAATGATGATGTTTTTCTTGATCAAGATGGGGGAAAAAAGATTGTCTAGAGCATTTCAACACTCCTGATGTGGTTTAAGCTTCCCTGTATGAAATTGCTTTTGGGATTACTCTTCCCCAGAACCAAAATCCTATTGTAAGAGCCCAAGCCATCAGCATTTCCCTTCTTCCCAGAAAAAAAAAAAAATCCCCCCCTAACCCCCAAAAAACCTAAAGTCTTCAGTGCACGTTCTACTTTGGCTTTATAATACGTCACTCAAGTAATGTACAAAATCTCAAAGGGAGAAGAAATTATTTCTGTATATATAGCACTTGGTTAAAAAAATGTAAGTTTAATATCATTTCTGGAAAGAACCTTATGCCTGAAATCAGGATAAACCTGGTATTAAAAATAAATTGTAATATGAGTTCTTGGCTACACAGCGTGTTGTTGCAGATATGGGGCGGTGTGGGCTGAAAGGACTGTTTGTTGACTGTTTCTCTCTGACACAGTATATGAATCCCGTTCTGAGGTGGTCTGCTGGTTGCCTGCAGTGCAGGAGAAAATACAGTTTCCCTTTTGATGTATAATTTGGCTTCTGTTTTTTGCTTTGCTTTCCTTAGAGCACTGATGACTGAACATGACTGGAGCTGGTAGAAGATGTCAGACCGATTTGCTGTTGCTCTTACACCAGAGTACCCAGCTGGGGTGTCTTCCTCATATTAAATCAAGCCTCACATGTGAGGTCAATGAAGCATTTCCCCCAAATCAGATTGGTATGAACCATTAATTTTTTTTTTTGCAGGTTTTTGTGTGGGTTTTTTTTTTTTAATTCTCTAAACTAATTTGAGAATTGTGACTTCATAACCACATAATTATAAATATAAGAGAAGCAACTCCATCACTTCGTGACTGAACACACTACTTTGACTCATTATTTACAGCCAGGTCTGTTTGGCCAATGCCTGTCTGGACAAAAGTCCCCACTCTTGCCAAAAGATATCCAAAACTTGGACTAGCTTTCATTGGAGAAAGCAATGTCAAATTGATGGACTGACACAGCTGTAACTGTTTTGTCAAGTTGAAAAAGAGCAAGAAAATAAAAACTATCTGGATGTGTATAAATAAACAGCTTGCCAACAAACTGGATTTCACAGACAATTCTCTTACATTCTCAAGAAATGGATGAAAGAGTCATGATGAAATGTCAATAGAAATATTGGCAGATCAGAGCTGAGTGAATAGGCAAGGAACGATATTCGTGTTAATCAACATTAATTCTTCAGAAATCCAGTTCTCCCTTTCATCTACCACTGGAAGGGACTAAAAGAAAGATTTTATTCATTAATAAAATTTCATCTGGAAGGCTAAGTAAAAATATATTTTCATGTCTCTAAAACACACATACTGATTAAAAAGTTTTGGCAAAGCAGCATCTGCAAGGAAATTGTGTCAATTGGTCTCCACTTTCTGCACAGATAAGTCCTTAGATTAGAAAAAAAAAAAAAAAGTTATGTCAGGATAAGGAGTACTTAAATTCTAAAAGCTCATCCTTCAAATACTGATGGCAATATCTTGCATTATCTAATATAGATTTCCTGTTTCATTCAAATGTTAATATATACACAAAAAAGTAGGATTACAGGGGCCACAGGAGGCCCTGTGGTTAATTATGATAGCAAGCAATGTCCTTTTTTCCACACAGGCAGCCCTTTGAGCAACAGGAAGAAGACGTGCTACTGTTGCTCAAAGAACTTGTAATAGGTTTCATATTGCTACTTTATTGGGGAGGGTTCTAGAAAAAACCCAGTGGTTAAAAATTCACCCTGGTCTATACCATGGGAGTTTCCTTGTGGTCAGCTGGGCTAGAATGGAAACAGCCCCTGTTTCCTACTTGCTACCTTTGAGCATTATGCTGGAATGACAAATTAGTGCAGCTCCTGAGCTCACCAAAGCTGGCTTTTCATGCAGGGGCAAGAGAAAACTCATCACAAATGCTTTTCCCCACAGAAGATCATGGAATGCTTCCCATCTAACACATGGTCTAATTTACACTCATCTCTTTTTATATTTAAGGTCATAAGCAAAAGAAGTTGGAACTAGCAGTGCCGAACACATTAGTGTGAGTTTGGATTTTGTTTTGTTTCTGTTGATTTTCTGAGCACAAATGTAGTGATTAACAGTAATGTTTTAGGAACTTGCCTTGGTGAGACCTGACAGCAAGCCTACCTGTTTGGGGGCTGTTCTGAAAGAGATGACTGAATGTTTCAACAAACAAAGTTAAAATCCTCTTAAAACGCATAAGATTTTTATCTGTGAAGACTGGGTTTGCTGTCTCGGATTGACAAATATCACCCCAAGACATTTGGTCAGGGACTTTTGCTTTCCTGTCACAAGGCCACTGATTAATATGAAATAAACTCCATCTATAACTCCATCTGTTTTTCTGTCTAGCTAAGGTGGCAAGTTGCTGTATGAACAGTGTCTGCAAGGCTCAGACACACAGTACTTCATGTAACTTTCATGACTGCATTTACTTTTAATTGATCCTGCAGTACTGTGCCCCTTATGGAGTGTTTTAAATCAATGTCAACCAGAAAGGGGTACTAAACTGTACAAGATCCTTTTTTGGTTGCAGTCAAAGATAACTTATTTATGAGGACATGAATAAAACTCTAAGTGTGTGAATGTAAAGATGTCCAAAACTTGCAGAACTCTTTTCCTTTATTTCATAGATTGGAAAATGTCAGACATGGATTTTTTTCCCTTTTCCATCATGAAAAATTCAACAGGGACTTTTGAATGTTTTTTCTCCCCTTGTGTTTTTCTCCATCCCTATATTAACTGGATACAACATTGGAAGTTCTGTTATCCAATGAGAAAATCAAAGCAAGTAGAAGAGAGGCTTTTCCAAAATTGGCAGTGTTCTGGCATTCACCCAGAACTTTCATGTTCTGGAAACAAGCCCTTGACAAGCTCAGACACATGTGATTCTCACCAGAAATGAGCAGGTCTTCTCAGCCCATGTGTGACAGCATGGACATTACTCCTGAAAGCAGTTGTTTCAGAAGAGCTACTCTTTAGTAACTTCATTTACAAATGGTTTTAATCCACTTGCACTGTATAGTAAGAAAAACAGCTGAGGGAGTGACTGCATCACTCCATCAACCATCCCTTTATTTTGGGATAGACCTCTCAAACATTTTTCACAGCCTGAAGTACCTCCCCAATGTCACAGTAAACAAGAGGTTTGTTCTTATTACAGAAGAGAAGTGGAAAATAGTCCAAAATCCTGGCCAAACCAGCCATGGTTAATGTATTTAGGTAGTTACATGACATTAATTTCTCAGTAAAGGGAAGAGAACACTGGGAGAAATCAGTGAAGTTGCACTATTTGGTTTCTCAGAACAAGAGTCTCATACTGCCCAAGTATTGGTGACATAGAACTGATGAATGCATAGCAATGAAGTACAGAATGAGAATGTCACTTGACCTTTATATATTGCACTTTTCCTTTCAGGTCCTCATAGAAATTAGGAGTGAGTCAGTATGGGAGACTGAAATCTCACCAAAATCAATACAAAAGAAATTGAAGATGGTGAATTAACTATAAAGACTATTAGTGCTCTTGAGTTATATTCAAGTTAAAAGATTACACTGAAACAGAAATTAAAGGGGTAAACAAAGACAGCTCATTATCTTACTTAATTTTCCCTTTTATGGATTAAACTTTACACTATAAGAAGTTTGGTGGTTTCGTTCCAGTTATTATAAGTTCTATAACTCACACAGAACTAGAATTTTTATGCTGTAGAAAACTTCAGAGTTCCACACATGGCTTATCATTCCACTGGCATGAAACAATTTTCCTCTGAGAATGTAGCAAAGAATAAACAGCTCAGAAATAACGTATTCCTCAAACCTGAGTCTAACATGAATCTTATGGAAGATGTTCAATTGCACCTGCTCAGAATCCAAAGTCAATTTGGATGTCTTTGAATCTCCATCCTGTATTTGACAGTGCAGCTCCATGTGCTTGGAGATTTTTCTACAAGTGTCCTTTGAAGGGTAAATCCTGCTGAAGAGGCGCCTTATGAAGTAAAGTTAATATAACCACAGTACTTGTCTGGCCGTGCAAGGGATGGTGCACAGGGGCCCTGCTGTGCTTACAGCAGCAACAGAGCCAAAAAATCCTACTGTGTCTGCAAAAATAACTAGCTTATTTTTGAGCCAGAGCTGGTTCCTTTATGTCCTGACTCAAAATACAACATGTCTTTATAACAGTTTGTTGCTGTTGTTTTTGCCTTTTTTTTTTTCTTTTTAATAACAGGAGAAGTTTTTGTAAATTATTCAGAAGAACGATACCAGGTTTGGCCCCAACCCAGAGAAGCACGTTTAACCTTCTGCATGTCACTAGTTTCTGAAATCAATGGGACTGCTTGCAGCCTGAGAGTAAATCATGTGCTTCAGTGCTCCACCACAATAAGACCTTTACAATTGTTTTCTTCTGTACAGATAATTCTAGAAACCCTCACAGAGCCTCAATGACTTTTACACATGATGAAGAACCTCTGCTATAGGTAGGAGGAAACCTTGCTAAACACCTCTTTTTACAGCTTTATAGCCTTATGTCCCATTTCTTTGTCAACCTGTACCAGAAATTAAAACTTTGTTGGAGACATAGATTAGCTAGGAGCAGAGGGAGTTGAGTGCATTTGTAAAAGGGATGCTTTTCCTGTCAAACAAAGAAAGGAAGTTAGACATATATAATAAAATAATTTCAGATATGCAAATTATAAGTGCAACAAATAAAGGGCTCCTTTACCTTCGATGGTGAAAAGAGTTTGGGTTGGTTTTTCCTAAACAGCAAAAGACTTGTATTTTTCCAAGACTGTTTACAAAGAAACTATTTGGGGTACAGAATTTCATTCATGAAAGCTGCATCAAACACTTTTATTTGCTCTACAAACCATAAGCAACACATCAGAGATCAGGCACTGTGGAAAGCCTGGAGCAAGGTGCAGCCTGACCGTTTGCATGGGGTAGGTGATTAACAGTTTGATTGGAATACTGCAAGTACCCCAAATTACTGTAAATACCTTTGGAACACCAATACCTATATTGCTAAGGTTGAGAGTTTTACAAAATAATTATATCTGTTTTCGCTGGGAGAAAGTAATTGAAATTTGTGTAGACTCAATCTTAAAAGCACAAAGCTGCAAGAAGCTTTTGAACAAAAGAGAGGAATCGGCAATTTTTTTCCTAAATATTTTTTATGACTTGCCCAGCCAATATCTAACAAATGGTATCACTTTAGCAAGAAAATTTATCTCTCCTCTTCTGAATAATAATCCCCTTTTTTTTTTGTGCGCAACAAAATCCAAAGATTCAGACTGACTTGTTGCTGGCTGAAGAGCCCTCTCCTGCAAGAAATCAGTTTCTGATGAAACCTGTTATGTGCATTTAAGGTGAGAAACTACTGCCTTCACCTTGGGTGAGAAGTCACTCTCAGCTTTACCTCAGGATGCTGAAGTGTTTTATGAGCTAGTGCTTGTGGTGTCAGCCTGAAAAATGATACTTAACATCCTCCCCCCCAAAAAACCCTCAAACACACACACAGCCTTACAGCAAATCACCCCAGAGTTTTGCAGTGAAGAAGTGGGAGCAGGTTTCTGCTGAGCATTGGCTGGGTTTGTACCTATGATCTTAATGCTTCCAGTCACACCTGCATCCACACGTCAGCTCCTGCACTGCTCTTGCCAGGCTGTGTGTGAGACTCAATGCAGGTGAAAGCCCTGACCCCTCCTTACCTACAATGCCATTATAGAGGGGGCAAAATGGCAAATCTTTAACAGTGCCAAGCTTAATTAATTTACCTCAATGTGTGGGCAGGGCTGCTGCTCCTTTAGCATGGTGTAAATACCCTGCACCCTTCCATCTGCAGCTGGGAAGCACCTTGCCCTGCTGCTGGGGTGAGGAAAAATTCAAGTACAGAATATTTCCTGGATATGCTGATGAAAATGCAGGCAGTGCTCAGGGTACTTTGCCTCGCTGATGTTTGATTTGTCTGCTCCACTCTGCATCCTTCTGGGGCAGCAGTACTGGAGGTTTATCCACACTAACTTCTCCATCCACATTGCTTTTTTTAAAGTGAAGAGGCGCCTTGAATTCACTATGAGAGGTAAAAAACTAATTCCTAGCACCCACACCTGCCTGAGTATAGTGATGTATTTCAGCCCTGTGCATCTGACATGCAGTAAAATATCAGCATCTTACAGTACCAGATACTAATTAGAAAAAGAAATGTGTTAGATGTCAGGCCTCAAGAAAGCAAACTTAACATTCTGACAGCAGCTGGAGAGTGATAGCCATAATCAAGCATTGTCCCTGCTTAGATCTGTGCCAAACAACCTCGCTTACTTCCAGCTAATTCTCCATCTGAGACGATCTTTCTTTACGACTCCAAAGAAACATGTTGTCAGTTCCCACCTGCTGGCATTGCTAGAAATAAAACTGCAGTTGATCGGATGCAATAGGTCAGCAGAAGAGTGCATTGAACTGTTGTTTGTGCTTCCAAGCTGTGTTACAGGGGATACACTAACATTTATTAACCCTTTCTTAAATCATGGCTTTTATTATGCTTTTACAAAGCAGGAAGATTTCAAGGATGAAAACACATCTTTTTAGGAATTTCAAAGGAAGCAAAATTTGGGCTTGCTGCCAGGCTAAAAGTTCGATATCATTTGAAAACCAAAATATATTAGAGAAGAAAGAAAATGCAGATGTCAGCCTAGTGACATAGAGTAATCTATTTGCTCAGTGCTTGTATTTTCCTACCAATTTTGTATTTTTCAAAAAGGACAATAAAAGAATTGTGCTCACTGCTAATTAATGACAAGCTGGTAAAAGCATCTATCCATTGTTCCATTTATTTCTTCATTTCCAGCAGTTAACAGCCCTGTTCTGAAATGAATCAATGTCGTTTACACAATGTTGTCACCCCTATTGTTTCTTTATCATCCTTGCATTTTCATAAATCGGAGGTGTTAATCCCTTAATGGCTTCTCTCAGAGCTCTAAAATGTATGCAAAATGGTAATCCATCCCCTAAACAATCCACATTTAGGCAGGCACCCTCTTAAATATGTTTACTATTAAAATGAATCCTTTGTTTGGATCTAACCCTATCTGTTTGTTTTCTAAACACTGAATCATAGCAGGTATGCAGAGTCTCATTTCAAGTAGGGACTATCAACTAACCCTGTCCTTTCAGAAACCTGGTGATTTATCTACAGAGATGAAAGAGTTTTGGGGTTTTTTTTTTAAGGAGTCAAATTATGTGTATACGAAATTGCCTGTCAGGTTTTGAAGGAAAAATCAAGGGTTTGGTAAAAGATTATTAATGCAAGGAAAAGACATTTACTGCCCTTAGTGGTGTTTGGTCTGGGCCCGAGTAACAACACTATGTGCCCTCTCAGAGACTGGAAAGAAAACCATGACATTTATCCAGCACACTTTAAAAGCAGCAGACTGTCCTTGCTGATAGATTTAATATCTTTGTTATTCAGAAGTGCAATACAGTTAGTGTTTAAATCTTTGTATGATTGGGGTTGTAAAGTTTGTGGGACAGGCTGCACCTTATTGTCTATGCAGAGATCTGCACAGACACTCAGACAGCTGCTTACAACCTTTTGTAGTTTGTATCAACTTAAATGTTCTTGTTCTTAATTATATTTTATAAGCTTTATAAGCTTTTTAAAGTAAATTCTGCGCAGCTTAATGGCTTAATCCTTCTGAAATATTTTTTTTCCATTTGTTTTTAGAAAGGTCACTATCAATGCAAATACTTTATATGCACTTTCCTGAGCTTGATTCAAAGTAATTTAAATCATTGTGTTTCATTTCATTGCTATTATATTACTTTGGGTCAGCACCAAAATGAACTGCATCAAAGCAACTTTCTAGGAATTATATGCAGTTAAAGGATAGTTTCCAGCATCAAGGTGCAAAACACTTAAAATGAGATTTCAATTATATTCTGATCTGAGTAGGGTAGTTTGATGAGATATTATGCTGGCATAAGGACCAAGATGGAAAAGAAAAAAACCAAAACCATAAAACCTTAAAACGGAAATATCTGACAAATAGGCAGAGAAGCATTTCAATAACTTAAAGGAAAAAAAAAAAAAAGAGCATTGATGGCAACAGAAGCAGCAACCTGAATAAAAAACTAAAACCAAAATGATATTTAAAACATCGTTCGTGTATTTCTGTTTAATTCACTTTTGTTTCAAGTTGCAGAATCTGTATTGCTTAGAAGTGACACTGAAGTTCTCCAACAATGTATGATTGTGTGATCTGTGCTGCTTAAAGGATGGATCCTTGGAGTACTGACACAGAGAGAGAAGATCAAGGCTTGGCAGTGACCGTAACATGCTGCTACACAGCAGGCAAACATTGGAGTCGAGCAGCTGCACCAAGGCGGGTTGTGCTGCCTTTTTCCTTTATGCTCTTGTTTTGACTTGTGTTAATCACCCATTGTTCTAGGTGGGAGAGCTAAATTAAAGGACAGGGCGATCGAATAGAGCTCCCATTCAATTAGAGGAAGCAGGTCACCGCAAATTCTGCTGCACAACGAGGTGATAAGCAGGAATTAGAAGCATACCTGGAGAGGTGTACTATTTATAAGTAGGCAGAACAGTCTAATTTTAACGAAGGTTAAATGTAAATACTTTGTAGTTTTTCCGAATGTTCAACATCTTTTAGCACGAAACAATGTAAATCTCTGAAGTTTTCCTTTTGCCATCAACTTACAGCACGTATTTTTAGGGTTAGAAGTGAAGCCTAATGGGAAGATGAAAAAAGATACATGAGAAATAATAATAAAAGAAAATCAAACCACCTTGATTTTTTGTGCACAGTTTTGGGATAATCTCCAGTGTGTTCATGCCAGCCAAATTAGATTGCCATTTCATAAATAAGCATGGAGAGAAGTCTGACTGTGTAGAACTTTCAGGCAACACTGGGGATGCTGGGATCCCCAATGAGGGAAATCACTGAGAATCATGGCTGTATTTTAGAATGCATTTTCTATCAAATAAAAAATAGCAGGTTTCAGACATTTCATAAGAATGACCAGTCTCATAAGATTTCAACCCAAATTTTCTTGGGCATAGGGGTTTTGAATAGACTTTGAATGTGAATCTAAAACTGTCACATCCACAGAGCTCCCGAGAGTTTGCCAAGCACTCTTCATTAGCTTTCCCTAAACTCTGTGGGATCTGCACTTGTCTTCTGGGAAGGTGGGCTGGGATTATTTGGTCCACAATCTACTGAGTTATGGAGCTCTTGAGCTAAATTAGCAGTTACACCTTTTGAGGAGTCTTATGGACACATCTTCTGCACTCTGGGGAGTTCTCTCAGGCTTTTTATTTGATGTATGTGGCAAGAGATCCCTCTGTGGGGTGTGGAGTGCACCTTTCCTGGTTAGAACAACACAGACTGAAGGATAAAGGGTTGGTGTCATACCTATGTAGGAGTTAACTTCTCTTGATGTGATGATATTAAAGTGCATCTCTGGGACATTCGCAAGATGTAATTTGGAAACAGATATCAGCAGTTCTCCACAGAGCAATAATGCAATGGGTCCAGGGAGGCAAATAAATTGGAAATACCATTCTCCAACTATTGATAGAAATGACACAATTATTTGTGCATAAACCCATTCTCTTCCTGTGGCATAAAGCAATTTTTGAGGCTTTCAGGCTCCTACACTGCCATGTCCTCTATTTGCAATACTCTGTCCTGGGACAGATCCCCATGTTTTGTGGTGCACATGAGGAGTGGACATTTTTGATCAAAAGAAGTACTGACAAACTGTATCTGAATTAATGAAATGAGAAAAAGACACACTTCTGGAGCTGGTTTCTACAGATTTCAATGCAAATATTTTCAATTCATAGAAATGGACAATATGGCTTTATCTGTGTTCCTTTTTTAATCCATTGAGTGTAACCATCAAACATAACCTAAAAAATCAGGACTTCCTATTACCTCACTTAAATATGATGGAATTCTCTCTACAACAAAGCAAGCAGCAGCATTTCTCTGACTCTATTGACTGTTCTATGTCATAGACAGGAGGCAAATTAATCAAACATACATTGTTGTTTGCCAGAAGAGTCCTCAAGTATTCTGCAACATATATTTTTCAGAGGTATCACCTGAAAAATTTATCCTTGAATGAGATTGAAATGTGAGGTCTGGCAAGGTATTTGAGTCTGGATTTTTTAAACCTAATTCTGTTGCAAATGTAACTACTCTGATTGTTTTGATTTAATCAAAACTGGCTGTTAAATCTCTAATTCTAATGTCTTTTCAATCTTTGCTCAAAGTGACACATATGTACTCCGTGACTGTGCATTGTGAAGTTAACAACTTGTTATTTGGCCTATCAGTTGTTGAATATTCAGCCCCTTGTTGGAATTGTTCAAAATGTAAAACTATTTCTGCCTTTATCACTCCTGTCTCTCAATTCATCCTTAGAGATCATAGATTTTCCAGAAAACAATTAAGAAAAATACAGAGAAGTTGTATTTTTAACTTCTAAGGCTGAAGGTTTCCAGACTCGCTTTGTAGTTGAAGGAGAAAAAGAATAAGGAGGAGGAAGAATAAAGTATATATTTCATCTTCTAGTGATAAGCCAATATTGAAATATACCTGTTTTTAAAGACTTAGTTAACAGCTTAATACAGAAATAAAATAGTCCAGGTATTATTTTAAGATAACCATAAGAGTTACCAATCCCATTTTTATATGAGTACATGATATTCTCTGAAAAATGAAAAATTAATTATATCCCACAAATATTAGTTCTCTTTTTTTTTTTTTTTTAGCAAATATGGAGGTTCATGGTGTCATTAGACCTCAGCATAACCAGAAGAAATAACTTTAGTTGGTGAACTCTGTTCAACCCACTGAGGAAAAAAATCCCTATTTACACAAGCCAATTAAGGCTAATATTTAAAACACTCTTCAAGAAATTAACATTAAAATTTCATAATAAGCATTAAAATTTTCAAGTCAGGCTATCAAATACAAAATCGGACCATTGTAATTAAGGCCATCCTAGCAGTTTTTCAGAAATAATTGCCAACCCTCACATATGTCACATCTAGCCATCTACATGCACACTTAGTGGCCAGAGTGAATTGGGACTGTGTCAGCTGATTATTTCTGTAATCAAACACCCCTTTGATCAAATGAAGCATTGCTTGAATATCATTCAATGGAATTAAACAGAGAGTATTTATCAAATTCTTTCTAGCTACCATCATTGTTGGGAACATTTAAAGCAAGCCTTGTTCATATTTGTTTGGGTTTTTTTTCGTTTATCATTGAGATCAGCTGTCATGCCTGGACAAGTCAGCATTTTTATGTCATTTGTGTAAGGAAAAATACTTGTGCTCTTTGATTAAAAAATCCTTAACTTCTGACTGATGAATGATCTACAGAATTTAGCCACAGTTTGTTTACAATAAGTTTCATATTCTATCAAGCAAACTAGGAAAAAATATTCTTAGCCAAAGGATGAAGAATTTTATTCAGCTGGTCTAAATCTTGCTGAAATCGGTAGAGGCTCCTACAGACTTCAGTAGGCTCTGAAGGAAGCTCTAAGTGTACATTAGCTTTAGGGACACATTGGTGTTATTTTTGTGGTCTTATGCCACCTACCCAGTAGCCTTGTTTGCACCTTCTGGTCTGGGCTGGGCTGTGACTCCAATGAAAGCATCATGTCTGTACTCTTATTTAGCTTTGATTAACATCATTAACCTATCATGCACTGGAGCAACTTGCAGAGCAAATTGGTAAGCCAATTTCAGCAAGCCACATAAAGCAAAGAACAGCTTGGATTGTCAGATAAACATACCCAGAGGTGCAGTTAGGATGCTGAAATTATTAGGTGAATGATAGGAAGCCAAAAAATCAGTGAGCCACTTGAGCAGAGAGTATAAACATAAATATCCAAAAGCATGCCACAGTGCATGTGTATTTTATGTTGATGTGCTAATACATTATCTGCTAAGGGTTTATTTAAACCATTTTTGTATTCCCTGCAATTCATTTATCTGCATAAAGAAGAGCCACTAACAGGACAGTGCCTTATGAACAAGCAACCCTGTATGTTTTCCACTGCTGTTTATAATTCTTCATGCTCATATCTACAATTCATGAGCAAATTGGCTCGTGAATGTTTCCATAAAGGTTGAACAAAGTATGGTGCTGTTAACACTCGCACTGTCATGCACGGAATCAAAATGTGCCCACTCTCATTCTATTCATCACAGCTCAAAGACATTTTGGCAATGATATTATCCAAATATTATTAAAACTTTGAACCCTGTCCCCATAAATTATAGCAAAATGGCTTCAGAGCCATTAGGCAAGGAGGATGTATGGGCTCCAGTTGCTTTGGAGTAATTATGTGCTTAAAAGGAAGCGTGGCTAAGCATTCCACCAGTAAAACGAGAAAAGCTATGATCATTTGTTACTGCTTCAGTGCTGTACACAGTATTGCTCACACAGGTCAAGCCAACCTTACAGCAGGACAATTATCTGCCTAGAGAGACCAAACATCTGTTATTAAGTACGCAGAGGCACCACTGCAGCATGCTAGAAATCTTGTCCACTTCATTGCTTTGGCTTACGGTAATGTACTTCAAACACTTGGCTAACTCTGTACAACATCCCCCCTTTCTTATTGTTACTGCAACAGTTCAGCTTTGAAATATGCAGTACCTTCACTCCCCCATTACTTCCTTTAATATGTGCACAGCTGTTAAAGATGATGGTGTAACTTTAGATGAGTCGCTCTTTCTCTTCTCTTTTTTTTCTCTCTCTCCCCCCTCTCTCATTCTCTTCTTTCTTCAAAATGTGTTCTGAACATTCTTGTACATTTGTAAGTTACCCACTGAGAGTCACTGTGGAGAACAGGAGTGGTGCAAAAGTGCAGGGACACACAGTTTTTACATTATAAAACAAAAGCTGCTTGATTTCAAACATTCCCTAAGCTGGCTGAAGAGGCAAACGATGCCTTTTCACACAATGGTTATGAAATAATGTGTTTAAAACAAACAACAGCACAAGGAGCAGACCCCACTTGCCTGCACTCGCTAGAAAATGGGTAGAACGATCCTCTCTTGCCAGGCTGATTATTCACCTGAAGTGAGGAGATTCTGAACTATACACAATTTACTCAACTTTTTAAAGGCTCTGATGTTAATATACAACTATTTCCCCCCTCTGATAGAAATTGCAGATGTAAATGACACATTTGCTTTCACAGGGCATAGCAAGAACTGTAAAAGAGAGTAATGAATGGGTGGCAGACATGTCAGGGTTAGAAATTAGATCTATCTTACCTGTCTTGGGTTTTTCTAAGCAGCCTATCACAGTGTAATAATCAAAACTTTGAAGGAGATATTAGGTGGGAGAACTACAGAAATCAAAGATCCTAGAAATATTTTTTTCAGGCTTTGAGGAGAACTGTACTACTTCTGCATTTGCTCTATGCACACTGTACTATAGAAAGAGGAGCTGATACAACTGGCAGATTTATGCCATCCTGAGATTCTATCAGCACAGACTTCTCCTTAAAGAAACCCAGATTTCCGTATGTTAAAGCAAACGAGAATAATACTCTGGGGGGAAAACACAGGTCCACACTGCTGCATACATAGGTAAAAAGTAAAAAAAAAAAAAAGGCAAAGAAAAAGAAAAGATTAGCATGATCAGAAGAGCTTAAAACAACCCTATGTCAAACATAACATTTTTGTGTAATCACCAGATTATTTTGCCCCTTAGAGAAAAAAGGCTCTGGAGGAAAAGGCATACCTCATCACTATGATGTGTGGCTCACTTCAGCCATTCCCATCTACATTATTCTCCCTTTTCATTATCTGTCCCTGGGAATAAAAGGCCAGTTAGGCAGAGAGGTGGATATTGGATCAGCAAGGAAGAGTGTACCTTCTGTCAGAACTTTATATTCAGTCATGCCTAGACTCAAAGGAATTACAGAATCAATTCAAAAAATACCTATAAAAATATTTTAATTAGCTTTTTTATCATATTTAGTACTTTGAAATTCAAATATACAAAGTAAGTTTTAAAAGAAATTCTTTAAGATTTAGACACATTTCCCGTGAATATTTATCTGATTTGACTTTGAATCACTTGGTTACATACTTCTGAGCTCCTAAAGACAATAAATAAACATGATAGGGCAGAAAAATTACATTTTAAAATTTGGAACTCCACAGAAATCAATGGGAGCTTTGTTTAAAAACCGCAGCAGTCTCTGGCTATGATATAAATAGTTTTGTGTCTCAAATCGCTACAGTTTATAATAAGTACTCATGGTAATCCAGGTGTTTATTTTCAAAATGGGGCCATGAATTTACTGATAAGACTCATCCAAAAAAAGGAGTTTATACATGTCCCATACAGATTTACTTCTCACAAAATGGCCATTTACACGGTGCAGATGCATAAAGTAAAGACGCATCATACTTGGCTTTATGGAATTAATCAAACAAAGCTCATGAACTCAGTTTTTTCTAATTAATTTAAGCACCATTGTCAACCAAGAAGGACAATTAAAACCCAACTGTAAAATAACATTTTTTGTCAATATGTTCACAAATAGGGGTGCATAACTTCTGTGTCAGAGTAAGAGAAGCGACAAAAGCTGAATTAGAATCACAGAATTGTTTAGTTGGGACAAGACCTCAAAGATTATCAAGTCCAACCATTACCTCAGCACTGCCAAGTCCACCACTAAACCATGTCCCTAAATGCCACATCCACATGTGTTTTAAATACCTCCAGGGATGGTGACTTCACTTTCCTGGGCAAACAGTTCCAATGTTTGCAAGCTTTTCAGTGAATTTGAGGTCTAGGACTGGAAAATGAAACAGGAGAGAAGAAACTAGGGTTATTCTACAAACTCCTACATTTTTTGGAAGACATCCCCTCTGAAGAATGAGACAATCAATTGTTTGGAGTCTGTTTCTTGATCAGTGAAATCACACTGATTGCACTTACACTGCAGGTTACTTTGAATTCTGTGGGCTGCTCTGTGGGCACCAGTATTCACCTGGTGATGCCTCACCTGCCATCTGCAAGTGTACCACTTGTAAGAAACTAATCAGCATGAGAAAAGGCTTCAAAAGAAGTTCCTTGAGATCACTAGATAAAAGAAATTCTGTAAATGCAAAGGTGGATAGGGAAAAAAAAATACATGCAAAGAAAATTTCATAAATATTCAACCCTGAGTGACGGGTGCTGCTCACAGTGCATATTAATTAATGCAGTCTTGCAACTCCCTGCACTCTTTCTATGTAACCATTGTCAATTATCACAGCACTTCGTAAAGCAGACAGCATACTAGCCCCTTGCACAGCTCTCCATGTAGCCTGGTGCTTAACTGAGAAAGTCTACCCATTCAAACTTTATTCAAACTTTACTATAATTTTTCTTTATTCTCTTGTGAAAGGAGATTTACACACACCCAGTCACTTCACATGTTTTGTACTGTGACCAAAGGTTTTTCCAAGAAATATTGCATTCTATGTAAGGTAAAAAAAAATAGAACCTGGAGTATGAGAGAAATCCCTGATAGCATTTCAGGGTAGAGCTCAGAGTTTATACATCAATAGCTCATCAAAGAACCTCCTTCTCCTGACTGCCTTTCCCAATGCCAGCCTCAGCTCTCTTTCCATGCTCCCAAACTCCTCTAACAGGCTAGTGGAACTTACTTTACTCCATCCCTTAACATTTTTTAAATTCCATTTCCATATTTCATTTAAATACTGATTGCCCAAGAGATGTAGAGCTACTGAAATAGGTTTCAAGCAAAGTTTTCTTTATCAGAACAAGTCTCCAGGAAAAGAGGAGAAACCCAATAAAAAAAAAAAAAAAAAAAAAAGAGGTTAAAAATGAGAAGCGTGGGAATGAGCTTGTCAAAGAGGGTTTTTGATCTGTCTCACAAAATATTTGACTATGTGAGGAGACAAGTACAAGTAGATGAAATTTTCCGTATAAGAAAACTCCTCCACAGTCTAGTTTCAAAACAAAGAAGTACACACATTAATGTCAGCCGTTCTGTGCCAACTGATTAATTTTTGTAATCTTGTTTTAGGTTTCCTCTTCAATTGTCAGTTGTAGTTTCTTAAGAAATCTGCACGCAGCTGCATTTTTAAGCACTCTCTCTACTCAAATGAACTAATCTCTTATATTGTACTTGTCAAAAAAACCCCTTGAAATATTCTTTTCCCCTCGGAAGGAATAATTTATGGGAAAGCACATTTTCTCAAGACCTTTCCTTATCAGGAGGACATATGTGAAACTGTGGGCATAATTTTGGACTGTCTTTTGCCTTCTTGATAACAAACAGTTTAGTCTGTATTACTGAAGCACTTCTTTACGCAGGTGGATGATAAAGCCATCCTTCAACCAGAAGAAAAATATTTCCTCATGCAGCTATGATTGCACTTCCAACCTGCTGAGAAGAACAGATATTTTTGCAACCTTATTTTGAAGCTTTCCTATGTTGATACTACAAAGTCACTGCTTCCTGAGAGCAGCTGCCTGGTACTGTCCTAAGGCACAGCCACTTTCACACTTTGTTTGTAAGCAAAGGGCCTCCTGTGACATAAAAAATACTCCAGGTATCAAGTCAATTTCAAAGTCTCCATGAGAAATTTGAGTATTCTTTTTTCCTGTGGCAGCTGCTTTCTCTCACTGCTGGATGGTGGTGGAGCTGGAAAATAACCTAAACAGTTACCATGCAATGAAAATTCAGTAGCCTACAGGGAAAAATCTTTCAGTCCATTTTTGAGAAGACAAACATCCAACCAAAACATTAACAGTTTCAGTAAGCAATAATCACCCTGGTTAGCAATCTAAGCAGGGATTGTACAGACATGGTGATGAAGCTAAAAATCGAATATTAGTATGGTCTTTCTAAGTTTAGTTGGTAGATTGAATCAGGAAAATGCCCTGTCTAGACAGTCTCAGATTTGTAAATAAAGACCCCATTCCTTAACTGTTTATCCAGTCCTTTTATGTGCTCACCTGAAGACACAGACACACACGCATCCAGGTTCACTCCAAGGCTTAAGAAAAGCAATATATGGCTTTTACAAAATATATTAGACACTTGGATTCAAAATTATCGAGACTTTTTGCTGGGCCTTTCAGCAATTCTTGTAGTGTTTATATAAGAGTGCTTCTGACACTAAATTATTTGCAAATGTTCCTCATTTGGGGGGGAATTTGGAGCCAAATTATAATAAGCAAGAGCAGATTGACCCAGATTAAAAGATACAATTAGTCTGTCTGATTAGTAAACCTAAAAAGTACTACTTACACTAAGTTATTGTTTTTATTACAAAAGAAGACATCCTGGCAGAACAATAAAGTCAGTGCCATGAAGAAGAACCTTGCAATTTACTCCAAACAGTTTAAAAAATTCAGTTTAGAGATACAGCAATTCAGTAGAGCTGAAATATTATCATGCCAAAGGTAAGTCTAATGATACAAGTAAATACATTGTAACTGTATATGCCTGATTCTTTTTCATATCAAAGCCATTTTTTGTTCTGGCATGGGTGAAATTTTAATCATATGCAAAATCTCACTGAATAGGCTAGGCTTTCACAAAAAATGTTGTTTTGGTTTTTGTTTTTCTTTTCCAGTGAGCACTCAGGCCCAAACCAGCTTCACTTTACAGCTCCAGTGGGACCTGTCTTGATATAAATTGAAATGAAAATTAGGTCTTCATGTGTGTAAATATATACACATGTATTTTTTTTATTTACACAGATGTAGAATTACAAAATTATTCCTTTAGGGACGCAACCTTAAAATATTATATATTGGCTAAATTTAATGGCAAACAATGCATCAGTCACTACTTGTGGAGTGGGGGAAGGAAGAATTGAATCCATTTGCTATCCTATAAACCACTATGATTAATTAAATAAATACAGTAAGAGTATTATGCTCTGTAAGATGTTATTGTCATCTGTACCACTTCCATTCAAGTGCCTCAAAGCAAAGCATCATTCCCATTTCTCCTGAGCCTGAAACATGTGGCTTTTGTGTGAACCTGTCACATGGCTCAGCTGTGGTTGCACACGACAGTCAGTAAAGTGGACTGTGGTCACAAAGCATGGGCATCAATGCTGGGCAACGAGGCATCCCCAGCAAGAATTCTTCCCAACCTGGAAAAGCTGAAAACAACCTGAAAAGGTTCTACTTTAATGGGTTACATTTCATCAACCCACTCAAAGCTGGCATTTCCACCATTTGGTGCTCCCAAGTCTGCTGAGCCACTTGCACACCAGTTTTACTGGTTTTACACACTGGTTTCCAAAATTGCTTGTAAAATACAGGTCATAATAAGGAGCCATGTCCTGTTTTCCCTCACAGCAGATCTCTTGAGTCCATCAAGAAAAAGGTGGTGGTTTTCTTGTTTTTCTTTCCAGAGTATACTGCAGGAACTTTGAAGAGAGACCATTGTCTGATTTTGAAAGACTCAGAATAGCAGGATCTCCTGGACAGCTCTCTCAAGTGGGAAATAACAAATTTTGTTCCAATCTCTCTCCCATATAGAAAATATACTGATTTTACCTCATTCTGGGAGGCAGTCTCCCATCTGCTGCTGAGTGCTATGATGCTATAATTGTGACCATACCCTAAGCAGTTTCAGGATGACAGTGAAATGTGCATTTTTAAGACTAAAGGGAGAAGGAAAAGCCTGATGTCGAGACAGGAAGCTGATGAGTCTTGTAATAGCTGACTCTGCTATGCACTGTCTTTGTGGGAAGAGGAGATGAGCAAAAAAGTGACTTGCAAGAGATAGGAAGAAGCCATGGGAAAAACCTGCTGGATATTTTGAGAGTCAAAGTTAAGATTTATGCAAAAAACCTTACATTTTTTTCCAGTCTAGGATTATTTGTAAATAACATGAATGTTTGTATATGTACATATTATTGCATATCTTCATGGGCATAGGCAACTATGTGAGGAATCAATCCTACCTCATTATCAACGCTTCATGTGGGCTTTTTGTTATAGAGTACATTTAGATTTATTAAGTTCATGCCCAGATTTTATGGCAAATGATGATTTAGGGCATTACAATGAATTGATGAGTCAAAATCATGACTGCAAAAGTAACTTCAGTGATTTTAAAATAAGTAATAATACACTGAAATGAAGACTAGGAGCAGAAAAAGTTCTCACTGAGCATACAGAAGGACCTTGGGGGAAATTAGGCATCCTGCTGTCCCCAAGGGACAAGGGTAAAATCTTCAGCATGCTGAATGTGAGGCACTCTTACTTAGCAAACAGAGTAGATGAACCCTCTCCCAAGCTGGCATCTTAAGGGAGAATGCTTGGTTGTATTCATGTGATTAAATGGGAAAAGGAGCATGCAGTCAGGATGGAAGGAGAGTGTAAGCCATCAGTGAGGGAAAACTGAGGTCTTTTCAGATGGACAACAGCTGCTTCAAACTGCATCCATGTCTACTTTCTCCCAGATAGAGCTGCTCCTCAAAATGTTTTAATAACCATGTATTAAAATACTAGATGATAGATAAAATATCTACATATAAGCTCTTCAAACAACTGAAGCTCTCCTACAAGGGTTAGGGTATAGAAGTGTTAGAGGTAAGGAGGTAAGGTTACCCATGAGGAGCAAACTGCTTCCTTCCATAGACCCCTATCTACACACAGACACCTCTCCCCCCAAATTCCAGACTGACAATTCATAGCTATTTTTGTATTAATAAAGCTTATGATGTGAGAGTGCTCCCATAGAATTACAAAGCAAGCAGGACAGAAAGCTGCAGGGAACAACTATCACAGCACACAGGTATTTCTGCCCCAGTCTAATCTCTTGGCAGTATCAACATTGTATTTGAACCCTGTGTTCATCCCTGCTGTACCTTCAGAGTAGCTACAAAAGCCATCTGAAAACCTGGGTAGTGGTCTCATGGTTGGCCAAGGATGATTTCTGTTCTACATTAAACCCACAGTCACAGAAGCAACTGAAATGTAAAATACCTTTGTGGCACAAGTTTTAGATGTTTGTCCTTTACTTTCTGCATTTCCCTTCACCGAAGGAACCTCAGCTGAACATCCAGTTAGACACTTAGTCAAACCTCTCAATGAGATGTTTTAATTTTCTGCAAGCTATTAATTACTGTAAATTATCCACGAGGCAGAAAAAACACCATCAGACCAGAACTGGACTTATATGATAAGTCCCAAAATCTAGCTCTCTTGTTCAGAAAGTCCAGTGAGCCCAGGCAGTCATGATTCATCTTTCCAGACTGCATCCAGCAATGAATAGTGATCCCACAGCCTTCTGAAAAATAGGTATTACTTAAAATGGTATTTACATATGTGCCATTTCTGGCAGTGTGAGCTGAGCTGATGATCCTGATTCTTCCCAGACAGCAGCTCTGCCTCAGTCAAATTCTCCTGAGCCATAAAATCCCATCTCTAAACAGATCCTCCTTTGAAATATACCATCTACTTGTTTTTTTTTTTTTCTCCTGTGTTTGTGGGACTTGTCTTGCTCTGATTCAAATAGCTGAAGAGGAACCTTCAGAGTTGATAGAACTTTCTTAAATGATTCTTAATGGTGTGCCAAGAAGTTTCAACTTGGACCATTCCTTCTCCTTCTACTTCCCCCTTTCAAATCCTCCATTAAGTGAAAACAATGTATTTTTACAATAAACATACCACTGAACACATCCATATATAGACTGATTTGATTATTATTGCAGAGCAGCTCTGATTTTTCCAAAGCAACTTATCTTAGTCATCACTATACAACACAGAAAAAGTCGTAAAATGAGAAAGTAAAAAGGAAACTCAAAACCTTCTCTTTAACATTCCTCAAAGTCTTCTTTATGTATTTCACTTTGTCCTAAGTGTTTCTCTAATGCTTTAGTAACTTGCTATCCTCTGCCTATCCCTGAAAGTGAGCCAAACAGGGCACGTGCTTAGCAGGGCACAATTTTTATGCAATAAAGAAAGTGAAGTATCTCCTATGAACTTAAACTGCAGGCTTTGAGAGACAGGAGAAGAGTCTGGGAAAGGGGAATGAGAATATGCTTAAAACACAGAGTGAATATCCATACTGCAAAATTACTAT
The DNA here is from genome assembly GCF_041296385.1 of Aphelocoma coerulescens. Taxonomy (NCBI): domain Eukaryota; kingdom Metazoa; phylum Chordata; class Aves; order Passeriformes; family Corvidae; genus Aphelocoma; species Aphelocoma coerulescens. Next base: position 12,103,544 of record NC_091025.1, on the reverse strand, counting down.
AGAATATATAATTACAAGTTCTTGGCTGCTCAGTGTTTTGTCTCATCCCCCTAAAAGCTGCATTGTGACACAGGAGCCAGCATCAACTCCAATTGTGTCACCAGTAACAATGACAGTTATTATTACTTTTTATTATATGCAAATTCTCCATTTGTTCCTGCAGCTAATATGGCCTTTAATCTGGTACCAGTACAGCATAGGTGAATTCTGTTTTGACTGGCAACAACATATTTCCTGCTGGGAAAATATGACTAGTCATGGAAAAGGCTTAATCTTGAAATTCAGCTATTTTTTGTTTCTTGGTGGCCTCTAATTGCAAGCTTGAGGCAGTGCACAATAATTATCAGTCTGCAAGCATGAAAAGGAGTAAATGCTAGTCAGGCTATATGGTTGCTTTGTGCACACAACAAGTAAAGAACCCTGCCATGTCAGCGATGGGCTGGTAGCTTTCTTCTTTAGTGTAATGGCAGTGATTTGGCTGGTAACTGGATGAAAAATTGCAGCAGGTTTCCTTGTTATGATTCTTTCATGCATCTCTGTCAATGACAGTTTACATTCTGGGATTGAGATCATTTGTTTCCTGTTTGCTCACAGCTTCAGGCTTTTCTTGTTTGCCACCATGGATTTACAGCCCTTCCCCCCCCAGCAAACCACATCTAAGGGGTTGAGGGATTACAAGGCTTAATACTTTACAGCTCAGCACATGTAGCAGAAAGTTGGAACTACTGTAAAAGGAATGATGACTAGATATTCCTGTGAAATAGATACATACACGTGTGCAGATATGTATGCCTATGTAGAAAGAAGCCCACAGAGCAGCCCACAGAGCAGTGAGATGCTAGACTAAAAGGTTTATTAGCAGACTGTCTTCTCATCTTCTCTGAAACTAACAGAAACCTCAGAAAGAAAAAAAAATATAAATACAAATAACCTTTTTAATAGGTTTCTTCCCCTAAATCTATTTGGAAAATGATACCAAACTGAAATGCACACTTCAAAAGACTTCCAACAGTCAGACCTTTCTGTAGTTTGATGAAAAAGATGTAATTAAACAAAAATGGGGGCATAAGCACAAGGATGAACGACCTGACACAGTACTAGTCATACCTGCCTAGTAGGAGAGGTGCTTATGCCCCATGTGCCAGATCTGAAATATTTTACTCCCATGCTTCCCCACATCAATACATGTACCCTCCTAATGCCTATCTGAAGTAGGCACCTGCTACTACCTCCATGAACCAATGTGTAAATGTAAGTACAGGCAGGAATGCTAAGGCTTGCATTTAACTCCTGCTAAAATTAATTGGAGCTGATTTCAGCCTTGAAAAATGCAACCCTAAGATCTCAGAATAAAACATGAGGGTAAAGCAGTGAGGCTAGAACAAAATGGTGAGTGTGTAATTAAATGGAGACCTGAATAGAAGTTGCCCAATCTAGCATCTTTCTTACTCAGCTATCCTTTTGCTTTATGTATGAAAGGAAGTATTGTTTGTCTTTATCGCTCTTGTCATAGTCAGCAAAACTGGGTGAGGTGCAGAGTTTATTTGGTAAATGCCACCTGTTTTTTGTTTTTCTATTCTCTAGCTGCTCAGAAGCAGTTCAGCTTTTCCTTGAAAGAGTATTTGTATTCAGAGAATTATTTGTTGTTGCCAGCTTATTCTCAAGCAGCTCATTACAAGTGTTCACTCTTTAAGTACTTGGTTAATTTTGATTAGATAAATGGCTATAGGGTATGTTTCTGTCCCTGACTAAATCTCTAAGTGTTCAGTTTCTTGATTAAGTACTCATGTTTACAAATTTACATCGCTCTTTCTAAGACTGTTCTTAAATATTTATTTAATATACACTCTTTCTAACATTACTGTCATTAGAAAACAAGCTTTGTCACAGCAGTTCAAGCAATAGTCTCTGGTGACTAAAGTTTTAGAAGGGGCATTACTTGTTTGAGAGAGTACAACTGATGTCATCCTATTTGAAAATGCAAACATGATGTATTATAAAGGTCGGTTGTAAAAAACTAGTCTTAGAGTCACAGTGTGTTATATGAATGCCTCTGAACTCACTAGAATATTTTAAAATAAAATGGCATAGTCAGATTTTAGAAATGTTTCCGGATGTACATCACAGAATCAAATCCATTGACCTGTCCTTGCTCCTTTGCATGGTTCCAGAGCTGCAAAACAGTTGTGAGACTGTGTTCATCAGTGAGTTTATTACTGCTTATGTCATCAGAATGGTGCAAAGAAGCTTTTTAGAAGTGGTCTTAGGCACCTAAAATGAGACAAAACACTGTGATATTAACCCTTGTTCCGATCAGATTCACTCACATTTACTGTAGGTTGTATATAAGAATTCTAAGAATGAAAATGTGACCTTTGGGGGAAACACTATTAAAAGATCTCAGGATCAAGTCCTGAATTAGGTTGGACTTTAAATATCAGTTTTTTGTGTTGGATGAAATTGAGCAGAAGAGTCAAAAGGAGGCAAAGACCAAGCCAGAGCCTAGCAGAGGTGGGCCAACAGAGGCAGCCAGGGAACACAAGTGGCAAGAAAAGAAACGAAACTCCTTTGCAGCAACTGTGTTAAAGCCACTGTTTGAAATGCCCACTCTGAGCAGATTCTCCTGAAAAGAAAGGCAGGAAAAGGATAACCCACTCTGCCAACTGAGTCAAGCCACAGTCTCCATGCAAAACTGACACTAAGTATTTTACTCTTTACAAATAGTCTTTATAATTGGGATTTTTAAATAATCCTTCTTAAAAGGGATTGCAGCTGTAATCAATTTGTGGAGGGCTGTTTTAATAAGAAGCTGCTCGAATAGGATTAACTATGAGACCCTAGACCTCTTTCCTCCAGTCCTTAAACTCCTATTTGAAACATTTAGATACCCCATAAATTATTTATTGGTCTTACAAGGTGTCATCAAGCTAAGAAAATGATGCTTGACAAGTTGAAAACCGTAACCATTTCCACCAATTTGTTAACAGCCTCTCCCACATGGCATGTAATGTCTCACTTCTGCCTTGTCTTACAGGAACAGTAGTTACATTCACCCATTGCACCAAAAACACATGTGGAGAGCTGTCAGACCTTGTGCATTCTGTTTATTTCAGGAAATGTTCCAGAAAATAATTTATAGATAGCTTGAAAATAGAATGTCAAAGTGGATTTCCTTTTCCTTGCGAGGTTCCTGAATAACAAGGGAACAGAAAAAACAGAGTTTTTCACTCCCTCTGTGATTTCTGAGCTGCACAGATCAACACATGTATAGGCACACTATAGAAAGGAATACAGGGAAAATCTATGAGGGCTTTGGACAAGAAAACAGGAATCACCCCTTCACATCTCTCAGCAGCTCTATCTGTCAGCTAAGGTTGGAAAAAAGGCTACCGGAATTTTTTTTTTTTTTGCAGGGCTTCTCCAGCAACATTGGTTAGTAATGACTGGTAAAAAGATGGATGGGGATGGGGACATATATTTTCTCTAAGGGATCTGGCTTAAGGATCACTTCAAGCATGAGGCAATCTGCATTTAGCAAATATCATCTTAAATCAGTCTTTTTACTTCTGATTGTCTGAGAAGGACAGAAACTCACTGCACCTGAAAATAGGTTTCTGCTCATCACTGCTTCTTATGGGAATGTAATACAAGGTTTCATGCTTGCTTTCCTCTGTAGGGTCTTAACACACTGACTCCCATGCTGGCAGCGTTCAGTCATTAGTTACAGCAGTTTTGTGGGGATCTTAGGCCATAAGCACTTTGTTTAAACAGTTTCTTAGTTTGCTTTGCTTGCTTTTATTTATTTAGGTATTTACTTTTTACAACCAGCATTAGATTATAGATTTGATCCATGGTGCAACCAATCTTTGTACCATTAAGCCATCTGTGCCAGTGTATCACATAAAGCAATTAAAAAACGGGTTAAACAAAGACTTCAAAGCGAGAAGCTCTAATTTATTACATGCTGTTTATTTACTGTACTATTCTACTAATACCTGATCAGTCAGCCTTCAACAGCAATAATAAAACTGTCCATGGGACCAAGGCTCATGGGGGAGTGACCTGTAGTTTTGCAAGTGTACAGTTTCCACAGACAAAATATCTGAAACTAAATCCACTTAAAAGCACAGAACTGGGGGAACTACAGATGCACACAAGTAAGGTTTTGTCTGATCTACTTCCTGATATAATTTCAAGTTCACTGAACTTCTTTGATGTTTGGTCATTTTAAGGGACAGTGACTGCTGAAAGCTTCTCTTCCGTTCAGTTGTGGTGGATGGGACACAAAGGACAGCAACAACTACCACTGTTATTTATGGACTATCATGTACATCTGACTTTATCAGACATTTAAACACAAACACAGGGAATGGGCGTGGTCATTTAATAGAAAATCCCTCTATGTCTTAAAAAGGGAGAAAACAGAATATGAAGTAAGAAAATTAGGAAAAAGAAATATATTCTTACTTTCAAAAATATTTAAGCTGTTTGTTTCTGACTCCTTGTAGACACCATGAGATTATGGTTTGATCCTTTGCACAACCCATCTGTTTAGTATGAAACAGTGTTAGTGCATCACGTAAAGCAATTAGACAAACTTGCTAAACAAAGACTTCAAAATGTGAAGTGTCTAGCAGTCCTGGCTAAAATATTTAAATACAATACAGTGCCTTTTCCACAAACTGCTCTATGAAATAGATAACTCCCAGCAGACTGGAAACATTAGCAGAGACGTCACTTAACACAAGCTTAGATTTAATGCAAGCAAGTTGCTGCTCTCTGCCATCTGATTTTTAGATGCTTGTATATGATTTTTAAGTCGCTTCAGCATTTTAAAAACAAGTACTTCTGCTTCACATTTACAAACTTGGCCATGATGACCTCAGATATTGGGTGAAAGCAAATAGTGCTTTCCCAATTTCCTTTGAAAATCTTGATTTTGACTGTTTAAGCATACAGTCAGCAATAAAGTTACTGTAAATCACAAAAGGAGAGCACAACTTCTAGAAGCTGCAGTTTACAGGTGAGAAACATTTTATAAGAGATGCCTGAATATGCAGAAACATTTGAATATGAGTTTTATCTTGTTCAAGGTAATTTGTAGAGCTTTTATGATAGTACATCTCTGCTTATTCAAGAACAGAGATGTGGTTTTAGGCAGACACACAGAAACAAACGAGTTTAAAAGACGCAGAAAGCAATATAATTTAGCAGGGGGAAAATGGAGAAATTCTTGAGCTGCTAATAGAAAAGAAGCACATAGGCCTAGAAACCCCTTTTTGTTTATAATTTCATAAATGGAGTCAGTAGCCTGAGACAAGCCTGTCACATCTTTGGCACTGAGCAAGGGTCAGTGATGGATAACTGACCTCCTTTCTCACTTTTATCAACAAATGTCAAAAAAGGCAAACAACAGCAATGACATTCTGCCCAAACAGCCAAGAGTGTTTCATTTTCTTTGCACTTCTGTTTCCTCTGTGCCTTTAATCAGGGCTGGGGGATGTAATTGCTCTGTCTGGGCACAGCTTAAGGCATGCTGTGCAACTAACAATTAGTTTAGAGACTGAGATCTATAAATTTTGAGAAAAGAGTAAGAGGATTTGGTGTGCTTGAGCTATCCTTTCTAATGAAGAAAAATATCACACCGGAAGGGACCCAGAGTGTTATCAAAGCAACTTAATATCATCTGGTAGTGATTTGTAGGCCCTCATAATCTATTGTGATCATGTTGAAGGGGGAGGAAAAAGTCCACGTGTTCCACTATTTATGAGATTTCCCAAACGATGGCCGCCATCTGTGCAAACGCCACTAATCTCAGCCACCGTCCTCGTGGCAAATGGCTCCATGGGATTGTCCGAGGGAAGGGAAACACTGCAGGAATGTTGGGCTATTTATTGTTTATAAAAATAAACCAACTGGACTAAGACATATGCGAGGAATTTATATCAAACAGCTGCAAAAGCAAGTTGCCTCAATAGGCAGGGTGCATTGATGATGCAATTGGACCACACCGAAAGATTTTCCTATTAATCTTAGAATACACATGGCATGCTTGAGGTACTGATTTGTCCTCATCTACACCCAAACTCACCTTACATGGATGTTCTTAAAGTAATTTTCAGAAACAGTTTATGTAGACTGTTTTATTATGTGAGTTTATTAACTAAATAAATATAAACAAAGTCTAAGGACAGTCTGTCCCCATAGAATCTTACCTCTCTCAAACATTCCCTCATTACTCTCTTAGCTAAACAAGCACAATGCAGATACTAATACTCAGTGCTAGTGAACCATGCACACCAAGTTTCTAAGATTTGAAAATTCCTTGTTTTATGATTAGCAGTCTAATCCCACTAAAGTCCTTTCCTAGTTTCTTAATGAAGAAGACCAAATCCATCACAATGAGAAACAACATACAGTGAGAACAAAGAGTAAGGGAGTAATGAGATAACACCGAAATGACAAATGGTGTCACAGCAAACCCACAAAGTACAATATTTTAGTGTTGAGCCTGCATGACGGTATCAGACAAAGGGGAAAAGAGAGTTGACCAGACAAGCTTCTCGCCTTTGTAAAGCTGGTTTACCAGACATGCTTGGCACTGGAGAGAATCTTACTTTTTAAACTGTTAATGGGTTAGTATATGTACAGCAGCCTCTGGGAAATTCTCTTTCTAGGTCTACATGTTTGAAAACAGCTATCTTCGCTTTTCATTAAAACTGCATGCACTTTGAAACACCTGCCTTCAGGAAAACTCCCAAGCTGATTGACTCTAACATGAGAATTAATTCAGGCTTCTTTAGTGTGTGGACAAGGCTACACAGAACAGCGTGTCAGAATTAGGCTTTTCCATAATGCAAACTGGCAAGGACTGCTCTTTTGGGAATCCTGCTCAGCTGGAATTCAAGACTTTGTTTGACAACTGATTTTCAAGGTGTGTGTCCTTTTCTTTTAAACAAACATATGATGCTTGAAAGCCAAGGTACAACAGTGCATATGTACATATGTATGAATGAGAAAAGGACAGCTCCTAAGAAATCCTTTCCTATAACTTGTGTTACTTACCCATGCTAATACCAGAACTTTCCAGCTACAAGGAAGGAAAAAATGTTTTGTTTGCTCAATTTGTTTCAAAACAGTGATCACAAATGCCACTAGTAGATACCAAGTGTGCTTTCTGACTTCTGGGAGACTCTAGAATTTGGTTCTTCCTTTTTTTTTTTGGGGGGGGGGTGGGGGGGAGGAGGAAACATCTCTGCCCAGTCATAAAATATTCTAGCTCAGACACTGTTAATGTATGAGGTACATACTTGAACTAGATGCTTGTTATCAAAAAAAAAACACTCCCAAACCCAACCCTTCACCCCAAAACAAAAGGCTTTAACCACTCAAAGAACAGTTTCTGTGCTACAGGCACACTGTGCATTGCTCACACTGTCCCAAGGAATGATTTTGCTGAAGCCCAGGCCCCAACACCTGCCCATAGATATCACACATAAATATTTTAAAGTTCTCTGTCCACACCCAAACTCAAAAAGCTCTCACTTGGGCATTGGTTAAGATTCCCAGTTTTCCTGCAGTTATAGATGATCTAGAAAACAGCACAAAGGCTGTTTAAAGTCATTAGTGAATTTGACAATAAACTTGCTCATTTACAGGCAAGAGACAGTTGAGAAACAAATTCAAAGATATCCATTGTCTTAATTATCACTGAAATGCAATCTTGGTGTTGCTCACAGTGTAATTACCTGACATTTTTCTCTGACAGTAAGGCAGAGAAATTCTTGTATTTCCTTCAAACGCTGACTGTTCATTTCTGTTCCTGTGCTGCAGTTAACCCTCTTTTCTGTGCTGAAATCTACAGAAGTGGCCTCACAAAAATCTGTAGAAGCACAGTAAAGGTGAGGTCTGGGACCTAGAAGTCAGAGAACCTCTGCAGTTGCCTCCACCTCTAGAGAGAAAATAGATCCTGCATCAGCAACAGGCTTCATTTCTAAGAAGATCAGATTCTAAACTGGTTTTAGTTAGAGTACATGCAAAGTCCTAAAGGTTTCTTTAGGAAAATTCCTGCTTCAAAGAATGCCAAGTCTATCTTGTCCAGTGATACAGTCTGAAAAATTAAGCTGGGAGCATTTAAAGATGTCTCTCTTAGAACCAGACTGAGACATTTCACATGAGCATGTGAAATGATCAGTATTAAAACAATGTGCGGGGTAGAATTTCCTTGTGTCAATTATTGTCTCCCTCCATGCCAGTATCTGATCACCTATTTGAATGTAGAGATATAACCTTAGGTCTATTAGCAAACACATAACTTTTCCTAGCACACTTAGGATTGTTATGCATGGACACTCAGAAAGAAAGTACAGCAGATCAACCAAAGATCAATGTGCACAAGATAACCCATGTTCAGCCTACAGGTAGGTGCTCTTATGCACCAGCCCATGGCCCAACACTGCAGAAACAGCTCCAGCATCCTTCCCCTGTTTCTGCAGTCACCAACACCATGGGTGGGAGCATATCTCAGCTCAGCTTCTCAAAAGGAAGTCTCCTCCACTGGGACACTGTTCCCATCTCTTGCTGCAATTTATTTCATTCTGAGTTGTACCACTGGACCGGTTTGTGAAGTCATATTATAAAGTTTGTTGTAAACTGATCTGGGTTCAAAAGCTTTTGTGAAATGTTGGCGGCAGATGTGAGGTTGGCAACAGTCTTCTAAATCAGTTGTGCCACATGAGACAGTGGAACCTCATCTAAGGTTATCTTTTCCCCACCAACTTTTGTGTACCTTATGTCACTAAATTCACAAACATGTCACAGAAGCTGATAGGAAAAGAGTTGCAGAGCTTGAGCCTTACCAGTGAATTGCCTTTCCAAGAGGAAACCTTACACTGGCATTGGTTCATAAAAACGTATGCAGATGACCCAGGTAAACCTAAGTACCTAGCTTTCAAACATAGAAAAAAAATAGATTGTTTCCTCCTGTAAATGCATGCCAGGAAAGTACAGTTCATGAGGACTGAAAAGATGCATGGTTTTTGCTCCCACTCTCTCAAGCACAAAACAACCAGAAAATAAAATTCACTAGCTGATGTCTTTTTAGGTTTCATTTAAAACATCTTTATAGCTCCAGTGTGCTTCCTACTCCTACTTATTCCTGCATCATCAGTCATGCACAGCACTGTAAAATACCATGTTTGTCACTCTGAAATGTAAAGGTATATGCTACCTGAGATATGTTGTTTCAGGACTGCTGAGTGATTCATACTACGATGAAGTCTTACTATGATGGGAGTACAACAGACCATTCAGAGTATGCCAATAACAAAGTTTTTTCACAAGTTATTTATCAATCTTTCAACACATTGCCACATTTTTCCTATTAAAGCACACAGAGCTATCACCCAGGAGCTAGCAAAAATTGTGGTATTTTGCTCCTGTTCACAAAATGTGGGCTAAAGTACTGGTTACCTAGGAATATATAGTGCTTTCTACTGTATATATAAAGCATAAAGAGTTTCAGACTGCAAGATGCACAATTACTTCATCATGAGTAGAAATGTTTCATTTCTGCAGAGCCTGATTATTATTTCTGAGCTGTGTAACATGAGGAGCCCTACACAGAATTTCCCTCTCATTAGCAACTACGTCTGCCCAAGTCAATTGAGAAATAGGTCTTGGAAAGCCTTAAAAATAACGTATTATTTGCAGTGCTATGATTCCCCCTGCTTTAAACATGACAAGATTAGGCTTAGAGACAGATACACAATGGGATCTTACCTTTTACTTCTCTGCCTGGATGCACAATTTGAGAAGTGATCTGCCCTGTAAGACAACAAGAAAATATCATTGCTGTTTTTATGCCGACGATTTATTTTTGTGATCCTAGAGATCCTCTTTTTTCATCAGGTATTACATAAAGCACTTCCTGAGGAAGGTGAACGTTCTAGTCAGGCTCTTAGAGGTTGAATAGGAGCTGCAGTTTTAGCAGGGCAAAGACAGAGCTTGAAGTTTACCTACATTTCGATTACACCCTCCTATAAAGTAGGTGCAGTCTTCTATCTCTTTATAGAAATACACCTGTATGTCTTTAAAAAGGTAAGTAGATCTTCTCTACTTGCTAAACACATATGATTCACTGATGAAAGGAATAGTTTTCAAGCCCTGGAATCTGACTTGTTTCTTTTTTTTAAATCCAGTATGTTAGAGGCTAAGCCATTGTAAGGAAGCATGAGGGAGCTATATTTATTTGCACTAGCTAAATATCTCATTGGTCAGCATTCTGAACAGGAGCAGTCTGCAGATAAGTGTTCTTTCCCCCCCATATTCACAAAATGAAAATTAATTGGCCTCTCTCCAAGGCCCCTGTAGTATCATGAGCCAATACTCCTCAAAGGCTACGTGAGTACCATCAGTGTCACAGGATGCAATTTAAGTGAAACACAGATGGACACAATCCATGTCTTCACAGAAAAGCCCATGAGAAAGGAACTTATTTTTGTAAATTAGAGCACACCTCTTAACATTTTTAATAAGCTATATGGTGTTTTTTTAGTTATGTAATTTTGGGCAATATGACTCGTTAAAAAAATGTCTATAATGAAGATTGACCTGGAATAGACAAGATAAAATTTATGACTGTTTTGTATCAAAGCCAGCTGAATCCACTGGAAACTTAAGGAGTAAACAAAAGGACATAGTCTAAACATTAGAGAGACTGAAATTTAAATGTTATGATAAAAACTCATTTTACCTGTAAAGTCTTGCAATGGATAACAAAGATATTTTAATGCACCCACCATCATCAGTTTTTGCTTTGATCCTTAATATATTCCCCTCCTGCCTACAAACCTGACGTAAAAAGCAACAAACTCAGAGGTGGGGAGTGAAGGGGAATTGCTGTCACAAACGTGAAAATTTAACAAATGAAAAAGCATTATAAGATTCCAGTCAATCTTAAGCAATATGAACCACAATATATATCATCACATATAATGACAGAGTAGTCAGCGGGCTGTGTCACCACTGAAAGGGGAGAGGAGGATCCTGCAGGGCTGAGCTTTGCCCCAGGAGCTGCTGCACTCCCAGAGGAGGTGGCTGTCCAGGCAGCTGCTCCAGTGGTGTGGCTTCCTCAGAGCCCAAAACTCTGTGTGACATTTATCCTGAGAATGGTGAAGTGTGTTAGAAGCCAAAGCTACTTTTCACTTCTGAGGATGTTGTTTTCTGCTGGGTTTTGTACTCACTGTGGAAGGGATTGCTTTACAAAATCACCTCTTCCTTACATTGATTTTCTAGTTGCTTTGCCTTTCCGAGGTTCTGTGGAGTAGTAAGGATCACGTGGTATTGAGCTTACAATAAACAAGACCTGGAAAAGGACTCTGTATGACATTAGGAGGCAGAACATAAGCTGATTTTTTAGATCACGCAGTAAAATTAAAAAAAAAAAATAGTAGATGAGCCTAATGAAGTGTCTTTTTGTTCATATTTTCCTATTCTTAAAAAATAAAACTATTTTTCAGGTTTCAAAAAAGAAGGAATAAAGATCAAAGTAAGAAATGTTCTCAGCATTTTTATAACAAGTGATTCTTCATATTACTACTTTTTATGGGAGTGACTGTCAATCAATCTTCAAAATTGTCATAAACACCCACACATGCTATTTCAAAGATACCTAATGTAGGATATATAATACCATATTTCAAGCTGGATTCAAAGCTTTTCATCTATCTAATAGTTAGGAACAAGGAAAAACACAAACATCAAATGAAATGAAATGTATTTGTTGATGCTAACTGCAAATATTAATTTTATAAAAATTAAGTCTATTACATATCCATTTAAAAATAATTTTTCATGTCTGAATGATGATAGGGATCCTGAAATGACTGCATCCATAGAGAATCACTGATCTAAGCAGGTGATCTGCCAGACAGGACCAATATTAAAGTGCATGTTATGGCTTACAAATTTCCTCATTTCTTAAAGAAATCAATAATCTTTCACAGAATTCATCCCATTGTGACCTGATCTCAGATACTCATCAAGAATTTACAACCCACATAAGCAGGGAGGGGAAATTCCACAAACTCCTATTTGTGGAAGGCACTCCTCCTCCAAAACAACAGAAATATTCATCACAGCTTCTAGGCCTTTACAGATTCTTTTAGCAAGGTATATTCAAGACAGAAAAGATGCACATGACAGATTTCCACCCTTTTTTTCAAATTATTAGGAAAAATAATCAGCAGCAGTGTATTTGGAGCTGCAGGAGGCAATAAATTATAGCTTGTTCATGCTGTAATTGAACCAAGAGAGGAACACTGGGCAAAGGGATGGCTGTAAGCAGATCTACACAATCCCAGGATGACTGCTTGGAAAGAACTGCAAAGGAACATGGACAGACTGAAGTAAGGAGAAATTATTAGGACAGAAAACTTTTTAGTGCTTTGTTCCTTGATCATCTTTGATGTTTAGAGGACCAGATAGTGTTTCATCCAATCCAGAGACTTTGCACATGACTGCAGTGAGAGTACTGTTGGTTGACAACCAAATGGACCACAGCTATCTATGCAAAGTTTATCAAACAGCCCAAGGACACAGGGCACAGAAAGTGGTCAGAGCTCCTCCAGAGGGACTGGTGATCCCTCACTGTGCTTTGTTCTGCAGGCCAAGGACCTCACAGGATAGAACCAAACCCAAGCCTGAAGCAAGTGGTGTGTGGATGCTAAATAAAAGGAATCACAGATTCAAATTTTAACCTAACATTCTCTTTTTGTCACATCCCTTAGGTGAAAAAAGTTCAACAGTGGCTGGGGAGCATAGGAACTGCCAGCAAAAATGTGGGAGGAACAGCTGGGCTTGCCTCCCTGTGGCTGGGGCAGGTGGCAGGGCCACACTGGCATCATGTGCCTCTCCCTGCATGGGTCCTCCCTCTGAGCTGGCACATTAATGGAACTTCAGGCCCACTAAAAAATACTGGATATATTTCTCAATCTCAACTCCAGCTTTCAAATGAGTGCATTATTTATTCATTAGTACTACATTCAAAGTGCTGTTTCCCTTGTTACTTGGTGAAATAAATGAAAGAACAGTGATATCACTCTAAATTCCAATTTACAGCTCTTGCAAGCCCCAGATGACTGTATCATAAAATTTTCCTTACCCTCCCCCTCTCCACTCCTTTCTGCCTTGCATCTGACTGAGAGAAGGACTGCCCACTGCAAGGAGCTGAAGGCTTATCTGCTGGCCTGACCTGAGCAGAGGAAGTTATAATAATGATCAATAGATTGTAAGTGGGAGGAAGGACAGTCCTAGACTCAACACTTGGGTCAGAGGATTGGGCTCTACATGTGAGGTGTGCCTGCAGATACATTTTTTCTCTGGACAAAGACTGGACAGAGAGTGAAGGACAGACTGGACCATACAGACACAGTGCACATATCTGGAGAATATTTTCACTTCCTTGTTTGCTTACTTATGACAAACAAAATATTTATCTAAAAAAAATTAGACCTGATTAATTCCTGAATCTTGATTTTGATTTTTAATTTGGGAGACACCCCAAAATATCTCTGGTTCTCATGTGTGGCTGAGCTCCTCATGGCTGTAACACAGTGCAGCCCTCTTATGCTTCCTCTGGTCAAACTTGCAAACTTGATGTTGGGAGAAATAGAGCAAAATACAGGAAGATTAAGTACTGGGAAGTTTTCAAATCTGATAGGTTTAGAACAACCTTCTAATTTTATGTTCAGATACTGGCCTTTCATAATTATGGGAGAATTCTAACTTTGACTATCCAAAATATTCAGCACACACTGGCCCTGGGGTCCTAATCCCTGCTACTTTTGACACATTATACTTGTAAGGAGAATCTTAACCCCAAATGCTTATTATAGCAGGCTAATAAGACTTCAAAAGTTTTGTAAAAATCTATGATTTAAAACCTATGAATTTTAAACCCCAACTAGTGATTCTCAGTATCTTGTCTGCTGCACACTGGAGACACAGCAATGTGGAGGGATGGGGGTGTAATTTTTCAAAGGGCTGTAGCTTTGAACCCACTTCTGACCAATTTCTGCAGTCACTTAGACTCCAAGGAGCCCTGTGTGCCATGGAAGAGCAATACTTAAAGGCAATATTATCTATCACATCTCACCTTTCAGTTCCCTTGGAGCTGCTGCTGACTATTAAGATATTTGAGTTTAGTACCAGGAAACTTGAATTTGTATCTCCCCAAATATTCAAGCTCACAGGAAATAGCAGGTGCTTGGCCCACGCAGATGTGTCTGTAAGGGAAAGAGGGAGTGCAGATATGTGCAAAGGTGTGACAGACTAGGAGATGGCTCCTGCTGTTCACTGAACTGTCGAAAAGCACCCAGCTGCCTTCAAACAGACAGTAAAATACCAGCACTGGCTGTTCAGGAGAGGCAGACACGTCACTGTGACTTGAGAGGAGGGTCTAGTGTGACAAAAGCAAATTTAGTCCTTTCTATTTGAAGAGGTAGCTCAAAGAGGCTAAAGTAGGCAGAGTCAAATTAAACCAAGGTCAGAATGTAACCATTGCTAAGACAGATTTAGGCAGCAAACCCCAAATTGCTTGAGGACACAAAAACTGGTACTTTATCTTGAAATCTAGCACGCACTATCTGCCAACAGCATTGTTTCAATTATGAAACAATTCACATCTCAGCTGACACATGTAATGAAGCTTGCTACTTGCCTAGTACATAATTTAAGGTAAAAGAAAAGAGGATATGTTTTATCATGGTCTTTCATATCTTTGTCTATTGTTCTGCAATCCATTTGCATACCTAAAGGGAAATGGCCTTTTTAATTTCTTTCCCCTCTCCTAATCATCTGAGGCCTATTTAGAAGTGTTCTGTATCCTGTAATCAGGCAATTTATACAGTGTGCACCCTTAGGCTACAGCCATTACAAACAAGCTGAAAAACTCCTTTACAATAAATGATTTAGCATGGGAAGACACCATTCATAATTAATTTTTTTCTGTTTGAGTGTGCAGATGGTCTCAGACATTGAAACATGGCCTATTGCCCACACCTTTATTCCAAAGAGAAAACAGAAGCCTTAGAAGGAAAAGAGAAATGCCTGTAAGACTGCTTCACTTTGGGAATAAACATGCTCCTCACTTTTTCATGAATTTGTGCATGATAAAGACTGAATTCAAAGATTGTGGAAGTCAAAGGAAAATAAATCCCATTAGCTTCTGATCAGGACCCGAACTAAAACCACAAGGAAAATACTGACTTGAAGTGACTGTTTTTTCTTTTTTTCATTATTTTCCATAAGGGTTATTTCTGAGGCACCTTAAATAGGCATATTGTGAGGGTGGATTTGAAAATGATCAGCTTTGGATTTCTGAAAGCTGGGTACTCACTGAGGCAGCAAATAAAAGAGAGTTCTGCTATTAGCCCCATTTTAAAACATGCATTTTCCTGCTTCCACAGAGGGACAGCTGATGACAATTTCATTCTCCATTTACTCATGTGTTTGTTCACTGTTTACACATTGCTTTTCAGTACTTTAAAACAACTTCTGATGCACTTCTGAGTTGCTGGCATCACTGCAAACTCCCCCAGACTGAGATTCAGCCAAGCAGACTGTCATTTTAGTGGCCTGTGCCAGTATTTTCTTGATGTTGATAGGACAGCCCTAACTACTACACAGCAAATTCCTAATTTAAGAGTAAATAGACCTTTCTGTGTTGTGACTCAGAGTATGACTCTCCCTTTTGCTCTGTAAGAAAGGAGTAAGCTGCATTTCCATATGTGATCTCTAGAATGTGATCTACTCAAGTCTCACTGAAGTCTGCAATATGTTTAGAGTGCTGGTACTAAAACCAAAGCCACTGACTGCTCATTCAGGATCATCTGTTTGGATTTACATACAGACAAATGCAAAGACCCTGGATGAGCTCAAAGGCATGGCACAGGGATTACAAGATGCTATCTGAAAGAGCAGTTAGCTTTAGCTGCATCTCATATTTGTGGTCTCTAGTCATACCTTTGCTTGCCAGGAAGACACATTTACCACAACCTCCTAGGGCCAACATCAGATAATCCAGGTGAGCTGGACCTTTTCCAAGAAGAGGTGACACGGTGTAATTTAGTCAGGGGCACTGCACAGAGTGATTATACACAGCCAGAGACCACTCACCGAGTCTCAATCAGCTTTATGAAGTTCTTGCTGTTGACTTCAGGTAATTTTCCTCTGAAAAGGTAGGAATCAGCTGATACTAATGCCTACAGGCATTACATGCTACGTTATAGTTTCCAAATGAAAAAGAAAGTGGGAGCATTCCATCTCCAATCATTTTCCTGCCCTCTGAATTTAATCCTCAGCATTTCCTGACCTCAGAGGGCAGAGCCAGGCCTGAGAGCCTGGCCCAGGGATCACCCCGGGGCCATGCAGCCACATACAGGCACTTCCAGGCAACACATCTGGGGGAATGAAACAGGTACACATTTTCTCACACTGTGCTAAATCTTACTCACTTCTGTTTTAATAGGGTTTTGAGGATCACCAGAGTTGCTTAATGTTGCTTTGGTCTTGTCTTTTTCCCACTGTGCCAAAGCCTACTTGCCTGACAGATGTTTTGAAATACCAACAGGAAAGCTGTTTTCACTCTAATTTCAACCTGGCTCAAACCATCAGTTTCACCACCACACCACAAAGATTTCCATGTGAAAGTCAAAAAGTTTCCTCTGATTTAGAAAAAATAAAGCCTTTGAGTTTTCAAGTTTTGTCATTTATCACGCATCCTAACTATCATTCCTATGTCAGCTGAGAACTGATGAAAAAGCTCTCTGAAAATCTCTAATTCTGAAGAAATAATCAACTGTTGTTAAAATGGCATTGTACTCTCTGCAATGCAGAACCATCTGGATAGTGGCAGAAGACTAGGAGCCACTGGATATGCTACTGGCCCAGGGAAAAGTACTTTCATAAAACCAATCTGCTTCCTTCAGATGAATACATGACTCTCACTGTTTCTTGCAGTTGTTGCAATATGTGTTTCTGCCTCTCTGTGAAATTTCAGCAATACCTGTAATCAAAATAATAGACTACTACTGATCTTCAGAATGAAAACAAGCTTATTTTATTAAACTGACCAAATCTTGAGGCCATTAAAAGGTTGTTTTCTTAGCCCTTCATTATGTATTCAATAGAGATGGTAGCTAAGGGGTATTTTTCCCTTTCCTCTCAGCCACAGAATAGGAGCTTTCTCTTCTCCTCTTTCCCTCACTGATAGACACTTAAAATTCAAATTACAACTATACTAGACCATAAAAATATACAGGTAAGGCAGATGTTGTGAGCAAGATACTTGACAGAACCTCTTTATTTTTTTGGATGACTTAATAAACTGCAGAACCTGAGGTCATCAAAATCTCTCAATCATGTTGCAGGCTAGTGCCAACAGCTGTAACAAAAACTGATGATGTAAAACATGTTAAACATGCCAAACCCAAGTTTCAGACAAGCCAGTCTGTAATAAGACTATTTTCTACTTGAACATTACATAGCAGTGTGCTGGGGTTTATTTATGCTGTTCTTAATACGAATAACCAGAAACCCTGTTTCACTTGCTCAAGGCTGAATGCAAAGACTGTTTTGTCATGAAACAGCTTGAGATCTATATTGCTTTCAGATCTGGTTAGGCAGAACACAAATATTAACACTAGATTTTCGAAATTGAGTTTCATGTTTTGTAGGGCAAAACCCACCTATTCTTATTTAAAAATACTAATTGTTACAAGGTTGCTGTGAGAAAGAAAAAAAAATTATCTCCTTCACCATTTTCTGCCTCTTATTTTACAACCCTATTTCCCTTAGTCAAGAATTCCATAAAGAAAACATGAATTGTGCAAAGAACAAAAAAAAATATCAAAATTGATTGATCAGATAAAATAAAAATGCAGGACTTCAGATTGCGAGAAACAATCTACAGGCAGAACACATACAAATTGCAATATAGGTAAACTATATTGCAGAATATTGGGGAAAGAAAGTAAATAGAAAAGAGAGTAGAGGCAACTCTCCATGGTTTTCCTGGGACACCACTGTGGCAAAGCCGAAGGGTCAGATTCCAACATCTAACGCACAGCACGTACTGCCACACAAGTCTGAAAAATTCTGCTGACACTTGTAAATTGCCACATGTTTGGATTTCCAACAAGATCTCACAACAAGCTGTGTTACTGCAAGTCATTATTTCCTCTGGGAGAAAAATATGTCTCTAGTGATGTTAAAAGTCATGGCAGGATGTACTATAGTGTCAGGAGAGCTCACTGGGGAGCATTCCTGCCTCAAGGCCAGGAGGTTGTATATAAATTCTGCACCTGGTTAGGGGCTGGGAGGAAAAGGCTAAAGTTTATCTCAAAACTGCAGAGAGCCAGTGGTTGTGGACAATGGCACACTGGCAAATCCTGAGAGTAAAGTCAGGCAGGAGCAGTGCAAGGTAACCATGGCTTAGGCATTTCCAAACTCTCCTGTATGGAAAGTGCCTCTGAAAGATGCTTATGCAGCACTTGTCTTTTCAAAGGTGCACACTAAGCTAGAATGAGCTTTAGAGATTTTTCTGTCAGAGAGAGAGACCCATGCTAATTAGCTGGTCTGCATTCCTTGAAATTGCAGACCAAAAAACTGTGTCTAATATTTTCCCATAATTTTCCCGTTTGTATCTGTTGGGTTCTTCTGGAATATGGAAGCAGAGGAAAATGACCAGAAACACTGAGTAAGCTTGGTGATTTTTTGTCCAAACTGATTCAAAAGATGCTTTATATTTTAAGATGTTAAACAAAACCATGATTCTTCCTATATGCAGAAAAAAACCAACAGAAGATACTAATCTGGAATAGTTTAAAAATAAATATTAATGGCCTACAAAAAGCTAATATCTTGCCTGTTTGTCTATGCCATTGTCTATTCATTACATGGATTTGTAACACATTTTTGTTTTTCACTTCCTGTTGACGTGTTGCTTTAACAGCCTAAGGTTAGCAGTCAGTATACAAAACTATTACTGAATTCCCCCAAGTTTGAACACAGGGGAAAAACTGTTTAGGCACCAACTTATCAGTGCCTATGATAGGTAAGAAGAGGCTGAGTTTCTTATGTGAAGAGTTTTTTGAGTTTCTTAATAGAGTAGAAATTGAACCTCTTACTATCCTGAAGTGATTTTGGTCTCCGTAACTCTGCTGAGAGGCAGGAAGTGCAGTCCCATGGGGGAAGCTCACAGGCACCAAAGTGTCCTGTCATGGACACACTGGCTGATCCCGCACTAAACCCAAGCAGATCTGAGCCATGCCTCTGTAGCCCAAGTTCTCCCAACTCACACTAGGCCTGTGCTCACAACTGCATGTGAAGATTGGCTCAAGGACAAGAGCCACCATGGACAGGTTTTGCACAATCACTGCAACAGCCAGTAGCAGATTGTGCACCAAGACCCATGGAAAGAGAGTTAAAAAGCCCCCAAATTGCACAGAGCTTCTCAAATAATGTCCATACATGAGCCATTGCAAACCAGACAATGAATACTGTCTTCCACCATCCCCAACACATCTTATTAAAATAAAGTCTTATACACTGACTTCTGACTTCAAGTGGAAGTAGAAGAAATACTGTGAAAGTAATGCCACGATCCTCTAGATAGATCTTAATTTCAACAGTACTGCTTACTTCAGTCGCATGATATTGTTGAAGTTTATAAAAAAATTTGTCACAAAACCCACTAAAAAGCAACAATAAAGTCATTAACAAAAAACAAGAGAATTTTAAATTAATACTTTGCTTAGGAATCATATGCTATCTTATAAAATGTCACAACTGACATACATTTATACACAATATTTACAATGCAGAACTGAGTTGAACAAAGATTTGTACTAAAAGTAAAGGCTTGACTTAATTTCTTAACTTCTTAATTGTGCAACCCTGTAATGGGACATAATTTAACAGGACTGTCTCAGTACAAAAAACTAAAATTATATACTTTTGGCTAATAAAAACCAGTTTTCCCTGAACAGGCATTCAGAGGTTTGACCTTTAACTACATTGAAAGTAATCCAAAGTATTCTGAATTTATTGGACTTTGGAAGAGCAGTTAAGAGGTCCTGATTTAGAAAAGCCCACTTTAATCTTAATTTGAACCATGATACATATTTAAACTTAAATTAGGCAAGAGTACAATGCTACCATCAATGGGATTGAAAATAGGAGGATTTTGGGCTCTTAGTGGCGTGGCCTGCTCTTCACAGCCTGATGCACCATGGCTACTCTGATTTAGTGGTATTTCACACATAGTTCTTCAGCAGATGGAAATGATGAGAAGAAAAGACAAAGGGCACAGTCTAACATTTTATAAAGTAACCTTACAAAAGTCTTGAAGAACATTTTGGAAAATAAAGATGCACTCTTTTTGTTTTCATAAAAGTGATAATGTGCTTTGCAATGGGGGAATTTTTTAAAAGAGGATGGGAGGACATGGCAGATTGACAATATTGTGAAATTATTTGCCACATACAAAAATTCCTCAGTTTTTATGAAGTCCACATAATGTTGATCTGCAACAGTTTTGACTTCAGCTATGCAGATGTAGATGACAATACCCTTAAAAAAAAGTTAAATGAGATTCTTACAACTGTTATTTTATGCCCACAGGAAATAGTGGCATGATTATACACTGTTTGAATGGAGACTAATATAAGTTTATTTGGGCTTTTTTATCTTCTACAGTTGAGGGGTGGGAAGAAAACATGCTTTTTAACAATAATAGCTGCATAAACCCACATATTACTTACACACAAATATATATAGCACAAATATTATTATTTTTCAAAATGTACCAGACTTACAATCCTAGATCTCAGTCTTCCAGAAACTTACAACCTGAATTGCCTTATGTTCATGAATATGTCACCTAGTCAATAAAGTAGTTATGTCTTTTTTAAGTAAGCAGATGCATAAGAGCATGTACGGACTTACTAAAATCAGCAGGAGAAACCCCAAACCCATTAGAACACCTAATCTTAATACACCTAATAGAAGTCAAAATACAGTGAGTAAACCCCCTGCTCAGTATAAAACAGCACACCTTACTGATGTGAATATGCTGACTTACACCTACTGACACTGCAACCCAGGGGATGTTAAGGGAAATTCTGATCCTTGATACATTCCAGCAACTTCCATCACTCCAACTATGGAACCTTGTCACATCATGATTTTTGAAGATCTAACCATCTGGAGTAGGAATGGGAAAATACTGAGTATTTTTTCTTGTTAGACGACTAGTTCAAAAACCAGTGAAATAAGTTGCAAAAAAAAGAAGTTTAATTTGGAGAAACTAAGAAAGAGAAATTAGACACTTAAGGATTATTACTCAATGATAGTCTAAATATAGCTTATGATTGCTTTTTTTCTCTTCAGCAAATAACATTTAAATAGCCCATACAAAAGAGAAGCCTGAGGATGTTTCATTACAAAGTAGCTGATGCTGTGGGGTAACAGTTCCTTGAGACATCAGAGTCCTCAGTTCAGCCACTGCTGAATTCAGTGCACGGGCAGAAACTCAGGCTCTTCTGGCATATGTTTGAACTACTGTGATGTGAAAAGGATTCCTTCTCTGCTCAGTGACAAACAAATTGACCATGCAAAATGAAATATTGTCAGGATAAGAATCAGAGAACACATCATCTTGTGGAAGGGTGGGGGTACCCTTGGAAGGCAGGAAGACTGAGATGTGCTTGAGCCAAGGCATCTCCTGGCATTTATTTGGTAAGAGGACACAGTCCTCAAGTAGTTGGGTGAACTTAGCTTTTTATTTTCCTCAGCTTCCATTACAATGCACAATTCCAAAACATTTTGAAATATCAAATCAGTTCATTTTGACATTTTCAAAATGAAGCATTTCAATATTGTGTTGAAAACTTTTGTCAGTTTTTTTGGTTTTTTTTCTACTCAGCATATTTGTCAAACACTTTTCACCACTCTGAGCCTTTTCTCAGCAATAAATGTTCCCCTGATTTCCCCCCACTCCTTAGCTTTGCTTTTCAAATCGCTTAGCCACAGCCTTACTGATACTTGGTAAAATTTTTGTTCTGTTTTATTTCAAATGGTAATTTTAAGTACAAGGCTTCCTGTAATCTGCAATGCAACAGCCTGCTTAGTCAACACCAACCCTGTGAACGTTTAGGAGACCCTATGGTGTTTAGAAGGAAACAGGATATGTAACATTCTGCTAATTGAATAAGACAGCTTTTATTACTAAGCAGCGTCTTTCCATTTCCCACTGAAGTCAAGATATTTACATACACCTAATGCTTCAATTTACAGGCTATAAACAGCCAAGCCATTGCAATGCAATTATTAATTGCTAGTGTATTTGCATGGAAATTATTAAGCAGTTAGTATTTTAAAGGAAAGAGCAGCAGCTAATTTTGGCCTCACAAGACAATTTGTCCAATGACGTATTTCCTAGACCTCAGAAACAGAAAATGTAAAAAACAGGTTTACATTGTTACAAGATGACTAAAATCCAGAATTTTCAATAATTAATTTCGATATGTTTAGATGTGTAATTTATATGAGCCTTAGCTGTAGGTTTGAATGAACAGTAGAAAAGCATGCTGAAATGAAATGCCTGGATCATTCAGATCCACTGAAATGGACAACACAAGTTTCAAGGAATCTCTGTGATCTTTTAGTCAGTATTATCATTTAGAGAACAGAGCAGAAAGTCCAGTGTTCTAACATCTCACAGCAGGCAAATTGTTTTAAAATGTATATTTTGGGTTGTTATTATTCTGTTTTGAATGTCTTGAAGATCCAATGATATAAAAATATATCTTCCAAGCTTTACTGAAATCTTCTAATGCTATGTAAAAAAAATGGCAGACTCAATATAAATGATGAGAGTGTGTATATTTAGGCCATATAACTAGCTGGAAAGACAAATTAAAACTTATACTGGGTTAAATGCTCTCCTGACTTTAAGAAGAAAGTTTTGGCCAAGCTCAAATATGAGTACCTGCTTCTAAACACAGAGCTGAATATCTCTGCCTTTTGCCAAATGTAAACATTATACCATGTACTATCTATAGCAGAAATGAAAGTGCATGTATGTTTGACTTGTAAACAGAAATGGCATTAATAGCTCCTTAAAGACATCACTTAGGTAAAACTATGACAATTTTAAACCAAAAGTTGTTTTTCTAGTGAATAAAATAAATAGTAACAAAGAAGAGGTGTGTGCTTAAGCCTAGTGAAGTCAAGAGGCAATTACAAGGTGTTCAAAGCACTGGATATTTCAAGTCCTAAGCTAAAGTAACAGTAGCAATTTCCCAAGCCTGAGTGCTTCACAGGGATTCACATTTAATCAAATTTACTTCGTTAGTTACTATGCATTGTATTGACTTTTTTATGCTCAAATCCTAAAATCTATCCTGTAAGGAAATACTGCAAATATGAGTTGTGCCTGGAAGTCACTGAAGAATACATGAGAAAGGCTCATAAAACCTGATTCTACAAAGACTCAGAAATAAGTTACAGTCAACAGGCTTGGAGAGCTCACCAGTGACTTCAAATGGCGAGAAGACATTTGTATGAGTGAATTGTACAGAAGCATTGTGAGCCTCAAGGTCAGTGTGATTACTCCAGAACTTCAGTGAGGCACACACAATCTTAGCTGTTTGTGGGATCAGAATCTGACATTGCCACTGGCATTTTCTCCAGAGATTTACACTGTTATGGGTCCTCTAAAATCAGTATTTAGATTGTGCACTCTGACAATAAAATTAAATTTGCTAACAAGTTTCAAGGGCCTGTTAGATACTCTCTTAAAGTCTCCGTCTTCAAAGAAGAGAACAAGGAAGTTCAAAGATTACAAAGAAAGGAAACACGTTTCAGACTACCTGTGAACAAAATTTAAAGCTTGTTGTTTTTAAGCTTTTCTTGTCATCATTCATTAACTTATTTGCTCAATCAAATCCTCAAGAGAGTAAAACCCAAACCCTGACAAAGCCACTACACCAAACATTATTTTAAATTTTGCATGTGCTGCTCAAAGCCCTGTGCTCAGAGCTATAGGAATATGTCAAATCTCAGAGTCAAACATGGTGCAGCTCCTACCTTGACTGGTAACTGTTAGTAATATGAGCAAAAGACATTGCACTGCTGGTGCCAAAGCTTTGAACAAAATTACTTCCTTTAACACACCACCACCTTAATTATGTGCAGGGGAACATAAAGCAGGTCAGACAATTTGTACTGGGACATCATAATTCCATCAGTATAATGCTGACATTGCTAAAGATTTATGAATGGAATGTTGCAATTATTTTTTTAGTAAACATATCAAGTTTCACTAATGGGGGGGCTGGAAGTACTAATTAGCTTTTGTTTTGGGTGGGTTTTTTGTAGTGTATCATATAAGATGCGGGGAGCAGAGGGTAGAGGGGAAGGATCTGTGACAAAAACAAGCACACACAATTTATGTATGGCCTGTAATTCAAGCAGATGTTCTTATATAGGGGCTGCAGGGATTAAAGCCTTTCTGCACATAATTCTATTTGCTAACTACCTTCCGTCCACATAAACCTTCCAGCCTATGACAGAATTTTGCTAAGCTACATTTCTTTTAAAGCAAAAGGGAACAGTAGACAAATAATCTTAAAAATGTCTGTGTTTAAATATTAGGATTTGGCAGTTTGGCTGGCTTTAACCTTTAAGCAGCTGGGCAATTCCACTGGACTTATTACAAATGCATCCAACAACAATGACCTTGGTTGGCAGAGTTTTGTTTGGATATCCATTCAAACCAGCACTTGACTACTGTTGGCATATATGCACTGGTACTGTGGAAAGAAATTGTACTCATGCTACATCTGAAAAATTCATATTTAAATAATATCCAGAGACTCCCCCCTTGGTGACCATGCTCAAAGATTTGCCAAGATAAATAGACAGCTCTAGAGAGAAAGAGGCAAAACCAGTTGAGTGGTCAGTATTGTAATTCTATAATATGGCAATATCACAATATGGTGGCAATACTGCAAGTTGGGGGCAGATCATTCCAAAATTAATGGTTTTAACACTTGCCTGACAGACACACTGCCTCCAGAATAAAAGAACTGGTGGAGACATTGAAGAATCCTAAAACTTTCATGGAAAATTATATAAATGTAACACATAATATAATTACATAAACCTTTTTCTGTCACCACCTGTAGGCACATCCTGGACTTTCTACAAAGGGAATGTGATATACGAGGATAATTTTTGTAACAAGAAATAATTTTTGTTCAAGACCAGATCTCTATTAGTCTTCCTGTTCCTTCTTGAAAACCTGTGTGGTGTTTCATCTCTAGCTGGGGTTAAAACCACAACACAAGTATGGAAGGAGAAACAACGATGAACTAATTCTTCTTGCCACTGTCATGTCTCTACAAATGTAAAGCTTGTAACAATAGCACAGTGTCTTAATGCTTTTAAATAAAGCTCTGTGTCTGTGGAGAGAGGCAAAAAGGAAGGGGAACAGGATTCAGTTCACGATCTGGAACTGAATTTTCACTGTCCTATGCATCATATTGTTCACTAGCTTAATACATTAAAAACATTAGAAAAGATTAATCAAAACTTTTATTTTATAATATAGCTCGTGTAAATTGTGTTTTTGTTGGATTTAATTAAAAATCTAAATCCTGCCTCACCACCCTCTGCAAATAACTAAAAACATTTTAAATATATAATTTCAAGGACATCTTTACCTATATTTACATGTAATGGACTGACACAATCTAGTTCAGGAATATTTTGTATAATCATCTTTTACTGTCTTACAGCTTCATGAAAAGGTTTCTGATGCACAGATGCTATGGATCTTTAGCAGGATGCACCTCAGTGGATTTCACTGTTTCTTGAATTATCTTTGAAATAAAGAATATAAGTCAAGAACATGATCCTGTAAATGTGACAGCTAAACATAGAATCCTTAAGACTGTAAAGACCTTAAGATCATCAACTCCAACTGTAAACTCAGCACCATGTTCAACACTAAACTATATCCTCAAGTGCCACATCCACACGCCTTTTGAGCATGTGAAGTGGTAGGATAAATTTCTGATCTCAGAATAAACATTAATTCTTTATCTAGAGATTTGCTTTCAATTATTCGCATATTAGAGTGCTTCCAAAGAAATGTGGATAGCATCCAGATAGTTTGGGATCACTTATTTTCTTTGAAAAGGATTTTAATATGATGTTGATCATAGACACTCCCATCTTCTTGTGCTTCAGATATGTGACAGCAATGAAACCTTTTTTTTAATGCCAGCCAGCTACAGCACCTGCTCTTGTGTTCACTTTTCATATTTCACTCGAGATTTGAAGCTTTGTATAACAGCTCATGGGCACATTAACTAATTGTAGTCTTCTTATTCAAGCTTTCATCATCACACTGAGTATAAAATGGAGAATGGTACTGAGTCCTCTACCCAGGTGTATCAGTGTGAGTACTGCACATTTAGGAGGGCTTTTGTCCCATAACACTCTGCAGCTGCCTTAGAAATTTTGCATACAAAGGATGAAAAAACCCCAAACAATTATTTTATTAAAATAAAAGACAAATCATACTTATTTGTCTCTGGGTAGTATCATACTTACTAATTCACTAATTTTTTTTCTTTTTTTTCAGCATGTCCAAAACAACTGATCCTCAGAAGCTGTGTTTAGTCAAAAAAAGTAGCATCATCAGTACATGAAAATGGAAGCTTTTGGGAATGGGACAGATGTTGAGAGATCACCACTCGGCTATGAGACCCTCTTCAGTGACAAGTGGTGCCAAAGTAAAACCCTGGATAGAAACTTTCTTCATAATCTCGAGGGAGAAAACAATCCTCAGAGTGATTTAAAAATGAAACAATGTAGTCTGAATACTTTTTATCTTATTCATATTTCTATTTCTGTTTCTAATCTTTGCATGCTTTTGCATCAGATGTTAGAAGGATTTTTTGTGTGTGAAAGCTACAGCTAAAATGACATTAAGGTGAAACTACAAGCCCATCTATTTTTGGTAATATAAGGCAGGAATTGTTTCTTTATTCACTTGCAATCTGAAATCTTCACTGAATCCAGTTGTGCCTAGAAAAAGCATTAGAAAAATCTCATATGGCATTTTTGTAGCATTTTCATAATTCTTTCATAATTATTTTTAAGCACTTGCTTTAAAAATCTGCACACCTTCACTGAAACAAAATGAGTGGGAGAAAGAGATTTCTTCCTTTTTTATATCATAGACTAATACCTTCCTCACACCACTTTTAAACACTTCATTGGTGAAGAGCACATCATGAGAGATTAAAACATAGGATAAAGACACAAACCGACATGTTGGACGAGGGAACAGATGGTGACATGCCAACATTACTGGTAAGAACAAGAAATTCAGAAGTGTAAGAGGAAGCAACAATACAGGGCACAGGAACAGCACCAAATGAAACTTTTCTTCTGTACAGCTTTAAAGACTATTACTTGCCTGGATCAAGGACTTGTGCCACCAGTGGCCTTGATAAGAAACATATGGATGCATTTTACAATGGTGTGAGGATGCGATTCTGGTATTATTAGATCAGTCGACAGCATTCCCCCAGGCAGTGGGCATATTGTGAACATAATGGTATTAATTCTACTTCATTTGCTACAGCTTAGTTGTTTCCTTCGCATCCAAATCCTCATAATGAAAGGAGAGAGGTCAGAAAGTTTTCCAGTGTACTGAAGGTCCACTGTAAGCCATTTAGGTGCACATTCCTAAATCACTGTTACAAAGGAGAAGTTATTAAAAAACAACAGTTAACACGCTGGCTTGTGAATATTTGTGCAATTGAAGGATTGCTCATGAATGGAAGGTTGAATGGGAAGAATCCAATCGCATACATGGAGTATGAAGGATTGGTTTGGTGACAAAATCAAATCTCATTCTAAAAAGCACATAAGTGAAAAATAGATATTTCACCCATCTATAGTTGTTAGACAAAGGGATTCTGAACTGTCTTCAACCTTTCCCATTCTCAACTACATCTTTTTCTTAACCTAAAGGATTTTTGCACTCAAAAAATCTATAATGCCTGCTGTGTACAGAGTTTGCAAAGATTTCTAATAAGCACAAACTCTTAAAACCCCTCTTCTTTTTTTAGATAAACATATTTGATCTTTCTAGTCATTATCATTTTAACTTGCAAAGTGACATTATGCCAAAAAGAAGGAATTCATAAATTAGTTCCAATTTAGAAAGTTTTCTTGTCATTGTATAAATGACAGATCTTTAAAAAGACGACTTAAAATGAAATGCAATAAAAAAATTTCACTTTTGTGGCAGGTTTTTCTTTTCTCTCTCTCTCTTTTTTTTTTTTTTTAAACTGAAAGAATAAAACAATGTGCTATCAAAAAAGAAATGAGTGGTACAAAAAATCACAAATGTGCATGGACAGGAAACTAATTTGAATTCTCAGCTTGTTTTAGGAAAGCTAAATTTAGTTGGGACAGTAACAAAATAAAATGTAAGCAGCAAACACTTTGCAAAGTTAAATTCACTTTTCAGCAGAAATTAATAAAGCAGGATTCACATCCAGCTTCTTATTTTAAACCCTGCTGGTGGCTGGAACTATTGATGTTTGGGATGCAAACCTGCTCTGCTGAAGTCAACTAGAACTTTGCTAATTATGTTACTGAGCCAACATCACACCCATGCATTTTGTTTTTATTCTCTTTAAGGACTGCAAAATTTAGACGCAGAGTTGGGTTTGGCTTTCAAATACCTTTAATATATGGGAGCACTTGACCTGAATTCTTTAAGCAGAGTGTACTTTTGTAATGAATTGATGATATTGAAAGAGATCATGAGCACAGGTGATGCCAAGGTGACAAACAGACCAGAAGCTAACGGAAAACTTCCCTCAGTGAAGGGGGGAAAACAAATTTAGGGTTGTGTGTGAAGATTTTTACACTAGGAAAGCATTCAAGTGAGGCAGCACTCCAGGCAGTGACCACAGAAAACTCCTGGGGCTCCTGTGAGCAATTCTTCAGTGGATTCATGACTTCAGCTTGTTCTCAGCCTAAAATGGGCTTTATCAGGGGTCCCACATGCCTGTTCAGGACTTATGGACAGCAAATCCATCAAAATAGCTATCAATGTACTGCAATGGAGCAACTCAACCCCCCAACCACTGACCTATAGGAAATATTTCCTGACATCATCTTGTTTCCTGCCAACTGTCCAGAGTTACACACAATCCTTTCACTCCAAGATCTACCCGGCATCATAACATTTACTTCCCTTTTAGTAAGTACATGTTTGGTTCTGTAATACTGAGATTTTACTGCCCAGCTTTTTTATTTCTAGGTGTCTTTTCTGAAAGGTTAATAACTTCAAAACAAATAATTAAAATTAAGTTAATGGGCGCTAATGGGAATTAATGGGAGCTCTGTTTAACACCTCAGGTTTGAGTATACACTTCTTAGTGAGATTGCACTACTATTTTTAGCTTCAAGTTTTAGGCAAAAGAATTTTAGATGGGAGACAGCTACTTCTTCTCACTCAGGAAATCAGAGTACTGTCTTATACTGCCTGCATCACCACACTCCGTCAAAGGCAAACAAATTAATTTCTGAGGCATTTTCACCTTTGGCAGCTCTGTAGGAGCTTCAGTTGAAAAGCAAGTCTTTAGGCAGCTTAATGATAGCAACGTGCAGGTTAAAAAAATACATCTGTCCCAAGCCAGTAGGTATCAAAATACAATGAAATACTCTGGTGTTTGTATCACAAATAGGTACATAGAGCTAACAGAACACTGCTTGCTGTGCAGATCTACTGCCCTAGTGCTGGTCATTTTAACAGAATCTATTATTTCTAGCTGAGACAATAGTGATTGCAGGACACAATTTACAAATCCTCTCCCCTAGAGGGACAAAACTGGTTTATCACTAGCTTTTTTTTTTGTAAGAGAAAGTTGAACATACAAATTTTCTGGATGTAGTGTAAAACTATCCCAGAGCAGTCATGAATGAATTGTTAATTCCTGAGGGGCATTTCTCCTAAGTGGTTCTTGGCTACAAGCAGGTTCCCTGGTTAGTTTGACCAAATGCAGAGGATCATGGCAGTTATGGCCACTGAAGCACACAATCCCCTTTCAGCATTGGATGTGCAAGGGAAGACCACCAGAACTGGACAGGAATACCATGACAATATGGGATCAGCTTCCAGAAGGAGTCAATTCCATTATTTGAACATTAGCAGCTGCTGAAGTATAAAGAGTTCATAGCCTTTTATGGGTTAGAACTTCATCTTCATTCTTCCATAGGAATACATTCAGAATACATCTGACTTCTCAAGCAACCAACCTTATTTCAGGGCGGAAATTTGGATCTGAGTCTATCCAGTACAGTTTCAAGATACTGAAACTGCAGCTGACAGAAACTTCAACATGATTAGAATGATCTGTTATCCCCACATGCAAACTTTTCTGTTTTTCATTTTTACTTGTGTAGTAGACCTTCTTGTACTACTTTAATGCCTACATTTAAGGCAGAAAGTGAAATGATATTTAGGATAATGCTTTAGAGTCTGTTTCACAATAGTTTTTATTGAAGCTGTAAAGCACTTGAATGCACAGAGAAAAGAAGGTGCATTTTAGAACTAAAACTATTAAGTAACATTATCTTGCCATGGTTCATTCCCACTGGGATAGAAGAACCATTTGAAAAGCATAACTGAATTTAGTTAAAATATGATAAATTTTTATCTCCACTTTACCACCTTTTCAGCACTGCATGCTGATCAAGAAAGTAATGAAAGCATGAGTGTTTATGTTTAGAAGCTTTTGTCTGATCATATGTTGTGCAATACCTTCATATTTTCCCGCTACTACTTAGAGTAGGGAACAACTTGTATATAACAGCCTCCTCCTAGAAAGGGGGATGAATATATATGTTTCTGTATCTAATTACCAATATAAAGTCCACCAGCAGTAATCAATGTCACAAATGGATGAAGATATGAGAAGAGATGAAAATATGCTTTTGCATATCATGGCAAGAACAAATGGTCTCCAGGTAACAGAATAAAATGGCTGCTTGTATCTGGCACAAAGTCACAGAAATACATATCCAAAGTAAAATTTACAAAAACAACTTCACCATAGTTTTTCTGGGGGCCAAACCTTAAGTACTGCACATATCTTCTTTTAGGAAAGCAGACACTGACTGGGACCATAGAGATATGCCTATTAATTATCTTGAAAAGATTGTTTACTGATTCTTTCCAAAGAAGATAGAAACTGTCTTCTTTAATGACTAAATATAGTAATAGTAAATACAATAGAAACACAAATATAATATTATGAATAAAAAAAAATTAACAAATAGTTAATTGAGAGTTGAATTAGTATGTATTTCTGAAATATAGGTCCCATATCCATTTTGTAAGTCACTGGATATGTGAATGATCTGCACACAGGAGATCAAAAATGCCTTTTGAAGTATACTGGTTCTCCTATCACCCTTATGAACACTGCCTCATATAGAAAAGTAATATTACAACCCAAGTACACAGTAGGGAAGCACCATTTCTGCTTTGCAGATGGCCAGCTGAGACATGAAGAAATTAAGTGATTTTTCCAACGTCAAACAAGAAACCTGCATCAGAATGGAGAAAATCTAGGCCTTCTGAGTCTTGGCTGATTTCCTGAACAATCAAACTATTCTTCTGTTCTGGCATGAATAAATCTCTGGTTGCAGATTGGATTGGTGAAAGCATCAGTTCATCATGAGATGAAAAACAAAAAAGAGAACTATCTGACACAGTACAATATACTCTCTACAGCAGTTTTCTTCTCCAAAATTATACCCCAAAATCTCAAAGTTAAGTAACATAGTAATTAAAAAAAAGGAAAAAAAAGGCAAAAGAAAAATTAAGTACCTTAGACAAAGAGAAAAAGATGTTTCAACTGAGGCATGAAAATAAATGTAGATAATAATTATCACTTATGCAATGCTTTTTATCTTCAAAATGCTGTATAAATATTACTTTAAAAATCCTCACAACACCTCAGGAGGCGGGAAAATATTAAGCATAATGTAATAAGTTATATCTTCATATAATTTAAACCCATTTTCATTCTAGAAAACCAAGTTAAAAAGAAGGTTGGGAGGCTAAAAGAGTTTGTTTAAAGCACCTGAGGTGGCCACATCCTACAGAAAAACCTCCACTGCCGCATAGGAGGACTGTGGTCCTCACAAGCATATGTGAGTCAGCTTTAATTAATCCAGTTCAGACTCAGCACAAGCCCGGCAGCCAGGGTTCAGCAAGACTGCAAAGCCTAGCCCAGAGTCCAGGCAAATCCTGCAGGATAGTTAGCCTGGACTGCAGTCAGTAGGATGGGGTCACTCTCAGGATATAACCTGGCTCATTACAAGCTGAGTACCTTGTACAAAAGGCTGTCCTACAGCTACAACGTGGCACAGGCACATCCAAGGCTGGGACTCTGGAGCTGCCTCCGAAGTTTCCTCCTTTAGCTCAAAGGCAACCAAGCAGGCACACACAGAGGCTGTTTTACACATGATGGAGCTGCAGTGGAGATGGAGCTTTTCCACCTGCAGAGCCTGCCAAAATAATGTAAAAGGGCAAAAGGGAAGGTGGTAAGTCTAATCAAAGACAATGTTTTGAGCTGAATAAAACACTTAACTGCATGGAAAATTCCATTAGGTTGATTAGATACTTGCCTTAGGGCCCTCTTAAAACACCTGTTAAAAAAAAAAAAAAAAGATAGCTATTGCAACGCGGCTAAAAAATATTGGAAAAGCAGGAAATGGAGCTTATTAGAGCTCAAATTAGATCCAAGATTTATGTGAAGAACAGTTGGCCTCTTTAAAAGGCCTGCTTAATCCCTAGATGGTTTTTATTGTTTCTATTATTATTTATTATTTATACAGTACCATAGGTATACATGGCACTTTACAGACAAATAAAAGAAAACATGGGTCCTCCCCCAGAGAGTTTACAATACCTGATCCAGCAAAGAGTTAAGTGCACAAGTAACTTCATTTGCAGGACTAACCTCCCTTGGAGCCAATGAGATTTTTCAAAAGATCTATTTATTGACATGATTATCTCTTCCAGGTTAGACCCTCTTGTCTCAGACAGTCAGTCTGAAGCCACAGGTGAAGAACCCAGTTCACTGGAATTACTGCTTGGGTTGGGAGCTAACTTCTGCTGAGCAAACCTTACAGTAGGATTTTGTTCCAGGTTATGCATGATAAAGATAAGCCAAAGCAATGAAGGAGGGAAGCTAAGCAGTTTTTATACTGGTAAGTTGGCTTCAGTGAAAGTCTTTTACTAGTATTTGTAATATTTTCTCAATTGAGACAGCAAAATTAGTCAGTGATCGAGAAACAGCTCACAACATGGCTTGGTGCACACTAGGGAAACCGGGTGTTGTGCTGCTCCTTACTGCACCCCAGTGTGACAGGGCTGGCTCTCCAGGGATGACTGACCAGAGCTCTCTATCTGCACTCTGAAGCTGCTACTGGAACCTTACAGCACGTGCATTATGCCCCAGGTGTAAACTCGAATAGCACTCTATGGAAGTGTGTTCTTTCTTACTCTGCAAAAGCAGCACTTCTGGTTCCCGCTAAAACCCCCGCTGCCCTGCTGTGCTTCGTCTGGAAGATGAGCTGATCGTGTTCTGCTCCTTGCCATCCTGATGCCCCTCTTTCTGTGAATGGAAAATTGGAGCTACCTCAAGCCACTTCTCTTTCGGAGGGTAGTAATGACTACTCCAAATGTGCAACCCTATTTGCCTGCATATAAACTTTTAATAATGTTCATTAAACTTTATTAGAATTGTTCGTGCAGCCAGATCAGGGTTACAAATTAAAACCTCAATCCTGCAAACACTTACAGAGCTTTACTCATGTAACCAAAAGGAAAAATTTCTCTTTCTATACTCACACACTTAAACTGAATCTGAAACGTAAATACAATGCCATTTATTTTCTTATCCTCTGGCATTAAGGTTAAAAACATGCAGGCAGGAAAGAAATTATACATTACTGGTGCATAAAAAAACCCAAAAACTCCACAACCTTTTTGAAACTACATTTAAAAAAAAATATCATCATGTGGAAAAACCTTTCTGTTGCAACAGACTCGGAAAAGTCAATGAAAAAAGTGAACTATGACTGTAGGTGCATAATGATACACAAAAGTGCTGGCCAGAAGAGACACTGAAGTCTCTAGAAGTGTTGCAATGAACTTTATGGGCAAAAGGATCAGGTCAAATCAGAGCCTGATACAAGAACCCAGTGATGCTGGAAAGAATTTTCCCATTGATTTGACTGAATTTGAATTTCCCATGCTTTGAAACAGATGCAGTGACCAGCAAACTGCAGGACTGCAGGTAAAGGAGCAGCCATAAAATCCAGAAAGTTTTTAAGGAAAGCAGACATGAATGTAATAAAGCCAAGGTCAAACTCCATCACCAAGACAAGTACGATTGAGAGAATTATACCTCTTTTAATGCTAAGTACAGTATTTATGATTATTTATCTTGGAACAAACGGTAAATTAATCCACTTATTTTAAAAAGCATGTTTTTATTCCATTGAGTAATTTCCTTTGAAAAAGAAAAATGTTTCCTAAACCCATTAGCAGTTAAACCTGATTTTTTTTTTGTTGTTTCTATCTCAGATGAGGCTGCATATCATTATTCATGCATAATCTGATTCCAAGTGATTCCTTGTTTACAATTTGTTTTGTGCATTTTCTTATATAAGCAAGAATTAATATACTCAGGCATTGAAGAAATATGCTCTATTGTCTTTTATTACAATTCTTTGGAATGTGCCATACATCATCTTTAACTCCCAATGACATTCAAAATAGCCTGAGGAAAACACGAATAAATAAACATATAAACAAGGAGAAATACACTAATAGGAAAATCATTTAAGTACAGGCTTGCATATAGGTACATTAAGCCTGTGTAATATAAGGAATGCAAATCATGAGCTGAGCCCAAATTTTCGAATAAGCACAAAAATTACTTAAAGTTCACGTAGCTTTGGGGATAAGCAAAGTCAGAGTATTGCAAACAGAGTCGCCGTCTGCTCTCTGACAGCAACCAGATGCCAAAAGCTCAGCTCTTCCATTTCGCTCCCTGCCTGAGAGAGGACCCCACCACAAAGAGCTCCTCTTCTCTAAATACGAGCACCCTCCAGTGTGCACACCCAGTAACATACACCCCATCCCCGGGCAGCTGATCAGACCCTGCGCAGGGGCTGCAGCCCCGAGCCGGGGGCTCCGGAGCTGTGCGGGAGCAGAGGCTTTCACTGCCACCAGCGCTGTTCCCTGCCAGATTGCAGGGTTCAGGAAATCATGCACCTCTACAGAGGGCTGCTGATCCTGAGAGAATAACTCACATGAGAAATACGGTGAAATTTTGAGGCTTGCCTGCAGATCCAGACTTTCTAACCTCACCAGGTTTCCTATCCTCACCCTAATATGCTGCTGTTTCTCCTACACATTTTCAAGAGTTCTGTATCAGAGAAGATCTCAGAACGCCTTGAATCAATACAACCTGCTTGATTCTTTTCCTTTTGACTTTGTCATACTTTTTTCTCATGGGGAGTCACAGAGCCTGCTGGCTTTCATCACGTGAGGCACCCCCCCGAATTCCTTATGTTGTTAATTGTGAGGAAAAAAGAACAAAAATATTTCCCCCTGCTCAAGTAGAGAACAATGTAAGTGAATATGGAGCACAGTAACACTCAAAAGGCTATCCCATGTAACCCATTAACATTTATTCTTGAGTTTCTTATTACAATATAATTTTGCTGCTTCTTTTTGTTTTGGACTTTCTGTACATGGAATGACAGGAAAAAATTTAATGTTCAGAAAGCTGAGACTATTTATCCTGCAGTAATTAATAATAGTGTCTCTTTTTCTTTTATCCTTCATCATAATTATCTTCTTCTCAGCAGGTAGATTGTTTTTTATTTATTTTTACTATTTAAAAAAAATATTTGCAGTTCTCATTGTTTTTTGCCTACATGTAATAATGTATTTTGTGGCATTTTAACAAATTAAATTTAATGTGGTTGAATTTTCCAAACTAATTCTACGAGAGTATTTCTCACATTCATGTCTAGGAAAGATGAAACAGATCTAATAACTCTAGAGGTAGTGACTGGGTTGTAAAGTCTGACCTTATGAAAGAAGTAATGTGATGACCATTGAAAACTAAACTGTTGGAGGTCTATGGTATTTTAGGGCCTGTCACAGTGTCCCTCTGAATGCTGCTCACAGATATAAAAGCTGTCTAACCTGTATAACCTGTCTTAACTAAAATTAAGGTTTGTTCCTACTAGTCTGTTCAAAGAGCCAAATTCCAAGGGCAGCTGTGACTTGGCAAAACCCAGGTCATGTCCATCTTTGTGGAAGAGATCTGTGTACCTCTTTTCCATTTCAGAATTTCTCTTTCAATCTAAGGTTTAACAAGAAATAGAAAATATAGTAAATTTTTTTATAATTAAGAGAATATACTTGCCATCTAAATGTCTGATTTACATCACTATAGGCTTTGCCAGTAGCACCTGCCAAAACTCATCCTACCTTCCAGTGACCACCACAGGATTTCAAAAGTATGTGTGTGTCCAGCTTCTGCAAAGTTGCCACCTAACGTCTTTCACCATGTTGACTGAAATTGCAAAAAATGACTTTTTACTGATTAGTTTTGATACACAGAGCCTTAAGTAATCCATCTGCTTTGCAATCTGAGCCAGGTACTTAACCAAGAACAGTGATGCTGATCACACTTTATGGCCAAATCCAGCCTTGCAGGTATTTCCCATAGCTTCCCAACATAAGTCACAAGAACTCCAGCCTTTGTAAAATTCTCCTTTAAAGCAAGACTAATTAATTTCACATTCTTGGTTTTTGTACGTTAATACCTATTATAGGTCCTTACCCTGAACAGTCTTTTAACTTTTTAAGTTTTAATGTGTCATATGTCTTTAACACATAACTTCTAGGGTTGTTTCTTCCACCTTATTTTTCTCCTATGCACACCATGCATACTTCTACACATAAAAATGCTGTGCCTACTGTCTCTATAAGTTATAAAGGATTGTCTGTATTAAAGATGTTCTACTATGTTTTATTTAATTTCACCAATTAATACTTTAATTAATTGACCATTCAAATACTTTGAATTCAACCAATGGAAAAACTCTCACAACTAAACAACAATAATTCAATTTTTTACATGTACAATGAAAACATGTATTTTGTTCGTATCCATCATGTTTAGAGCTGAGAAACTAGGCCTGGAAAAATAACTCCCACCCTTGACTTGGTCACCAACTTCTTTTATTTTTGATCTTGACTGTATAAAAAATCTCAAGCTAAAACTTGGTGCTCAAGGTTTCTCAGTATTTGATTTCAATCTGCTCTGTGAAGGACTGAAGCTGCCCTTCTGGGACCCTTAGCACAGTGTGACAATGGCAGAGTACTTTGCCTCCTGCCACTCCAGAGGAGCTGGAGAAGAAATTTATCCACACTATGTTAAAGAGCCACTAAGGATAGTTAAGAAACATATTTACTGGTGGTTGGGTTAAGGAGTTAGCTGGACAAGAGCCAGGATTAAAAGAACTGCAGTAACTCAGGGCTGTAGTCTCGGCTGATTGTCCACAGGTCTGGCTTAGTTCAAAACCACCCTGAATTTTGGCAAAACCTAGGTTCTGCCTCTTCAAATCTCATTAACAATTTCAGTGACCTGATTGTTACAGAAACATTACCAAAGCAGGCTGCACAAGGAAGGAAATGTGAGATGCGAGGAAAGATAAAGGACTTTTTACAGATGAGATTCTTGATCAAGTGTATGCAAGTAAGAAAGGGCAGTTTTAAGACTTATGTGACCTGGACTGACAAGGGTTGGCGAGTAAATCTCACTGATATTTCTGAGACAGGAAGCTGTAAGAAACCCTTTATTTGAGATTTGTGGTACTGAGTTAAATATTTTGAAAGTAAGACTAAAAACTTGTCAAAGTCTCAGGTTCTAGCACTAAGAAAGAACTAAAAACTGGACCTGCTCCCTATAATTGTTTTCCTACTTCATTTATTTTCCCTCCAAAGGCTTGGGCTTCAGCTCCCCTCTTTAGATAAATCATATCAGAAACAGGTAGGGGAACACATAATTGCAACAGCAGAGTGTGCAAACCTGTAGCTGTTCTGTGAGGAGAACCTGGCATCAACCACACTTGGTGCTAAAACTTAAAAAAACATCTCATTGGACACTGCCCTTTTGCAAGGCCTGCTGAGGCTGCAACATCAGAGGGGACAGATTTAACATTTATTGTTTGACATTTAGTAATTTTTCTACTGCAAAAATAGGTGCAAGACTGCCAAGTCCTCCAGACCATACTTTTCCCTACACTTGTTGCTAAGAAAAGAAAACTGCGCCAGATCTTTGGCTGATACCAATGGGAATAGCATTCATGTCTCCAGGGGAGAGCTACAAATTGAAATTATGGAGTAATTAATTCACAATATTGTCATGGCTCATAAAGAATACTTACAAATTAAATGAACCACAAGTGGCCTTACCTTTTCTAATTTAAATTTTTAAAAATATTTTTAACAAATTCCATTCCCTCGCACTCCTAGGCTTCTTTCCTGGTCCTTAGAATTCCAGTGGATTGTAACAAAAGGGAAAAATGTCAGTAATTTTTTCAATTATGTGGTAATACATCTTGGTATATCTAATGGTGATAACAAGAAATGATGGAACTGAAGGGTATTTTCAGCATTAGTCAATCTAGGTCTCAAATTTAATTTTCCACAGCTAATTTTCACAGTTCCACATTCAAGAATGTAGAGAATAGGATTCTTATAACAACACTTTAACACCTATTGGTATATAAGTAATCATGCAGTATTTTCATGACTGACCTCTAGGAAAGTAGGAACAAATTTTTCATTATTTTTCATTTCTAACAGGCAAACTGAGTAAGACAGAATAAAATACTTTCCCAAGAGTCATAGATTAAACTGGATCAAGAGCAGGGGTTCTTGGATCTGTTATCTCCTTTAGCTCAGATTGCTAAACCTTTTTTCTGCAGCCAGTCAGAGCTGTTGAGGTATTGTGGACTGCTTATTCTGTTCTGCAGCACTGCTAATTCAATGCAAAGTGGTAGGTTTAAATGTATGACTTTCACCACTGCTGTCCATACATTTAACTCTGAAGTCCTTCTTTTTGTTTAAGATTAGATAACTGAAGATAACATTTATAAAATCAGTAATACCACATAAAATTACCCCTCTTTGAGAAAAGACCTGTTCCACTAAAACACAAATGGACTCTAATGACATAATTTTGTTAAGGAGCCCTCTCAGTGTTAGTGTGCAAATGACACCAAGAAGTAAGAATTCTTTAATACAAAACTTTCTCTGCTTTACTGGTCACATTAATGCTGCCCTCTGTTCTCAGAAGTGACAGAGAGCTGGGAGGGAGAGAGTGGCATGTCATGGTCCTGTGGCACTCAGGTCCTCAAGCTGGCCCAACACCGAGCACCTCCAGGGCCAAAAGCACGTGTTTGAGAGGGTCCTTCTACAAAGGGTGGATCTAGGGCTAGACTGAAAAACACATTTACCATTTTTGTATGAGACTGGTTGCTGCTGCCCAGACTGCTCCTGAATAATTGG
The DNA here is from genome assembly GCF_041296385.1 of Aphelocoma coerulescens. Lineage (NCBI taxonomy): Eukaryota > Metazoa > Chordata > Aves > Passeriformes > Corvidae > Aphelocoma > Aphelocoma coerulescens. Next base: position 12,063,772 of record NC_091025.1, on the reverse strand, counting down.
GAGGATAATCTGAGCCAAATGAGGAAGATATTTGCATTTTGCAAATGACTGGCAGTAGTCTAAACAAGAGATTAAGATGACTGTATAATTTCTTTGCTCCTTCACCAGAAGCAACTGTGTTTATATTTACCAGAAATCTCTTATGTGAACATTCATTTCCAACTAAAGGTGCTCTACCATATGGATCAGATATTTTACTTTCTCAAAAAAAAAAAAAAAAAAAAGAAGTTAATCTATGATGGAATATATTTATATATTTTTGACTATTTCTATAGAGTGATGACAGAGACTGATAACCATAAGGTTTTATCTGTACAAAGAGAAAATGTCAATACCTGTTTCCTGCAAAAGATACGAAACTGGAGCTAGTAACCTCAGGTATATATACCTGAAGGTACAGAAGGTGCAAATCTCCTCAGTCTGCAAAACTATGAGCTTTTCACTTGAACTGCTCTTGTCAGTGTTCATGCACTATAAGTTAACAGATACTTAGAAAGACATTTTTTAAACCAAATAGATTTTTACTTAGGATAACTAGCATTAATATAATGAGAAAAAAAAATCCTAATTTAGATACAGAACTAACAAGAGACATGAGAGGCAAAATGAAGCTCAGGTCTATTTCTAACACACTAAACCCCTAACCTTTATCCTATCAATATATGATTAAGCTTTATCAGCCATACAGCAATTCTTGTCCTTTTTTATTTTTTGGGTTGTTGTCAAAAGTTTTCAAATGCAAAAATGTGAAAGTCACAATAATTAAAGGAAATGGTGAAAGTTCATCTCTGCAAAATTAAAATTAAAAAAAAAAGTAGGAAAAGGAAAAAAGGAAGGAAGGAAAGAAGGAAGGAAGGAGTTTAAAACCTAGATGTTTAGACAGCCCTGCAAGCCCCCTTGTGACCTTACTCTGATATTTAACAAAACATTAATCTTCTTGCCAGCAATTATAAAGAATACAGTGATGTAGCTGGGGCTCAGTGAGTGAGTAATAGTAATTCCATTGTTCTCTTTTATTTATGCCTTGGCTGTACCAGGCAGATGAGGTAAGTTGGGGCTTTTTATATGTTATTATTCTGAACTGGCAATACATAAAGGCTGATTACACAAATATCTGTCTGTTTCTGAAGCACTGTTTCACACCTCCTTCCAGCTCATGATCAAAGCGTTTCAACATTTTATTATGAAATCATGAATCCCTGCTTAGTTTGCATATGAATTATAGCCTTTAAAAAAAAAACCACACTGGTGTACAACAGTGACAGTGCCTTTTGAACCAAGGAACAAAACAAGGTGTTACACATTACTTCTGGAAGGCAATGACTTGCTGATTAATTCTGTTTGCTGGAGCACAGTCCAACCTCCCTAGTGAATACATAAGCCTTGAGACCAGACATTTTTTTTTTCTGTGAACAGGCTAGTGATTTCTTTTTCTCTCGTAAGAAAGTAAACTCTATTAAGAAGTTGAGAAAATGTTGTCATGCAGCTGTAACCAAAACAAAACTAAAATTGCTTCCCTCTGCTTCTCTGAAATGCAGTAGCTATTCTAAAAATGGAAAATAATCCAATTGGCCAGTTAATAGTATCCCACTGTACAAACCTGGCGTTCTGGAAGCTGCTGAGTGGGTTCCACCCGTGTGCATAAGGCACATTGAAAGAAGACAGTGAAGCAGATCTCCCTAAGCCATACACAGGTGTCCTGCACCTACTCCTTAGAAGAACTGCTATGGTGTCTTTAAGATTCACACTTACTACACTTCAAGGATGAAAAAAACTCCTGATCAATCTTTCTACTTCAGAAAGAGGGGACTGATTTTTTACTTTCTGAGAAACTTGCATTTCAGAGTCACAGGATTGTGAATCAGGGATAAGACATAATACTGTTTTGTAAGAACAGCGTCCAGTTGCTGATGCTTATGCCAAGATGCATACTCCTATATGATGCCTAATTGAATGCCAGTGGTTGATCTTTTACAAATTTTCCTCACAGTAGTCTAAAAAAAGTGCCATTCCTCTAAATATAAAATATGCTAAGGATTTTCCAAGTTTGTTTTGTATCATACAAATATGAACTGTGAACAATCTTATTAACAGAAATAACATTTTATTAGGGTTTACTGTCAGTGATTTGCAACTATTAATGTTGTTGAAAGCCATGTAATTTCTGTCACTTCAGTCAAAGCAGGATTTGGTCCATAATTATTGACCTCTTTTATTTGTAATGACGCCTTCCCCCTCTGTTCACTTCTCTGTATTGGCAGAGGCAGATGCAGATCATCTTTATAAATTTGATAATGTCACCAAACCAAAATTTAAGGTGTGAAAATAAAGAGGAATTACTTCTATGTTTCATGACCTGCCAAAAGAATAATCTAAACTCTGATTGCTGCACTTTCACACAGCTGTACAGTGAAAGATCATGCAGCCAAGGCAACAGCCAAGCTCACAACCCTTGGTTTGTTAAAATGTTTTTTTCAGATCATCAGTAGGTGGCTGAAGTAATTAAACTTAATTCAGCATTTCTGAAGAGCTAAAGGCTTAGCTTGTTACACTGAACAGTATTTTCCTCTTGGAGTAAGCCCACGGAGGTTATCCAAAAGCAGATTCAACTCAATGGCATCTCGTGTAACCTGGTTCTGTCTCACTGGTGGGACTCTGGGGCTGTGAATACTCACACATTTTTTGTCATGATATCAGCCAAGGATTTCTTTTGCTGGCCAATTCAACACATTTGAAACATTTTGTAAAGCTAGCTACCACTTCAGATCTTCTCTGTGAAATAACTCTGAATGCGCACCTTTGACCTTAAAATCATTTCTTCAGCACAGTCTAAAATTGGGTGGGTTTAGATTCTGGCATTAAAGTAATTGCATTTTTTACCCTAGCACATTTTAAAGCAGAACAGAACAGCATTACAGTGTTTGAGATTAGCAATTATGCTTGTATCAGTATAAATACATTATTATTGAAATGAATGAATTAATATATAAAACCTCCCTGTGCAGACCTAATAAAAGTGCCAGACCAAAGAAGAAGAGATCCCTGTCTGAATGTCAAACTTCAGAAAATAATCCATCTGGTTCTATTCACAGACAGACAGGCCACATCGCAGAGTACCTTGCAAAATCAATGCTCTCCATGCATGAGACACAAACTCACAAAGGCAAGAATTCAGAGTTGAGCCTTAAGCCCTGTTCATAATTTGTTTCATTGTTCCAGCACATATGAGATATGTAAGACCCCCAGCAGCTTTGAGGCTCCTGTTCTGTTCCTGCGCAATAGGGGTGAGTTAAGGATTGCATTGTGTCCACATCCCCTCAGTTCTGGTGCCTGTGTAAGCTTTAGAGAAGATATTTAGAGTTATCTAAATGAGGTTTTATGATAATGTTGAAACAACAAAATAATATTTGGGAAAAATAATAAAATCCTCTCTGAAACTAAGATACATTAAAACTCCCTCAGTATATCATGCAACTCATTATGTGGAATTACACCATTCCTCTGAGCTATGAATTTACATAGTACTGGAAACCATGAGAGATAAGAAAAGGCTCTTGTAGCCAATTCTGTAAGAAAAATATTTTTAATTTGAGAAAATATGCTTTTGCAGAGCAGTTACTTATATGCTCAACCTAGTAAATTTCTACTTCAAAAACTAATTTTATGGAACAAAAATTTATCAAAGCTAATGCTATGTAATTTGGTTTTGCCCATTTTTTACACTATTATCTTAATAATTATTTTGTAGTCTCATGAATCCCAGACTTTATGCGATAGATATTGCATTAGCTAGACTCTAATGGATCACAATGACAACTACTTTTAGAAACACTCCTGTATCACAAACACAGAACCCATCACCATGGAGTATTTAAATAATATTAAATCCATACAGAAAAATATCATAAATAGATGCAGTTATCACAATAAGCTGCATTCAAAAGGCTTAGAAGTCCTCATACTTTACCTATTTTCTACTTAAGTGTATAGAGCAAAAAACCTTTCTGTAAAATTTGTGAGAATGATACTTTCAATATTAGCAATACAGCATTAAGCTGCAGGTAGCACGGAAATTTAGAGTGCACCTTGAGGCACTCAGAATAAAAAGGCTACTCAGGAACACAATGGGATTGTATTATGCTGATGCAATTAACATATTATATCATTTGTCACCTTGCTGGCCCATGGAGACTCGTATTCTCTGCCTAGAAATATCTGATGGTTTTGCAGGTAACTAGAGATAAGATTGTTCACAGTTCTAGAGCTCTGGGTCAAGACGACTTCTACGTCTCCAAAAACTGGAACAGCTAGGGAATTTTAGCTAAGTATTGCTGGCTTAAGGACATCTTTAGGAATGAGGAAAGAGTCACCAGCTCAGCGCAACCGGTAGAAATCCTAGAGCCCAAATTATTTTCATTTCAGGTTTCTGAATTATCAAGGCAAAAGGACTGTAATGAGTTTTTTATTATCCAGAAGCAAAGTAGTAATGGTTCAAGAAAAATCCTGAAGAAACATAAGAAACTAGGTGTTCTTCTGGGAGTAAAACAACCTTCAGCTTCTTTACAATAGGTAGACTGTAGATAGCTGCTTTCTGAGGGCTCTGACTGCACTAAATTTGGCTGAACTTCTGAGAAAAGCAGTTATACTTCTCTTTTGAATACTCCTGCTGCCAGAATGCTGAGGGTACCCTTCTAATTTAGGAAAGTGGACAGGGAAGAACAAAGGAGGAGGATATAAACACTGCCTGATCAACACCCATGTATCTTTAAATTTTCTGAGAAATGTTTCATTTCCTTGTCTCTCCAGCTGCACAGTCACTAAATTTCTGCTAAAGTGAATGAGGAAAAACTGTTATTTTGGGGTTCTGACTTGGCATTTAACACATGAGACTTCTGTTGGTGAGGTAATCTTAGCTTGCCTCGCACTTGTTGCTGCCATATGGAATTTAGAGCAACCTTTGACTCTGGTTTCTTCTCTCGGTCCTATTCTGATCCTGCTATTTCCACTATCAACTGCATTAATACATTTCCAAACTGTGCTTACTGTGCAGCAGTATATCTGGGTCAGCTTCTAATCAATTACTGTAAGAGTCATCCTGACAAATTTTCTACACCTTTGCTCTCAAAAATGGAGACTTATGAGAAACAAGTAGCTCATGTGACTTTCTAATTTTCCCCAAATTTTCTCATTACTCTGATGTTTGTTACATTTCTTGAATTCATTAATGTATTTCACACTAATGCTCAGTTTACACAGCCAGTCTGCAATACAACTGAAAAATACCAGCATTACTATGATCGCAGAAGCATTTGATGATTTTTTAACTTTAAAACAAGCTTTTATGGCAAGACAATTCATAGTCTCACACAAGAATGTACAAAACCAAAAGGTCAGAAGCTCTCTCATGGCACTCAACCTCAGAGGCATGTAGAAGATCAAACACACAAATACTCAACAAAAGGTTTTCACTCGGAATTTGAAGTTCTGCTCTTGGGCACACTTGGACCATCATCCACAGAACCCACAACTAAAGCTTTCTTTCCCCTACACCCCCATGGTTTGAAAGAAATTGCATTCTCCAAGCCAGCTGGTCACTCCTTTTCTCCAGTGGCTTCATCTCTTTTGCCCAGTATATGAGAGAGCTGAAACCCATTCATAAAGTAATTTTAACCTACTTTTTCTATGTCCTGCATAGTTTTAAAAGGAAAAATTGTCTTCTACTGAAGTCACTCTACATTGGCCTAAGGAGCTTTGAGATTGTCTCATACAACATTTAACAATTTAGCAAGCAATCTTTGTTCAGATAAATAAGCACTTAAAATTAGGTGCAAAGGTACCAAGGTGCCCAATCCTGTCCAATTCAATGAGATTCCCATGTTCTGCACCTTAGAGATTTTGGCACAAAGGAAATGAGACGAAACTTGGTTTCCCATGAAACTTCATGTCATGTTTGGTACAGGAAAGGTTTGCAAACACACAGGCAAAGACACCTGACTGCCACAGGCAGGGAGGTGAGCACTAACTGCAGTTTCTGCATCAGACATGTTGCACTGCTGAGCTGAACAATTGTTAAGTACTTTTAAAAGCTAGACTCCAAATGCACAGAAAATGGCTATGGGATTAAGCCATACACAATTTTTAAAGATATCTTTTGTCTCTGTAGCATCTGTTCTCATTATGAACTCATTTTCTTATCTATGCTTGGGTCTATGTCTTAAATCTGAACACAGGACAAATATTTCCACTGGCTTGCATGGGTAATTGAGTCTGAAAATACTACTTTCAATATCAGGAAAATAAAAAATACATTTGCACAATTTTAGTACTTCTTTTAGTACTTCTCTTACTTTACTGTAAATGTAAATTTACATTACTTTTTAAATTATGCTTATATTGATCAATATAATCTCAGCATCTTTAACAAATTAACAATAATAAGTATCAGTGAAAAACAAGTTATATCCACTTGAAATAAATTAAGATGCTATTTATATCTGAGACACATTCTTCCCAGTCATGATGGGACTGATGTAAGACCATCACTTCAGTCAGATATTCCTGTCTCTCAGACATTTCCTTGCTCTCTCTTGCCAAAGTCTCTTGTTAACTGTTCATGAAAGGTCTTCCTAGAGACTGATATGCTGCACGGGGTCCTTAGCATGACTCTCTTTATTCATGCTGAGATCATATCTACTGATTTTCTAGCTCTTCTCCTCCAGATTCTGTGTTGCAGTCCCTTCCTTTTTGAAGTTTCTATTTTCATGGATGACCATTACTTTCTTATATTTAATTCCTCCTAAGTGCTGTAATTTCACAAATGTTTTTAATTCCATAAGCTGTTTCCTGTGATCTTCTCCAGACTACTTCTCAGCATGGTTTTCAGCTTTCTCTGGGGCTATATTTTTTTTTATCCACCTCTTCCTCTCCTCTCTCTTCCCTCAGCTTACAACAGCACTGGCCTCCTTCAGCCATAGCTCATTTGTCTGTTTAGCATCTGTTTGTCATTCATACCCCTTGATGTTAGAACACTCATCTTTTTCATATTCTCATCTCTAGCCCACTGTGAATAGTTGCACAATGCCTTAGATTCACCATAAGCATTTAGTGCTATTTCTTCTATTAGGATATTTACATCCTTATCTCCAATGCTCTCCTTTTTCCCCGTGAAGTTTTAATATTGTCACCACTGTTTTAAATTTACCGTTTCCTGCAGCTGATCTCTAATTAGAAAGCTGTAATGGGACAGTGTATTTGCAGAAGCCTCATTTGTCCAGACTCCATGTATAAGGATCTGCTCCTAAATACAGTTTGTCAAAATTCAGGTCTTCCATTACTTTTGTTACAGATAAGGAGACCACTGAAAATATCCTAATTTGTCCCTATATTCAGAATTCACAAACACCACAAATAAACTGGCATCACTTCATGAACATAACATTGTAGAATTTACTTTGGATACAACAGTTGCCAAAATTGGTATGTAGTAGCCATGCTCTTCTAAGCTTTCTCTTTTCTGTTTCTCTACACAGCTGTGAATCAATGCAAGCTAAACAAGGTAAAATTTTTACAGAATGTTCTATCCTGAGGCTAAATGATTTTTTTCCCCCATTGACCTGAAATTATTGTAATCAGTATTTATTCTCAAAAAAACTTGGAGGCCATAATCATATATCAAGGCCCAGTTGTGAAATGTAAATACACCCATTTTTTATACAACATAAGAAAGCTTGCAAGCCATGCATCTGAGTGATACAGTGAATACAAAACAGATGGGGGAAGCCCAAGGTAACAGTGAGATGATAATGGCTGGTGTAATAAGCAGTGCTACTGCACCTCAACTGCTTGGCTATGATTAAACTAATGTAATAACTGCTACCATGCTAAGAGAAGGCATTAAGAGCAGAATGGTGGTTTATTGTCTGCTCTCTTCTGTAATTTACGCAGCACCAAAGTATTTATTAGAAACATATTTATTGTGTACTCACTTTTGGATGTGCCATATGTTCCTCTACTGATGATGTAATAATTTGTGTTTACTTTTTTTTTTAAGTGCTGTATAAAAAGACTAAAGACAAAATGGGAAAAAGTCAGCAGATATCAGTGCTGAATGTGAGATCAGTTTCATAGGAAGACAGTCATGCCTCTAACAAGAAGTTTGCTCTAATGAAATGAAGGAGATCAAAGATGATAGAAAGCAAAGCTACGTAATGAAACAGTGATTTAAGAAGCCTGGGACATTCATTTTATTTTCATTGTAAGATAGGTTACTTGCCTTACAGTTTGGTATTGTTTATTCTGGTGTCTGTACATGGTTTTGATTATATTAATTACATTATTGGCCAAATTCTAAACTGTTGTTAATCAAAATTACTATTCTGACTCCAGTGAATGACAGTGACTTATACCAGCTGATAATCTACCCTTCAATGCCTTACAAATTCAGGATAAAGACTTTGCAAGCCTTCTAAAAAGTTTGTTTGTTTGTGAAAATGTTACAATTTATTGCCGTTTTGCAAATGGATAGAATTTCTTGCTGTAAATACTTTAATTACTATTATAAAATGAATTGAAATTTAATTAAAGATGAAAAAAAGCACAGTGGAAATATTTAAAAGGACAAAACCAGCGAGAAACACTCCCAGATTTGAATGTCATTTTAACAGTAATTTGAACCAACATCTGAAATGTGTTATATAATTTTAAACATATACTAAAAATTATTTTCTTCCAGCTTAGAGCAAGTGCAGACTCAATAGCTGTTCCAAAGCTTTTAGTTATTTCCCTCCTCAATCTCTAGACGTAAACAAACAAGAATGCTAATTAAAAAAGTTACTTCAGGCAATAATCTTGTCACAGTAGTTAAAGAGGGTTAGGCTCAATCATCAGAAGGTAGGGTAACCTCTAGAGAAAGCCTTCATCATGTAAACACATTGCATTTATTCAATCAGTGATTCTCCAACAGTTTGAAACAAAAGCCTTGGCTATCATTGAAAAATATTACTTTTTCTCTTAATGAAACAATCAAAGGTGTGTTTGACTCTTTTAAGGCATAAAATGAACATGACACTGTTCCAGAAGGCATTTATAATACTAAATAAGTAGGCAGGTTTTGTTGAAGGTTGTTGTACCCTCAATTCCCTAAATTTTCCGTTTCTCAGAGATAGTCAGCAACATCTCCATGTGCTGTTTCTCCACTGTGACAGCAGGTCACAACAGGTTTATGGAGGGCCCAGTACAAAACAGGAAAGCTAAACCCAATTTCTAAAAGGTCTCCAGACTAGTTTGTGTGCAGGCACTGTCAGCGTGTCAACAGCTTGGCTGGGGGCTTCCTTGAAAAAGGAATGTAAACTCAACAGGTTTTATTTGGGCACAGATGAAGGGTTGGACACCAAATGCATTGTTCAGGGTCTAAGCAGGCTACACACACATCTGGAGTGCCCTCTTGAAGGACACTGAGGCCTTTGAGCAGGCAGAGCTATGGTGGGGCCAATGCACCAGGGCCTCAAGGGCCACCTGCCCTGAAGTCTGGGCACAGCTAATGACACCTGTAAGATTTCAGCCGAGAAAGCATTTTCAAATGCAGTGCAAAATGGCAAGAACTTGAATGCCTTTTGAAAGAAAGCAAGCTCCAGTGAAGATGGAACCCCCTCTTGTGCTGACACAGAGATTATTCATGGAGCCCTCTGTGAAAAACAGCAAAATCCCCAGAGTGGCTGACAGCTCTATTCTGTAGGTGCTCACTGGCCCCCCTTGTGTGCATATTTAGGTAGCTACCTTCAAAACAGACCCTCCATGTTGCAGTGAGTGACATAGTGAGGATTTGTATTGATGGTGTAGCTCAATATGCAAGTCCAAATGAACTTAATGTTCTGTAATTTATGCCTTTCTTTTTAAGACAACACGTCCTCATGTCTTTCCAAGAATAGATGTATAACTTAGTCTTTTGGGCACTGATCCATTTTACACATTTCCTGATCTGCCCTTGTGTTACTGGAAAACATTTTCCAGGACAAAAGCTCAGTTTGTGCAAGAAATAAAATCAATTCAATTGAACAGAGATGATGGTTGCACAAACGTGTATATTGCGTTAAGCACAAATGTCTGACATTTATCAATATAATTTAGAACCAACCAGATAAGTTTCTTCTAATGGACCAAACTTCTAATAGTATATTTGCATAACACTTCCATTGAACTTAGAGCAGCCTGTGTTCTGCATAATGTTTCAAATAGGAGTGCTAAAATGGTACATTGCTTTCCCACTGAACAAAGATTTTATGTTTCTGGCAATGGTTTTGTAAGATAATGTACTTGTTAGCCAAAAAAACCACTCAGAAAATAACCTTACTCCTACTTTGATGTACAAGTATAACAACAGTTTTTTAGGAATGGATATAACCCATCTTATTTTTACACATTATATTCTTTTTTCTTTTTCAAATGTCAAAGATACATATCTGAGTGAGCTGATCTTCTCCATGGATCACATTTCCCTATTTTTTTCCAGGCTACCCTCAAGATGAATGAACTTTATCTTTTCAGGAAGTTAAATTTTTTATTTAAAATGTGAAATCTTGTTGAGTACCAGGGTTAAGTGCATGGTTTCAAAGCTGATATGCTTTCAACATATGGCTCTCTTATTCCTAGCTATATTTAACGTTCTTTTATCTTGAAACATTTTACTCAATTTCTCAGAAATGCCATTTGTTTAAAAAAAAATTATAAAATTTTTGAGAATCAAGTCTCCAGCAGGCTATCTCTTTACTCTGTTTATATACAGGACACAGCCCTGGCAACAATTTAACTCCAGCAAGTTGGAGAAATTCCACCTGGACTAAGTGTCCCACAGTCAAATTGGCTCTGTGTTACAGAAGATGGTTCACTGTCAGATGACAACTGAGAGTATGTTGCATTTCTCTTTGCATCAAGAGGAATACAATAATTTATGCAGAAATTCTACGTAGGCAAGTGGAACTAAATTATTGCACTCTGTGCTGGGCCTTGCTCTCGGAGCACTTCATGCAGCAACTTTTACAGAGCCCCAGGTCAGACTGGGATTCCCACTGAATCTGGCAACAGTGCACTACCTCCTAGACTATATACATTTCATTAATAAACCACTCCCAGATGTTTCCCTGTTAAATATTTCAGTTGAGGAATCAGAACCTACGAGATACAAAATCTAAATAAACAGAAAATATTTAAGTGTTTCAGAGTTACTCATAAGAGAAATGCTAAGATGTGCTTTTGGAAACTATGATACTCCCAATACCATTATGTCAGCAAATCCTGAATAAACAAAAGAATCTGAGAGCTTCAATAATTAAAACATGAATACAGACTTTGTGATGGCCAGCGCTGTTTCATTAATGAAAGCATTCTGTTAAGCAATCTGGATAAGATCCAGAGTGTTCCCCCCACAGAAAAACTGATACCTCTTGCAATTCCTGGCATCAGGTGCATAGCAATGGTATTACACAGCAAGATAGGCTACTTGATCTATTAAAATTACAAGAAATAAACAACCATTGAAGATACTTACAATTAGGATACTCTTTAAAAGGCAGAATTGAGTGCCACTTCCTTATTCTGTGAGTCTCCAGGCAGTTCTGCCCTTACACCTGCACAAGACAAAAAGGAATGGTTTAAGGCTTTAATGAAAAAAATAGGCATCTAATATGGCCTAATCAGTCATACAGATGTGGCAGCGTCCTCCTGCCTTGCAGATTCTCAGTGAATATTCTACCCCCTTCCCAGACACCTTCTGTATCAATTTTCTCACCTAGTCCCATTAAGTTTTTAATATAGAATTTCTACAATTACACAGAGATAACAGAATTATTGCAGAAATATTTCTACAGTACTTTAGAAATATTTACTGGAGCTGAAATTCAAAATTTGCTTTCATATAGGAGGGCATAATCCCAACATTTCATATTGTGGTGAAGAGGCAGCTCCCTTAGACCAATCACTGTAATCTTGACTCAGTTGTCTTTTTTTTCTAGAAAAGTTCCATTTTTAGAACGTAAAGAGTGTTATATGAACATTTCTCTTTTTAATGAAATTATATTTTCTGTCAAAATACGTTTTTTTCTCAAATGATTCTTAATATTGCGTTACAAAACAGATTTGTCATGAGAAAAGGTAGCTAAAGTGCATTGCACAGCCCCTTGTTTCCCGTAATGTTACACTGAATTTCATAGAAATAATCTACTGGAGAACTAGTACTCAACATGAATAATTGTGAGACTCTGCCTGCCATGTATCTATCATGATCATCCAAGATAGCATATTCCACAGTATTCAAACTGTGCAAAATGGCACAAAGCTGCACAACAGCTACAAAAAACAACTGAGATGGATTTTCTAGTACCATTAGATCTATCACATTCAAGTATCTTAAAAGTGAATAATAATAATAATTTTTTAAATTACAAATAAAAGCCTAACTAAGGCTACAACGGCATAAAAACCAATGATGACAGACTACTGCGATGACAGTTCAAAAGGGATATAATTTATTTGTGAGATTTAAGCATGTGCTGCTAATACTTTTATTAAAAGGTAAACCTACACTTTGGAGATTTCTGATCATGACATATATTGGAATTTACATTAAGGAGAGATGGCTACTCATATACATTACTATTTATAAATTATACCTCTTTTATGTAATATACACACTACCGGAATTATTTAAAAGAGTGCTGATATTGAAAAGTGAGTATTGATTAAAAGACAAAAACAATCCCCAGGAAAATTAAGAATTGAAATCAAACAAAAACATCAAATAAAAGAAGGAGCAGTACCCGTAACTTGGAGTACCACTTCCTGAGGAACACATACAGTAGCAAAATCTATTTTAATTGCATATGCAGACTTTGCCTGGATTATGCCCAGGCACATGACAAATCACTACCAAGTCCCCTGTTGGGAGTAAAGGACAAAAAGGGCTTTTACTTGGCTTGTTGCCACTTTTCTCAGGAACAATAAGTCAGTCACTAGTCACAAAACAAGAGTCCCCTGCATCAAGCCAGCCACCCCCCAGGGAGGCCCTGGCTGGCAGCAGTTCCAGGCAGCTCCAGCTTCCCAGTGCCCAGTGTGGGGGCCTGCCAGCCCCTCTCCTTGGCACCACCTAAACTGGGCTCCCCAGTCACCCCCTCTCTTTACAACTCTTCCTCATTGCTCTAGATCACATTTTTTTTAAAAGCTATTGCATAGCAAAGAGAGGCTGTTTAAGACCCCAAGACATGAAATATTCTCCTGATTAAGGAGCAGTCACATTCTATATTTCCAAATGGGACGAGTCTCATTGCCTCTGGCAAGAGCAATATGTACAAGCCTACCACATCATGAGTAGGCTCAGAGTAATCAATGGTTAACTGGCTAAATAAAGGACAAAAACTATCACTGGGGCCCCAGAAAGGATCATGATAAAGGGCACAGAAGGCTTCTGATTCTTTAAGAGCCTAGAAGGCATAGAGGTCCTATGAAAAGCGAGTTGCAGAGTCCTTGTAAGCACTCAACTATTGCATTTCGAACATCCCACAGATGTCAGCAAAGGTTGACTGTAAAATCAAGGGATCTTCTCAGCCTGGTGAAACAGAAACAACCTCAGCTACCCCAAAACCCTGTTTTAATGAAAAATGGGGGAAACAAGATACAGAAAGAGACCATTTACAGTACACATTTTTAAAATACTTTTTTAGCCATCTTTAAAGAAAAGAGGAGGAGTCCCTTGTCTTTCCCATTGTGTCATTTGTCATCATGGTACTACCATAAGGACTTAGCCTCCCTCCACTCTCTGAGTTCCTAATCTGGTGATGCTATTGCTCAGAATGACATTTTATTTCCCCAAGAATCACACATTAGTTGAAGTAATGCCTGATAAGGAGGGTTCATTGTGACATTATTCAACATTTTGTATACTCGCACTGGAATCTGTTCTATTTTCCAGTGCAAAGCTAAATACTTTTTGCGTGGAACAGGGAATCCTATCTGTGGCTTGGTATTGTACATGAATATTCTTCTATTAATGCTTCATAAGTTTTTCAACTAATCTCAGAACAACCATATTTGCTTTTTTATTGTATCACTTTTATATCTTAAAAGATTTGTAGGAGTTCTCAATCAAATATAGTAATATCATCTTGACAGAAGATAAAAAAAGTAAATTATTATATGACTTCTAGATACATCAGAAAAAAATTATACCTAGACCATAAATATTCCCATGCTTACAATTTGCCTATTTTCATAATAATATGTCATATTTTCTACATTTTTAATGCCATGGCACAATGAGGAAACAGCTGAATTGTTACTTTCCCTTAGAATTATGTCTGTAATGTTTATAAATAGTTGATTCCCACCTTTTCAAAGTTCCTTAGAAATACAATGTGCATTAGTTAGCACACAATGCACTAATTAGCACAATGAACACTGGTTTATAGTTGCAATCCTACCTAGAATCCATCTTTGCATTAGTTCCAGGTCAGAAAAGATGCTAAATACAGTATTTTCATAACTGCAAGAAACAGATAATAGAAAAGCTATAGGTTGGATTTCTCTGCTCTAGTTAATAACACACACAACAATATAGGCAATTTAACTCCTTTAAACAGCTTTGATCCCACCATTGTGTTTCATGCCTTTGTTACAAAGAGACAAGAACAGTTTCAATACTAATAATAAAATGTGAAAATAAAAGTTAAGAATAAAACCAGACATCCCAAGTGCTTAGTCTTTAATAGCAAGAAGGATGAGGAGCCAAAGAAAAGACCCCCACATCTGCACAAACACTGCCTGGTAAATTGTTTTTCACACAGCTTCAGAGTAAATATTCTTTGGCAATGAATTAGTTCCAGGTCTTATGCAGAAATGTTAATGCAACATATCTCAAATAATTAATTGTTTTTTGCAATTTTGCATTCTGACTCTCAAAACAACACTATGTCCAAGTAAGTGCGTGCAATTTTTTGGGGTTACTTTCGGAGAACTTCCTTAAGGTTTTGTTATGCCAATTTCTTTGAATTTTTTCTTGAAATGGTATCCAACCCCCAAGGCAACTTTAATAAAGTCAATGAAGTTATACAGGTAGAAAGAACAAAAATGCAGTCTCTGGATTTCAAATAGTGACACCACCAGTCTCACCATTAAGCCTGACACAAGAACCTTTTAATTTAAATGTAATCTCCAAAAGACCAAATTACCAGCAACATGTTCTCATTAATTCCTGTAAGGGATGCTCAAGCTTTGACCCCTTATTGTTCTCCTTATCGAGAAGTGGCTGAGTCATAGTATTAATAAGCCATCACTCATTTAAGTGGTCATTCACTGCTGGGCGGGGAAAAGATAGGCTCATCCTTTTGAAGTGGGAATGGGCAAGCAAGGCTGCTGTAATAGGCTGTGATTATTTTCACTATGAATGCTCTCCCAGCTTTCAAAAATTAAAAGGAGCACTCATTTTCCTGCTTGAGTATTTCTCACACTGGCAAAAAAATGAACACTTTGAAATGTAAATGATTTAATCTTTGCAAACCCCTGCTTCAGAGGGAGGTACAGCTTCATTTACAAAATGAAGACATTTTAGGAAATGATTATCATTGTAAAATTGAGGTCAGCAGGGAGTCCGAGTTCAAACTCTTAGAATATCAGCAGTGTAACAAGTTTGATCTTCCTTACTGCATTGCTTGCATTTGCTTCTCTGGGTTCCAGCAGAGAGCCATTGTCAGTTGGAACTTGTTCCCACTCATTTCCCTTGGTTAAATAAAATAGTTATGCTTATTACTTAGAGTTAGTCAGTCCAATAAAATTTAGGGCAAAACTAAAAATAAAGAAGGGAAGTTGAAATTTATTTTGATTAATGTATACACTGTGTGCATATTCAACTTAGAACATTTAAAGGCTGACAGCGCTGAGGACAATTTCTTTTAATGCTTAGTTCAGGCAGAGGCATTGGGCAGTGTTACTATACTGTCCTACCAAGGTTTCAGAAGGAGACCACCCATAATGGTGAGAGAATATTTCATTTTAAATTTAAACATTAGATCCTTAATCTCTCTTCTACAACATCCAACTTGAATGACAATTATTGTTGCTGGCATTAGAGGGTTTTATGGTATCAGTCAGGCTTATTATGAACTGACGGAGATGATAAATTTGTATAACAAAGTGCGAATGATAACAGCTGCCATATGACAACAGCCGTTATGGAGAGCCTCGCTGCACTGATGGGCATTTCAGCTGAAACCAAGGGAAGTCTGTCAGAAACGAGGATGAATCTGAGTGAAACAAAGTGAGAAGTTACAGAATTTTATTGGTGATCTTGACATATAAGTCCATCATCTTTTAATCAGCGTTATATACTAATTTTCAGTGGAGTAACTTATCTTTCTGCCATTCCTGAAGAGCCATTTCTGTCTCCCAGAAAGGTACACTGAAAGGTACAGCTAAAATTAGAATGTTAAAATGCCATTTGCCTTATGAAGATCCTTGATGCACCCTTGAAGTTACACTTCAATAGGACAGATGAAACTCTGTTATTGTGTGAAAGGAATACACCCACGCATCTACAACATCTGTATATGTATATACATATACATATGTATACATACAAATACACATGTATATATACATATATGTATATATACAACATATATCTACAAGAGAAAAATACCAAATTAAGCAGAAGTCAGCATTTGTCCAATATCTTGAAACAGGATAGGTAAGAATGAAAGGCTCATATTCAAGTTAAAGCGATACAGTTTGAAGTAAGTCTAAAAGCAGGGTAGCCAAACTTGCAAGACACTTATGCAAACCAACCTTAAGGAGATTTGTCTTTACTAATGACAAGAAGCAAACTATTAGCAGTGGTTTTTAATACTCCTCAAAAAGAGAAGAAAAAATGGTTCTATAAACAAAATTGCACAGCTTTTCAAAATTACCAAAATGCTGAAAAGTATGTTATAACATTTCAAAAGAGATAAAAGAGAAAGTCTGAACACCATCCACCACATATCCAGTCTCACTGCTTACTGGTTTTTCTGGTTTAAGCAGGTGTTTTGTTTGTGTGCACTGGAGTGTGAGGCAGCTGTTCTCCTGAGGTATGAAGGGATCCATTATAAGCACCACCCTGCTCCCTTTCCAAGGCAAGTTTGCAAGCTGGGCAATTGCTGCAGTGGAGGAAAACTCCACACCCTGGCCTTTGGGCAGGACTTCTTTTTCTTAGAGGAACTATACACCTGACAAATCATGCAGGTGCAAAATGAAGGAGTGTGACCAGAAACAAACATGAGAAAAAGTCACGCACAGTAAATTGAGGTTTCAAAGCATATGTCCAAGTGTGTCTTGCTGACTCCTGGAAACTTTACATGAGTTCTGGATAGCACTGGCCTGAAAGACAGCTGCTCAGCAGAAGACTGACTTCTTTCTGCCAATATTATTCCTTTAACTACTTAAAGGTATCTATGAAGTTATAGACTCGATTGCTTGTAACAGAAGCCAGACTGCAAGAGGTTCTAGAGCTGGATGAACTTAAAGTTTAGAATATATATGTTTTGATGAACTGATACTGTAACAGATAGCTAAAAGCTGCTCCAGACTCTAAACTGCCTGGGACAAAGACTATCCCTTTTGTTTGTATAAAAACATCCACACACAGCATGGTGGGTATAAGCTATCCCCCAGCCTTCCCCCATCTCATACTCTTCAGCAGAGGCAGGTCACAGGAGGGAGGGGGAATCAAGGCAGTCAAACCTAACTGAGCTGAAGGGAAATCCAGAAAATTCACAAAGATTCTGAGATCAGAACTTTTAAGCAGACTATGACTTTAACAGAAGATCACTTATTTTATTATGATTATTATGAACCCTTTCCTATTGCCAACAATGCTTAACATTGTGCCTCCCAGTTATTTTTTTCAGAAGGTTCAGATCAAAGGAAGGAGCACAAACACTGCATGAACTCGGGGCAAGTGGAACTGTTTAGATTATGCTTCTTTAGCTCCACATTCTGGGCAACTAATGCAATATTTTACACAATATTTTGCTTTGGAGAAGTTGAAATTAACTCTGTATGATATCTGAAATCATAAAGTAGGGAACTCAGCTACTTGCTTGGAAATCTTTAGGAATTATCTGCCTTGAACTTCTTAACAAACGCTGTGCTTGGTCATTAACTTAATACTTCTGAAGTTCTTGCAAACTGCTCCCAAGTAATTTTCTTAATATTCTCTTCAGTGACAGATATTTTACACATTAAATCTATTTTCCATGTTAGCCCAATGATCAAGAAGGCTGATGTAATCCACTGGGAGAACATATATTCCAGTTTTCATTCATGCTTTGGAGCATTGTCACAGGTCAGCACAAAGGAATAATCTGATTGTTTCCCATAAAGCAAGAACAAATCATGATTGAAGGATTTCTTCTATTTAAAGCTATGCTTTGCAAAGCCTATTGAACTTGCTAGAAGAGTCATCTCCGATGCGTACACTAACTACACAAAGCTGCTGCACAGTTACCATTCAAGGGCTAATTTAGTACCAAAAGGCCAATATTGCTGACTTGCAGATTACAAATATCACGAGATATTAATTTATTTATATTTAAATCAGGCCAAAAGATTAAGAGAATTTTCAGTAGATCCATTTACAATTAAAATGAGCGTAAGTTTGAATTACTTTTTTATGATCTGGGTACAGCTGGGGTTTGAAAGAGTTGCCGCCAGAATGATGCAAGGCATTTGCCTTTGACAGAGTAATGCAAAATTTGTGTAAGTGGGTGAAAGAGCATTAGATTGTTTCACCTCGTAGGTCAGCTGGAAAATACAATATGTATTCTGATTATGAGAAAACAGAGTGAAAGGCAGAAAACAGGTGCTGAGGGATTGGGTTTGGGGCACCAAGGGGCCGATGGCAGCGCAGGGACCGCGCTCCGCTGCCGCCTCGCCAGGCTGGGCTGAGACTCGCGGGGACGGCGCTCATAGCTTTGACCTCTGGGCAAAGATAACTCTTTCATAGCCCCTGTTCCACTTTTCCACTTTGTATCCAAGTCCTCTGCTATAAAATGTAAAACCAGCACATAGAGCACACTGCTTTGGAGGTCTGCCACTTGCATTCAGGCAACCATTTGTACTTTTGCAGGCGTAATCAATCTCCTGTTGCTATCAGCAGGGAGTGGGGCTTTGCTGCTTTATGGCTTAAAAGTAGTTTTGTGCAAATTCTGCTTCCCTCCCCCCTCCCTTTAGCTCCACTACTCACAGGATTTCCAGGGACATGGGCTAGAGCTGAGAAAAGAAGCTTGTTTGATTTAAGCACAGAGGGGTTTTTTGTGTGTGTGTTTATATTTTCTCTGCATCTATTAAGGGGTGAGGGGGAGAGACTTCATTTATATGTTAATATTAGCCGGCACCCTGACTAAACTGACAGAACTATTTCATGGGAAGCTGACAAATTTTGTCAGCTAGGCTATCTTTCCACATCTCAATAGTGGCAATAATCTTGATTAGCAAAACAATTGGGGGCCAAAGAAGTCCTGCTGCTCCAAAGACCCTCTTCTCAGGTTACAGTTTGCTAATGTGATGAATCCAGAGAGTCCTTCAAGCTTGAAAAAATTCCCCAAAGCAGCTGAATTTAGGCAAATGAAGGGAACCATTTTGGAGGCTGGACAAAAGGGGTTAATTTGATCGACCATGTCTCCATAGTCTTATAACAATCATTTACTTAACAAGCATATAGAGAGTCATTCCATGGAAACTGGTGGAGTTAACAGAGGAAGTTCGAATAGAATATCTGTTTATCCCAGATGTGTGGGAATTTTAGCCAAAAAACAACACCACATAATTGCTGCCTGTGGTATTGATTCTTACACAGAAACAACAGCAGAACTAAAGGGCCCTGAGCACGTCAGGAAGGCCTCAGCTACTAAGCAGTACAAGCTTCCATTTTTATTAGCTTGTTGCATTGCTAATAAAATAATTAGAAATTAGCTCTTTCAGGGAAACTAAATGAACTCAAAAGGTTTGTGCAGTCTTATTTTCAGTGCAATTTAAGGCAGCTATTTCTGTTTGCAAAAATAAGGGCTTTTGTAATATTTTTGATGCATATTCATTCATCTTCTTGCTTTTTATTGTATTATTACATAACGAATTACCTTACATTATTACATAATATTCTGAATTATATTTATGCATCTCAACTCTGGTGTATCTTTTCTAGAGTGATTAGGCTGCATTTGCTTTAAGAACAGATCCAGATAGTTACTGGAATTGTAAGCAGATGGAAATTTACTCAGTCCAGGTCAGCATAAATATATAATCAATATATTAATTACAACAAACAATATAAAATAGCCCTCTTACTTTTGGGTCCTATCTCCCACTGATTTATGCACATCATTAATTTTTTAAATCTGTCATAAATGGGTCTAAGTGAGATATTATTAATGAGATTCTGTTCAACTCTCTGATGCAATTTTTAAATTTGCATTGAAAATTTTATTGTAAAAGTACTAACTAAAGGTTCCTCTCTTTTCACACACTTGTTCCCCCCTGCCCACTAACATTTTTAGAATAATTTCTTATTCTCTTACTGAAATAAAAATTACCATTCATATCATGTTTTGTAAGACTGAGGGATTTGACCCTCAGTGTGTACGTACTGGTGAATATTAGCATAAATATACATTTTGCCAGACATCAAATACAGGGTTCTTAAAAACTGCTGAAGTCATCTGTCTTCAATGAGTTTCAGAACCAAACCTTACTTATACATTATGCAAGTATGAAAGAGGAGAGGAAGAGAAAATCTGGCATTTTAATTTCTTGTTCTTTTGCATATTGGTGGTGCTGTACACACCATCTATCAGGAATACACTCTTTAAAAGATGCCAATTATGATTAGGAAGATTTTGATAGTCATCAAACTCCCTCACTTCAAGTTATTTTCTTGGTAACTTAGAACGATGCAAGTCTCCAACTTCATGAACTTTAATGTAAGCAAGTAATTTTTTTTCATTTTCCCTCAAATTTGTGATAGGATGTGAATGGGAACATGGTTTTAAAATTGATTACTTATACACATGAAGATAAATACATGGACAGAAAGATTTATCCAAACAGAATTGGTCCATAGCCTTCCACAATGACAACAGTCAGGAAAAAGTATATGCAGAATCTCCACCCATAGAGAACCTTCAACATTTACATTGGCACAGATTAATGCTTATTTATAGCTAAGATGGGTATCTGACCCGTAACATCAGAAATTCCTCAGTTCCTTTCAATGTAATGCCTTTAAAGATCAGGTAACACAGATTACTCAGAAAAACTCTGTTTGATGTCAGGTGAAATTTTGCCTGAGTTAAAAAGCTTACCAATAGCATGGCACACTTGCAGCCAATGAAGCTGATTTACAAGAATGTGTGTGTTCCCCCAACTGTTTGAAAACTCTGCACAAAGCCTCTTTTTTTCCAGCATTCTGTGCTTCCAGATGTTCAAAACTGGGTTAATTTTTGAGGAAGCTGAGGTGCTCTGTTGTATACCATCTGTCACACACTATCATAGTGAAAAAGAGAAGGAAAACACACTATGTGACTAATATCAAACTGTTACATGATCATTAAGAATCTCATCTTTTTCGTCATATAGATCTCTACCTGTGCACAAAAATCCATCCTATAACTGTCTCATTT
This sequence comes from Aphelocoma coerulescens, assembly GCF_041296385.1. Taxonomy (NCBI): domain Eukaryota; kingdom Metazoa; phylum Chordata; class Aves; order Passeriformes; family Corvidae; genus Aphelocoma; species Aphelocoma coerulescens. The sequence goes on along the minus strand of NC_091025.1, from coordinate 12,042,080 downwards.
AGGGCTGCTTTTAGCAACAGCACAGGTTGCAATGACAGTACCAGCAGAGAAGCTATGCAACCCTCATGCCATGAAGCTGATAAGGAACTCAATCCACCTATGAAAAGTGAGAATTTTTTCATTTTCATTTGTTCAGTCTTTCAGAACAGCAGACAGCATCTAAATCTGAAGTTTTAACCTAAACACAAGTTTCCTTATGGCCTCATGCTTGGTTTGTTTCCTTTTAGGTTAATGTGGAACAAACTTTCAAACAGCTCCTGAGATTGAGAGCTTTTGTTCAACTTGAGTGGATCAAACCTGTGATCCTGACTGTGCACAACTTAGACTCTAGCAATGACTCTGAGGGAAGTTTCCCCCCCCCCCCCCCCCCCAGCCAAGCCATTGGCACAGACACTGGAAGGCAAAGCACTCCAGGCTGTGTGACTGAAGTGCCTCCTCAGAGGGACCTGGACATGGCACAGTGCCTTTGGATCCACTTCCCCAGAAGGTCCTTGTGAGACAGGACATTTCCTTAGAAATATTTGTTGGTATTTACACAGTGAGTTCAGATAGTGACTGGCCATAGCTCTTATTAAACTGTAATTGTTCAAGTGACAATTCAGATCCTCTGCTTGATACACTGCTTTTGAGACAGACAGACAGAATTCCCATTAAGGCTTGGTTTAGGCAGGATATCTAAGGCTTCTGGCTGTAAAAAGATGGAACTAGCATAGGTACTAATACTGCTCTGTGCTAACATTTCCTCCTTTTGACATGATCCCCAAAAGATCATGAGTGAAGAAGAAAGTGACTATAAACACGTTTTACACAATTTTAAGGAAAAGAGCTTTGGTCTGGTTCCAGTTTTCGTCAGCAGGATGAACACAGTGGGTAACATTTAGTTATAAATTAATAATCCAAGTACAAATAGTTCTGAACAAATAGAAAAAACATAAACCCACAATATTAAGCAAACCACAGGACAAAGATCACTCAATTCTCAGAGCTATATTATTTTTAAGTCATTGAACAGAAGTCATTGAACTCTGTGATGTCAATATCAAGGTGAACCAGCCTGAATGAAACATGCCACAAAGAGTTATGAAATGCAAAATCCAAGTAAGGCATGTGGAGTTTATATGAACAGCAGTGAACTCACTGAACCAGAAAATGGACATTTTTTCAAAAATTCTCAAACTTCTTTAAGTTAGAGAGTATAATGCCAAGTTATACATCAAATAATAATAATAAAAAAATCACAGGAAAGCAAATTAATTATAACATTCTGTCATTCTTGTATTACTGTAATATGTTAATGTCAGCAGAATCAACTTGAATTATATAAGTCAAGACTTGCAAGACTTTACCTAAAATAAGTAATTAATTGTCCACTTTTCTATCAGTAAATGAAGAAAACAAGAGACATAAATATTTCTTCCACCAAGAAAACAGCAACACTTTTCTCTGGAGAGACACATTTTGAACTATTGCATAAATTGCAACTCACCTTACAGAGTCTGGTTTTGCACTGTGTTTTTCAACTGGTCATCCTGTAGCTCATGCATCATTACCACTGAAGAATTGTTCTAAGAAAGTTAAATGCAGTACAGGCCAGATAACATGTAAAACCTGTTCACTCACTCTTCATTAGAGAACTAGAGATAAATATGAGTTGAGAGTTGAATTTTGCCAAGAATTTTGCCACGAATTTTGCATGAATACTCTGACAATAATTCTGTTATATCACTATTCTAGGGCATAAAAAATTTTCTGTCAATCAGTGGTAACAGCAGAATGGTCATCTGTCTATCATTTTAATAAAACCATTTTGTCAGAAAAGGTTGTTAGATATCACACAATGAATGCTAGGCTATCAAATTAACCATTATCTGTCCACCCCAGACAATCTTCAGACTGTGTTTCTCCTCTAAAAATTAAAAGATACAACATTGTAGATCTCAGGTCACTGGCACATGAAAACCTTCCCATTATATCAGGGTTATTTTATAAATAATGCTGCCTGCAAATTCATCTGCTCACACTCCAATATGGATCTTTACAAAATAATCCTTACTGTGTAATCAGAAAAAAACCCAATAAATACATTAAGGCTGATATAACATAGAGACAAATAATTTTGTGCTCTGGATCATTACTGTTGCAGTTTACTTCAGATCTTTCCTAAGATCTGTTACCTAGTAATGTTTTATGTAGGTGAAGTGTCACAGAAATGGCTATATCCCTAGTGAAATATAAACTCTGAAACTTGCACAGTTGTGTATTTTCTTTTGACAAAAGAAACTTGGTCATATTTCTAGCTGTTTCTCTTTATGAATGTATTTAATTTTGCCTTATAAATACACCGAGAATAAATTGAAAAGAATCCATGTTTAAATTTTTAGTTCAGCTGCATAAGTCAACATTTATGATAAAACAGTATAGAAAAAAAAAAAAGATAATTTTTCATGCTTTTATTTATCACAATTTAGACATGAAGATTTCCTGAACAGTCTGAGGTCTGATAACACTTGTGTCATAACTGAAGCTTTCTCATGTCCTCTTAGCTTCACCTCTCAGTATTTGGGTAAATTTGTAATACTGGGAAACACACAAAACAGCTTTCTTTTATTTTCTAAACAGACGATTTCTTCTAATTCTTAATGAGATATGAATCAAACTTTGATCTTCAAGGTGAATCATTCATTAATCATAAACAAAACATGATTAAATCAGGGACACATTAGCACATATTGTAAAAATAAAAGCTTGCACAAGCTTTTTATTTAATATTAACTTCATTATGTTTTTATGTGAATTCTTGGAAGTTGGTTATTCCAGCTTAAAGTTAATATTTCCTTAGGAAGAAAACTGTATCATGTGATTATTCTTCACGTAGTTAGGTGGATTTATACACGTTAATGGTTAAACTACTTCAGAAATGACATTAAACCACAGAGGAGTGCAGAGAGTTTCCACTGATTCTGTTGTGTCTTTGAGTTACTCTGACATATAATACAGACAAAAGTACATAATAGGAAGAATGAAGAAAATACATTCAGAGAAGCATGCACTGCTGTATGGAACTGCACATGATAGAGAAGAAAAAGAGAGAATGTATTTGCTGTTCTCTCAGGATGATCTGTTGGCCAGTCTAGTTCCTGCTCACAATTTAGGGAAATTCTGTAAAGAAATCATCTTTCTTTCTTACTGTTTATTCTAATTTTAATAAACTGACCAATCAATTGAAACAATATTCAAGCTGCAACTATTCATGAGAGAGGAAAAGGAGTCCTACCTTTGATAGTTACCCCCATTTTCACTAATAACTAGTTGAGGTTTTTTTGCAGGGGGCTGGAAAAAAAAAGGAATTCATCAGTAAAGTAAAAGTTTTTATCCTGAGAATAGTACCTATCTCCTTCATACCTATTTTATATCCACTTTAAATTAAATAAGCCTCAAGTTCTCGCACTTGGAGGATTTCCCTCCCACCAGAACAAGCATAAGGTCTAGTAAAGGCTATGGCAGCTTTGGGAGGAGTTACCTCATCTGTCTGAAAAAGCAACAGCTGAAATGTGATTGCATTAGCAGGAAAACTCCAACTGACAGAAGCCAGCATCCACCTCCAGGAATGCACTGAGGTAACAAACCTGCCATTTGGATAGGAATGTCTTTCCTTTATTCTCTGAAGGAGCTGCAGTTTAAAAGTTTGGAAGGCACGTACAGAAAACCACAGAGCATAATCTCAGCACCTGTATCTCTGTGAACACTTAACTCAGGGTTTCAGGAAACCCTGAGAGTCCTAGCTACTAATGAAATATATAGTTCATTGATTTTTTTTTTTTTCCTGCAAGAATATTTATGTTATATACACCATACATACAACAGTAGGTCTTCACCTACTATCAGTAGGCCATGCATGCAACAAAGAGCTATGGGTTGTGTCTAACTCTGACAGAGACACTGTATCTGTAAGATCCTCAGAGGCTGCAGGAGATGCTGTCAGGCTTAGGAGAAACAAAACATCAGCCTGAGGAAACACCCAAGACACCCAGCAGAAAAGTGTAGAAGGAAGTAGAAAAGAATGGAATAAATGGGAAAAGCTTCCAGGGGATGGATAATAAAAGCCAGTATAATGAGATAATTGCTCACTGCTTTATCACCCAGGTATTGGACACCAAGTGTCATGCAGTGGTTAGTTATGCTGTAAGGTGACATCCAGCAGTCACAAAATCTTCCTCAGTAAGGAAGATCCTAGATTCAACAAAACCTGTGAGACTACTCAGATTTGTAAGCAGGAAGGCAGGTTTTAAGAAAATATCCTGGCTAATCATATAGGAAACAGCACAACTGAAAATCCAAACCAAGAAAGCAATCTGCACCACAGGAAAGTTTGGTCCCAGGTGACCACAAAAGAGTTGAGACAATCATGTCCTTACTTCCAAGAGCCTCTAAGTACTGCTCCAGTGAAATACATGAATGAAATGCAATGGAATAAACCCCAAAACCTCAAAAGGCAGTGTCACTTTGTGTCCCAAAATTCATGTTCAAGTTTTCTACAATTTCCCCAAAGAAGCAGTACGAGTCCAGGAGGGCTGTGACAGTGTCTCTCCCCCCGTGCTATCCCCTCAACCTCCATCCGTTAATAGTGATCTACGGAATCCACGGTGTCATGTGATATAGTCATCAAAAAGTGATGTACCTGCACATAACACATACAAAACAATATGAGAAGATATTTTTAAGAAGAAGAGAGAACCTTAAACATTAATAAGTAGCAAATCTGTGAAATCAAAGCATTTTCCTCCTTTTTTTATAATAGCCTTTCATTCTTTTTATGATTTGTCTTTGAAAGCTCTTAAGCTCTTCCTGTGGATGACAGTTAATATTGTTCTTCCATCCTGCTGCAGACAGCACAAGGGAGGGAGGGAAAAGAAAAAAAAACCCTATTGTACAGCTTTTCGTCTCTGAAACATGATTTTTATAATTAATATATACAACTGAGAAGAGAAAGGTACGTTATAATGAAGTGCAATTAAGAGGTGTTTGTTCCTGTCCCACACATAAGATGACTATAATTTCCTTGGCTGTTTAGAAGTCAACCATTATCATTACATTTCACACATCTTTTCTACTTTTTTTTGCACTTCTGATTTTGTTTATTTTCAATTAAAAACTCCAAATAAACATACATACAGAAAATCTGATATTCAAGTAACATCATCTTTTAATTATATTGTGCAGTGATCATTAAACCTAGTGCTTATACTAACCCTTTTGGATTTAATTTCATAGGCATGAATGGATCTGTCAATTTTGCATTATACTGAAATTCATGCAAGGGAGAACAGAATGTGCATTTACACAGCCTATATTGCATGTAACCACTGATGTATTATTAGAGGAGTAATTTAAGGTGATTCTTTTGGCATTGTTGTTTTTAAATTCCCCAAATCCACATCACAGCATAGTTTTCTACTTTACATATTGCATTAATATTATTTGCATTACTGCAGTGACTACCCTCTCTAATCTCGCATACACCCACACAAAGAAGCAACCACTGCCTGGGAGACCTTACAGAGTGAAGCTATTAAAGGGACAAAGCATGAAGAAAAAGATATATTCTCACTGATGTGATGGTGACATTTTGGTTAGCCTTAAATGCATCTCCCTTGAGAGGGCTCCTTCCCATTTATGTCCTGGCCGAAGTTGGGACTAGTCCAGCTAAAGCCACAGTAGATCAAAGCTGGGAGTCTTGGCTGCCCTAACCCAGCAAAGAGCCCTGCAATGACTGGGGAAGTTCAGAATGACAGCTGAGTCTGTGTTTTGAGCTGAACTGCCATTAATGGGGGATCTAAACAAATGCTCTCTTTCCAGTTTAAATTTGTAAAACCTTTATAAAGTGAACCCAGAAGGAGCTACAAAGGACCAGTTGCTGACAGACAGACAGATGCAGACAGACAAACTGGAAACTATGGCCTAATTAAAGCCCATAAAAACATATGGAAAGATTAACGTTGAGCACAGTGGACTCCTGCACAGGGGAAATTTACCTCAATAGGAAGTAGATGTTACCTTATCTTCAAATAAGAAAATGACTTTTCTGTTTAGGTGCTTCTATTGCTGAAATTATTCTTTGACACTAAAATTACTTGATTTTTTTTCCCCAGTTTTGCTCATGTGCTACTATTTCTGCTTAAAATTTTGATAGACATAATTGTATTTCTCTATCTGCATTTGTACCAATTAAGCTAAATAACTCAATTGTTCTTGCAATTCTTGCAATGAGTATGAACTCATTTACCAGAGCAAATATTTTCTTTTGATTATTTTTGTATGTTTCTGTTTCTACAGAATACTTCCTGAGAAAAATAGTTCAGCTTTAGTTGTAACAGACTACTTCCAATCTATGTAAGATGTGGTTGTGGTTGCTACTGCTGTTTGCTTTTTTTTTGGCCGTAGTTCTAAAAATAACTAAAGAGATAAATATATTACATTTTCCGTATTGGAAAAATACATATAATCCTTTTACCAGTTTAGTTTACTGGCTTATCTTCATGTTTGTGCATTTTCCATCTCTCAGTATACTGTTCCAACAAGTGTTCAGCCTTATTTGATTGACATGGAGTTGATATAAATTAGGAGATGGATTCCTATACATTACATTCTTCAGAAAAATCTACCCCCATTATTGTCCATTTGCTGTCTATATTAAGCACACTGACTTATAGTTGATATTTTCCTGACTTTAATACTGCTTTCTTCAAATATAATATAAATTGATGGAAAGGCATTTCTAATAGTCTGAAATATTTCTTGAAACTATGTAATAGAATACACTATCAGGTTAACATTATCTGCCGTTGATATATTATTTTGCATTGTTTCCCCTTTATCTTCTGTTTTATATTAAAAGAAGTCATAAAAACTTGTATTGCAAAAAGCCAACAATTCAATCAGCTCTATTCCAGCAGTTAAAAAAACTTCAGTTTGCCAAAGCACGGAGCACATCCCAGCTGCTCTCTGGTAAGATGTGTTAGAGTGACCATACAGATTTTTCACTTGCATGATGAAAGACAGACTTGGTGGTATTTGTACTTTATTCATTGATTAGAAGCAAGGAGCCAGCCAGAGCCACATCTTTCAACAGCTATAGAAGATTAAAAGTTATATTTTAAGCTTGAGAATACAGAACCAGTTGAAAAAGTTTCCAGTCTTGCTAATTTTATCCTTTGGATTGCACAAAAGTAGTAAAGATAAGAAAAAAACCTTCCTATCTTGGTCTCCTTTCTAGACTTCCTAACCCCCTTATTATCCCTTCCTTCCTCCTCCTTCACATTTTACTGGGAATCATCCATAAAGCATCTAGAAGCTGTTGAAAGGAAAAAACTGAAACTTCATGAGCTAACCAGCAGCTGCCTAGTGAAGCTGCATGCAGCCTGTACACAAAACTTCAATTACTAGCTCTGCTGAGTTCAAAGTGATTATTTGTGGGAATAAATGTTACGGTGTTCTAGCATGGACACAACTGGATCTAAATGGAGCAATGAAAGGGGCTTTTCTCCTCCTCTCTGCCCTTTTTGCTAAAATCTCTTCGAACATTTACATGCTACCAGATTATATCCCTACTTCTCACTAAAGCCTACTCACTTTTGTAACAGTACGGTTTAGACCTCTATTATCCTATTAATCAGCCTTATAACATCTTACCACTTGTGCTATAATGACAAAAAATACTGAGAATTCAACATTTCAGAATGACAAGCAGTGTAAATCATACACTTCCAATGAAATTCATAGCTTGAAGCGTTCCACTGTCATAAGTCATATTGTTCTAAAGGAGGGATTTCACAACACATCTTCACTCCTCCTCCTTCCAAGGTAGTCTTTAAATTCAGGCACAACTCACACTTCAAGTTTGCTTTGCTCAGAAAGGCTCTAAATGCTCCCTGTAGCACAGCAGGAGGCTGCTTTAAGGCAGTTGAGATTGGTGGGTGGATAGAGAAGGCATGAGACCACAATTACTCCCCATTTCAATGAAATGTCTGGAGCTGCAGTGACTCCAGACAGAGAAGGCGAAGTGTATGGAAGCTTATATCTCTTCAAGACAGACCTAAAAATACCTGTCAGGGCTGCAGATTTAAAGCTATTACCAAGAGCAATTCAGACTTTTCCTGCTGGGAGCCAAAGATGCTGCAGAATCATTTACAACAGGCTGTGTGGAGTATCTGGTTATGAGAGAAGTGAAGCACAAATGCTTCTGAAGTGCACTGGAGGGAATTCATCAGCACCACGAGAAGATCTGAAAGTCTGGAATAGGATTCAGAAGCAGGCAGGATCTGACCCTCTCAGGATACCCAACATGTAAACTCAAAGTAGCTAAACTCTGCCATTTTCATGAAGCTAGGAAAAGTCTCTTATACTCACATACCAGCCTCCTGGGAAGAGAAAAAGCATATTCATGTCCTACTCACCATGAAAGAATTTCCTTTTATGCCCTGGGAGTTATTTGGACTCTTCTGAAACTAAGCATCATTGATATTAGCTCAACACATCAAGTCAAACAGCAACTTTATTAGATGCACATCACTCATTTCTGATTTTGGCTAAAGCACTAGGTACAAAATTAATCTGGTGCATAAAATGACTGAGTCAAAGCACCAATCTAAACAACTACTGAGTGTCTGAAACTGCTTCCTACTCCCACGTTTTTCTAGTAGAAATGTCAAACACAAGACCTTGCAAAAAACATGCGAGAAAGATTTCTTGAGAAATCACCTTTGGCTAAGCCCAAATTCAAAACTCAGTCCTCTCCCCAAATTGAGAGGGACTCTAATTTCTACTAGGAAAAAGGAGTAAACCAGTGATCCACCAGGGCATAAGACTGAGGTCTCAGTCCTGGAAATAGAAACAAAATCCTATTTGACTTCCCCATATTTATTTTTGATCAAAATATGAAACATGTTAAACCCCAGAAATAACACCTCAGAACAATGGTATTATTATGTAAACATGATAGGCACAGTGAAACATATGGACATGTCATGTAACAGACATGAGTTTAGCAGCTTACCCCTAAAAGACATAAGTGAAGTACTGATTTGAGCACCATTTGAACTGCCCTGGCATTTAGAGATAATTCTGTGTGATTCCTAAATCATAATAAAAATCCTTTCAATTTTCTCTTCGCATCAAGGCTCAATATAGATTTAACTATTCAACAAAATGCATCCATGTCTCCCAGATGTTGCCTTTATTTTCTGAAGCATATGTGACTCTTCTGTGAGCTATCTTAGAATGAAACCATGCAGTAACTCAGAGACTAATACACACAGTGAGATGCATTTCACACAAATATGTGTCTCTCAACACATTTCTACACCAACCAAATGTCTCTGGAGGCCAATAAAATAATCCTTGAGTCCACAGCTCATGTGGACACAACTTGCTTTTGTAGTTGTTTAATTTGAAGCTACTTTCTTCTGGCAAATCCTCACACCAAACTTCCTCTCTTCCTGCATTACTAACACCTGCTATACCAGAGCACCTGTCAGGTTTCAAAACCTGAGCTGTTCAGTAAGCTTCACAACCTTCTTACGTGAAGCAAGTACCAATTTATTACCTCCCTCTGAAGGGAAGAAAATGTTTACACCATGGAAAAGCTGGATGCAAAGTTTTTCTTTGAAGTCTGTAGCACAGACCTGTGACTTAGGTATTTGTGGTTTGAAAAATTTGTACTTAAGTATTTTTACCATCTGTTTATTTACTCTGGAAGCTTTTCAGTACTCATTAGGAGCACATCACTCATTGTACACTCTCATTTCCTCTGAAAATTAGGTGCTTTTTATTTATTTATAAAAGCTTTATTGCTTAGCTGCTTCCACTGTTTTCTCCTAATTTGCACATTCTCCTAATCTCTACATGAAGAATTATAAGTTTGAAATGTTTCATTTTTTATTCAGTGATCTGGAATGCACACAAATACTGCACTCATTGAAGCAAATGAGGAAGTTTTTCATTTCAGTGACAGAGTATCACTTGGATATATTTTTAGCAATAATGTTTTCACAACCTGGTACTATGAAGTTTCTGTAAACAACTTCACCTATCCTCATGCTCTTCAATTTTACTTTTCAAAAGATATATCACAGCTTTTGTGTTAGATGAATTATGGAGAATATGATATTATGGAATAACTGGTTAAATTGAAATAAGCATTTTTTTATTAACCTCAGTGAAGGTAGGATTTCTTGATGGCAAGGAAAAAACTGCTGAAATCTTCTAACCCTGAATAATCTGACCCTAATTATGAGAATGCAGTGACTCTGCTGAAGTCAGGTTTCTACAGTGAAATTTCCACTGGTCCCTAAAGATGGGGATAGTAGAAACTTAATTCTCTGCAAATCCTTTTATTAGCAGCAAGAAGAACATTAAGAAATACTCAGAATTAAGACAGATACAGACACCAGAAAAATACAAGTACAGATGTTGATGTCAGCTTTGACAGCTACACTGCTGACTGGCATATGCATGTTGACAGCTGAAGATGAAGGGCTAAAGTAGGAGGAGAAAAATATTCCAATTCAATTTAATTGATGCAAATGACTATGACATAAGTAAACTATAACATGAGCTATGAAACAGGAACACCAGAAGCATGCAAATTTAAGTACTTTGTGAATTTTTATATTAAATGTATACCAGCAAGTGATCAAAGTCATCCTCTCTAAACATAGGTATATTTTTTAAATCATTCAAAGGAAAAATACTGCATTTACCATGATGAAAATGAAAGAACTAAGACAGTTCATATACTGAAACAGTTAATTACATAGTGGATCATTTCAGTAAATGCTGATAGACCAAAAACTCTGTAGCCTAGAAATTAGCTGAGAAATACACTCAAGGATAGCTATTTTGCTATACGTCAGGGAGCAACATACATTTCCTAGAGTTTTCCCTCTGCTCCCCATTATCCCTTGTTCATAAAATATTCCCAATCCAATATTTTATGAAGAGACATGCAAAAGACAGATTTCTGTTTCCTATGAACATTAGTTTCTCTTAATTTGATTTGCCCTGTGCTGCTTGATGCACCCTTCTGGCTAAGGCAAGTGCTTGGAGATCTTGCAGAACTTTGGCAAAAATACCAAAGTTTCTGGAAGGTTTTTCTGAAACCACTGCCAAACTTGTTAAGCAGTTACCATATTTGTGACTATAAGGGAGTATATAATTTCAAAATGGATCTACATTGAAGCCTATTCAAAATATCTTATTTATACATTGTGAATATCAAAGTAAGTAAAGATCAAGCTTTCCAAAACATGAGTTCTATTCTACCTTCAATTAAAACTACAATTTCAAATAAATAAATTTTGAATTCTTTTAGCTTCAGCTGCCCCATTTGATACTTAAAAAAAAAAAAAAATCCAGAAAAAAATGTTTAGGATTTGTGTCAATTTTTTTTACTATCCAGGTTAGAAAAGTTTATTCTCCAACAAACTAAACAAAAAACAAAAAAACCAAAAAGTCTATTTAGCACAAAATTAAATGTCTTCTTTAGAGCATTTTAACTTCATATAAAAAGTAAAGGCTTCTGCAGGTTGGAAATACAGGGATACATGAAGAGAGGGAGGGAGGGACATTTTGATATTTCAACGTCTTTTTCACTTGAATATATTCACCAAATTTAACCTAAATTCATTGCTACTTTTAGGTGCCAAGAATCAAATCACTCAGTGAATCGGTATTTCTCAGGAAAAAAACATACAAAGAGAAGTCATCCAGCTATCTACTATAACTTAAAGCATCCAGACAATAAAGCCCATTGGACTGTGTGTTTTAAAGATTCATCATGGAAGAACAAAAATATCATTTGAAATAAACTACATTTCTTTTTTTTTCCCCCTCACCCACAGAATCATCTTCAAACGAACTGTTCTGGAGCTGATATGCTACCTACAAACCACCTGCATGGACAGGAAGCACCTGAAACACACAATTCACAGCTCAAGCTTTACTTGTGTCCCTTCTGATCTTGATCCTGCGCTGCTCCAACACAGGGAGTGCCCATGAAATGTGGACAGAGACAGGGCCACTACTGCTGACCACCCTTAGATCCCTTCCCCTCAGGATCCTGCAGCTGAAACCAGCTGGGTGCTCCCTGACCACTCTTTCCGAAGTTCCCTCCCAAGGCAAGCTTGGACCATGCACATTGTCCATACAAATAAGGGGAGGAGGACTCCGAGTCAAGCTGGAGCTGACTCCAGCCATGGGACATTTTGCCTAGACCACAGTCCACACTTGAGAACTTCATGATTAAGTAAATTGCCAGTCAGACTGAACAGTCCCAACTGGCCACGAGATCTCTGCTTCGAGGTGGAGACAAACGACCCCCAAGCCTTGAAAACACTGCTGGAACAACTCTCCTGCATTCTGCTCTGTATTTCTCCACTGATCATCAGAGGACTCTGAGCTGCAAGCCATTTATGCAAAGAGCTGGACCCCACTTAAATCAGAATCCAATGTCCCAAAATCAGTGAACAGGAAAACTAAGGAATATTATTATTTAAATTTTTAAAATACTGGACACAAACATGATCACACAAAAGGTCAATCAGGCAAGTAAATGCCATTAGTCAGTGGGAAGCCTGTTTCATGGGTGCTCCTATTTTGAAGGCTCAGTATTCATGAATGAAACATTATTTCAGTCCTCGAATCTGTGTACAATTTACTATGAAATGTTGATTCATAATTCTTCCCAAGCTTTTAATGCAGGAATTATACGAATATTTTAAGATAACGATACAGGCCACTTCATAAACACTGTCTTTGATGCAAAAGATCAGACAACTCTTACTGGCTTTTATTAGTAGAGAAGGAAAGTGAGGTTTGGCATCAGCAGACAGACTATTGTATGTACAATATCTGTGACTTAACTTTACTCCAAGTTGGCTCCTTTGTAAATTCCCCAGGGTCTATGAAATCTAGAGTTGGGGCTGATAAAAACACTGAAAAATAAAAAGGCATCCAAAAAAGCATTTTATAAATGCAGCATATTTTATAAAAAGCAATTTCAAATCTGCTCCAGGTAGACACATAAAATCTTATGAATAAGTTCAAAGCATGGTTAGAAAACTTTTATGCACGCCCTTAAAATAAAAAAGAATGCATATGCATGTTTGGAGAATCTTTGATATAGGTATGTGTGTGCACACAGCAGAGTCTCAATTAAATAATTTCCTTGGTATGAATATGTAAACATCAGCTTTTGCTAAATAAATAACTTTTATTTTTGCTCTGACAAACAGATGCTGCAGCAACAGACACCCTTGCTCTCTACTTGATTCATGGTGCTGCTCATTTTCTGGGAAGTTCCATATGTAATAAGCCAATTTAGGATGCTGCCCAAGCAGAAACCTTGATGGACCCACTCTGTGCCAAGGGACCAAACTGCCTGGGGCAAGGGTGTAGGTGGTGGAAGCCAGGAGAAAGGCCATGCTTCTGGGAGATCTGATTCACCGGGCCTCCCAGAAAAAAACTGCTCACGAGATCCTTAGATACTAAATGTAAAGGTGAGTTCTTGTAGTGAAATCTCAAAGAAGCAGCTGTGAAAGTGTTGCTGTTGTCTCTCCTCCTCGATAGTGAAACCCCCAAAACTCTGGAGGCACGCAACGATGAGTTGCGAGCTGTTGGTAACAACCAGTGTATTTTTTATATCATAGATCTTTAACTATTCCTGTACTACTTATGACATTTAAATAGACTAGCATTAGTTGATGAAAAAGTACTTCCTTTCATCCTGCTCACCATCTATCTAGAAGAGACCCCTTTTGCAAGCCTGCTAAATTCCTTGTTCCGTGGGAGGGAGGGGGAGGAGGTGTTAACATGCTAACTCACTCTTTCAGAATCAGATTCTGTGTATTCCAATAGATTTTTTTTTTTTTTTTTTATCTCCGTTATTGCAAACCTGTATATTATTGGCTTAATGCATGTAATATCTACAGAACAGTATTTTCAGCATCCATTTAAAGTATGCTGCCATTAAAATATGGAATTAACATCAGGATACCACGATTCAGCCACATGACAGCGAAAGCAGAATGCGAGGCAAGGGCTCTTCTCCTAAATCCTAACCTTGACATCCACACAGCAGAAACATGCAGTGGCTAAAGGAATCAGTTACCAGAAGCTCATCTTTAAATGAGTGTCATTCTGATACCCACTGCTCCATTACTCTAAGGGAAGTACTGGGATTTCCCTGTAAAACCCATGGACATAGAAATGAATTTCATATAGAAAATAGCAACGTTTACAATCATCTTTAGAATGAATTACAGGCTTATTACAAGGTGTAACAGAAAGAGCCCAGCCTTAGATAAATAGACATTTCAACTGTTCCGTGAAAAATATATGAAAACTTAATAGGAGAGGAATTTTGGTTAAGATACCTGGCTATAAAGGAGGAAAACTGCATTCTCCTCTATGGTTTGTCCTAGAGCTCATGACCAATGGTCTATAAATCTGTGATTTAAGCCATAAATTCATGAGTTTTCTAGCAAGAAGCAGTGGCTTAAGCACTTTTTACTACCTCAATTCAGTGCTTCTGTTACAGCTGTTTCTGATATTCACCTGGCAAACTGGATTTGGATTAAAAATAATGAGGCAAAGATGAACATTTGAAAGACACCTTTGTTTCAAGTACCATATTTGATAAAATATCCATCTTTGAGCATGGTATTAACCCAAATCTTTTTCTTACTCTGCGTTTATCATCTACCTATATAAAAGCCTAGGACAGGATGTGAGGGACTCTAGGAACCAAGAGTGACTCAAAAACATACATTTGGAAAGGCATAAAGTAATATTCTCAGTAAAATAATCACTGACAGTAACATACAGAGCATTTAAAGAGACAGATGAGGAGATAAAGTGAGGTATTATGGGCCAATGTAATTTCATCAATCACAATTGGAACACAGCACCCTTTGGAACAGCCTTGGCACATGGGAGCCTCTTGGAACAGCAGCAAAGGGGAAGATGAGGAATCATTCATCAGTGCTTCTGACCTCTAGAGAAAAGCAAAAATATCAGAGGCTGTGAAGTAGCTGTTTAGCAACCCCTTATTTACCCACTTCATTTAGTAAATGTATTAAATTAAACTGCAGATGTTCTGCTGTCAGCACAGCAGGGCAGAGGCAGAATATTAGCAGGCTCTTTCCTGATAGAAATATTTTATGTACTGTAAATAAACAAACAGCATTTTGTTAATTAGTAAATGAATTATTTTTCAAAAATGCTCCACCGGGCTCTTTGCAGCCCAAGCTACTGTAGTTCCTATTTTTAACAGAGACCTTGCAATCAAAGAGGGAAAATGCTCAAGCTCTTGGAAATTGTAGTGCTTGAACAACTAATTATCACTATTCCAACCACGTTTTAAGCTAAATATTTTATCTGTACTCCTAATATCAAAATCACAGTACCCAGACTGAGAAGGAAACCAGCCTAAAAGGAAAACAACTTAAGAAAAATATCAGCAATATCATGTTCATATAATCAATTTCATTTTTTAAAATGTTGTTGTTATTAATGTTCAGAGGGAGATTTCCAGAATATCAAGTGGGAATAATATACAGAAAGAAAAAATAATACCTAATAAATTTAAACACAAAGACTCATATCAGCCATCCATGTACTCTTATAAGAAATCACAAAGAAGGACTTATGGAAAGAAAATCCATTTATAGCTGAGAGAAAAAACACGCAGAAAATCAACCCCAAAGTTAACCTTATGTCTGATAGTTACATATCATTGCATCATTGTGCTCATTTGTTCCAACTTGCTGGCTCAGTAAAGTTTTTAATAGACAGATGGCTAATTTTATAATTTCAACCCAATTTCTTACTGGACCAACTCCAAAGATCCAGTGTTAGTGTAATGCCATGGATAAAGTCAAGAGAATAAGAGGAGAACATATGCTAATGTCAGCATTTCACGTAGTCTTCTTTAACAGAATATACAGTGCTAAGCTGAGGGATTTGCACTGGCTCAACACTAACACCATATGGGTGGCCTGTTGAAAAGTAATGATGGCCTAAGCATAGGATCTTAATCAGGTACTGATGGCCAATGAATCAAATAGCACCACACAAGTAATCACTAAGTGATTAAAAAAAATTACAGAAGATATATTGCTGAAATTACTCTGCTAACTAGAGAAGTGATTTGGTCTTAGCTAAAGCCTGTCACATCATTACCTCTTAATCTTAACCCCAATCTTTTTTATCCTCATACAAATCTTTCACAAATAAAAGTAACTCAATTTTTGTTTGTGATGAACATTCATGTGCATAAGGAAATGTACTTGCAATTTGATAACTCTACGTTATTGATTTTAAAAATTTAAGAATGATGCACATCAAGAACATTCCTCTCTGTTAACTGTCAGCAACAGGAAAATGTCTTGCAAATTTCATAGACATGCCTTTATTAATTTTCAAAAATTTTGTTTGAATTGATGGAATTACTTGGTTTTATTAGGTAAGAAAGGCTTGGCTCTATAGTCTATGCCTAATAATTGTACCACATGTTACTGCTGCCCACGTTAAAATGCTGCTCACCACACATGGCAGGTTGCCCCACTTCAGAGATATGTGCTATGTGGAGGTAGGAGGGTACCTGTATATCCTTCATTTTCTTTAGGAAAAAAATGCTGCCTGCTTAAGATAGCCTTGAATAACTGGAACTTATCAGAGGGAAGGCCATAAGATGGATGGTTAAATAGATTCCATTTCCCAAATAAATAAATAAATAAATAAATCTGTTACTTGAAGAGTTGCAGACAGTTTCCTCAAAGGAGGGGCTACAGAAATTCCTGGGAAGTTGTAGCATTATACCTATAAACCCAGTTTCAAACATGAGTTCATTTTCTCACCCCACCTTCAATTCCACGATGTACCTCACAGGGAGCAGTTTTGTGTCCCAGCTAAAGCAATCTGTGTAATCTAATCTCAAAAGTGGCAGTCTCTTCTCTTCCCATCTTATCAGGTATTTTCATTTTTTTCCTTCTCCATTTGGTTCAGCAGAATATAGAAAATTTTCTATTGCTGATAGGAAAAACAGAGCAGCCTTAGATCAGCAAGAAGACAGGTTTACCTCTAAATTAAATGGAGGATAGGAGGGAAGGGGCTTGTAGAACTGCCTCCTTCACTCTCACATTAGCATAGATGTTTTGTGAAGAAAGACACTGAAACTTATCTGCTGAAATCTGCAGAGAGATTAGATGATTTCAGTTTTGAGCACACAGATGTTTGGTTTGTGTACAGTTGATTTACATGCACTTAACTGGGGGAATGGGGGGTTGGGGACACGACGGACAGAAAAGAACTCAGACAAGAATGCTTTTTCTTCAAAAACTGCTGTAATCTTTTAAAATAGGCAGTTGCACTTGAAAGAAATAGTTTCAGATAATTGGCCTTGGTACTCCTAGTTCTGAAGTAGTGGATACAAGGCTAACTGATATGAACACAAGATATTTTTGTAAATAGAGGTTTTGCATTAAAGTTGTATCCTTTTCATGGGACACAGTTTACACTAAGAAACACTTCACCATGCAGATGGGCTACCCTCACAAAAGGAGAAAAGAGATTTTAGAAGTGTTTCAAATCCTCTTTTATGAAAACTTGATCAATTCTAAACCCAAGTAGTCTCTGCAAGGAACTTTGTTCCCTAAATTTCACTTCCTGAAAATGACTACCAACCCTTTCAGGCATGCCCACAGGAATTTATTCAAAACAAAACGAGTAAGTGGAACAAAGCCTAAGATTCTATCTATAGAAACCAGCCTTCAATAATGCCAGAAAAATACCCTCAGAACTCAACTTTTGTAAATAAATGCTTCTATCATACTACTTTGAAGAGTTTGTTTAAATACCCATAAAGTATTGCATTTTATTTTTACCCAATAAATACTGAAAGCAGATTCCCTTATAGTGGGATAGCTCTCTGATTTATATTTAAAATTAATCTGGGAAAATGAGCGACTCATACTCTAGAGTAGAACTTTGCACAAAGCTTAGAATCAATACAAATAGAAAACTGTTTTCAAGAGATAAAAGTGATTTACAACAGAAAAATCTCAGGGTAACTCAAAGATTATTTGAAACTAGTCAAGGAATGAAATCCTTACAAGCTTTTTAATATTCAAACCTGAATAACTATAGCCTTTATTTTTACTGCTAATATGAAATGGTCTCACTAAATTTAAATATTGTGAAAAAACAGACTAAAAACAAAACACAGATTAAAGAAATGTCAGACATGTACAAAATTACTGTGAAAGAGGAAAAAGAAGAAAGAAAACCCCCCAGAAATTAGGCCAGTTTTTAGGCTACAAGCCAACTGTTTGCTCTACTTTGCTTTATTTATTAGTTCTTAAGGTATTTAAAACTTCAGCATTAAAACTGGAGAATGATTTGCAAATGAATGCAGTTGCAGTTGTGAAAATATAACTCACAGCTGAATGTGGGTTATTCAGACAAATGGCTGCTTTGTTAGAGGAGGGGAAGTGAAGTTCTGTGTTAATTTATTACAAACTGCAGCATTTCAACCCTGATGTCCAGGCAACAATGTTTTTTATTTCAAGTAATTTATAAGTACTTCCCATAGCACTTAACAGTGATGTCTTTGGCTGTTTCACCATGGTACTAGAGTGTATATGTATTTACTGTGGGAATTTGTTTTTAATAAAACTGTTGTAAGGCATTTTTATTCCTTCTCTTTGTTACATTAGAAACATTCTCTGCATAAGTAATGTATTTTTTCCAACTTGAAAGGCAGCAGATTATGGCCGGCACTGTTTTAGGTTGTGTAAAATAATGATAGGCTAAGTGATTTCTCAACCAAAGCAAGTTATTTCACTTGTCATGATTTAAAATTTTTCCCCTTGCTACTTTAATAGTGGTGATAGTGCATGACTTCTTTAAGGTCCCTGTGCTGGTGTAATCATGTCAGTGCCCAGATAAGATCAGGTAATATAAAAATAAGAAACCAGAAAAAGAAATGCAATGTCTGACTTATCAAAAGTAACTGTGGCATCTTTTAAAACGTGATGACAAACCTGCCATGTCAACAGCTAAAACTGCTTCAGCAGCTCATTTTTATGATAAAAAATATAAAATTTACAGGTAATCTTCATTGAACTCCAGTTTAGGTGAATCTTGAGCCAATGGGTAATGCTACACTTTTGTAAGGTCTTAAAAACCTAGACATCAGAAATGTATCACTCAAAATAGTTCTGGAATATGTTTATCCTCATACCCGTACCATTTGTTTCAAAGGGTTACATTTTTGCAACTCTTATGGCAAATATAATAATCTTAACGTAATTTAGTTTTGCAGATCGCGCTCCAGAGGCTTTTGCAGAATTATTACAGCAGTAGAAAAAATTACAGGCCAAATACATCCTTATTTAAGTCCCTTAATACTGGTTAGTGCATGTAAATTTGTGACATTTGATATCTTCTAGTCCTAGATTAAGTTGCTTTAACAAGAAGAATATTTATAAATAATACCATAATAAAGCTCCTGTAAGAATAAAGTAAAAGAGTTGATAGATATTGAAATATATAAAAAAAATTGCAGGTAACAAGTTTGTTTTCTTGGACAAATGCAAAACTATTAACTTTCTGAGCCTCTGCTCTAAGGTTCAGACTCCTGCTTGAACACAGAGGGTGAGATTCTTGGCAATGTGGACTATTCTTTAGTTTTCCTTTTAACTTTTTAGAAAAACCCCTCAAAACAAAAAGATTGCTGAAGTGAAAGCCTCAATTCCTCAGTTAGTAGACTCATGCTTTTATTGGCCAAATTCTAACATTCAGTCCATTGTCAGCTACTTTATATCTACCTCAAACCACTTTGACATTATTTATCAAAAACATTTGTGAGCAACTTTTGCACAAAAATTCTGCAGAAAATTTCTCATCTTTGATAAAAAACAATATTGTTAAATACTGAATAAAACAAATTTGTTTCATGTATTTGCTTTATCCTCTTCAAAGCAGAGAGAGGAAAAAAAATCAAGAAAGAGTTCCCATAAAAAAGCTCTTAAGATATAATGCAGGGAAATAGAAAATTTCACCTCAGAATATAAGTGCGTATTTGGCATTGTTTTAGAACAATTTTCATAAAGCTAAGTAAACACCTGAAAATTCTCTCACCAGAAGAAACTTGAGCCTGTCACATTTTCTGTAATCTTAGTGCTTTTCAGTAAAAAGAGATGGAGTTTT
The DNA here is from genome assembly GCF_041296385.1 of Aphelocoma coerulescens. Classification (NCBI taxonomy): domain Eukaryota; kingdom Metazoa; phylum Chordata; class Aves; order Passeriformes; family Corvidae; genus Aphelocoma; species Aphelocoma coerulescens. The sequence goes on along the minus strand of NC_091025.1, from coordinate 12,021,815 downwards.
TGGTTTGGCTCAGCAGTTTATTTTATCTCAAAACCCTTTTTTTTTTTTTTCTCTTGTACAATGCCAAGTATATTTTTATTCTACTTCTGAATTATTCTAATAGATTATGTGGGACCAGATCGGAAACCCTGACATATTTATTTCATATTTAAACTCTTTTCATATTTAAAGGGGCAAAACACACTTCCCTGCTCCCAATCTGAGTATCCATCCCCAAAAACATCACACAGAAGCAGTGTGGGGAAGAAAATCCTGCAGAGCCATCCATATTTCCCACAGATGAAACTGAGTTACCGCCCGGTGTGCATGGAGTGCCAAGGGAGAAGCACAAAATCCATGGAGCAAAGTGAATACAGCAGATAGCAAATTTCTGTACCTTTGTGAGGCTGGTTCCCAGTGTTACACCAGAAGCTAAAAGGACTGTGAAATATGGTTTATAGATAATTAGTTTTTTATCTATAGAGGTGGAGAAATTGGAAAGCAAAATACCAGCTTGTGATTATTCCTATATGACCTCAACTCTCTAGCTGAAGCTGAAGACAATGGACATCCCTTAGAATGCAATGTTTCCTGTGAAAGTTTCTATACATTGAAGTGGATTACAAAGGAAATACCCCAACAACTCCTAAAACATGCTAAAATCATACGATTTTCAGTAACAGCTAAGGAAGTTTATTAGTTTTGTGCATATCCATTGGATTTCTTCAAAACACAAAACCAGTAGGGTATATCAGAAATTAGTGAGACCCAAAAAGAGGGATTTGGATGATAATGGAACTCATGAAAGAAGCACACCTCCTTAACAGCAGGGCTCAGTAGGGAATGAGGCACCTGTTTCATGAAAAATTGACCTTGAATTGTGCTGCTTTTCAATGAGAAACAAAACTAATACCTGCTGTCATTTACCATGAAAAAACTGTCAGAAAGTATATCTAACTGACTCAACAGCTTGGTGATCAGAGGTATTCATCAAAATTTTAGAAACATCACATCATAAATGCAAACCCTAACCAAACAACCCCAAACCTAACCATGATGGTTTCCCTTGCCATCAGTGTGCCCTATCCACTTTTCTAGATGGTTCCTAAAATACATAAAGAACTCCTCTGGGAAAACTTGAGCTGCCCAAAATGGTACCTGGCATTTATGCAACTCTATGCTTCTTTCCTCTCACTCTTGGATTTCTGTTTGCCTGCTATTATTATTTTTGCAAATGGAAAGGTTCCTACAGATAATTCTTCCTGACAATATCGAAGAATCACATTCAGTAAATATTTTAGGAGCTCAGATACTGAATAAGTTTAAAAGTAGTAAAGAATAGTGTTTAAATAACCATCCTTCAGCCATTGTCACATCTCCAGCCTCTTTGTGGAACCCTTTTCTGGTTTTTGAGCCTGTGCATGCTTAGAATATTTTTTTAGGAGTGGGTAAAGGAGACAGATAAAACCAGTGAAGAGAAAATAATCTACTTGAAGAGTGTGCTTTTGGCAGATAAATAAGCTTATGTTAAGTTTTATCTTATACTCCACTTAGGTTGCTTCAAGACAGTCTAGACAGGCACACAAGAAATTATCCAGAAAAACTCTGAAGCATGCTAAGTAGGGCACACACAGTGTGGGATACACCCGCATTAAAGCTGTCTCTGCATACTTCAGCTGCCTTGCATGCATGCATGCAGATACAATTTTAAATACTCCCAGAGTTTTTGTTCTCCTTGTTGTGCAATGCAGTTTTTATTGCCACAACCTCTGTAACATCACAGGGAGGGTTCCAGGAACTATGAAATAGGCTGTAACATCAGAAAGTCTTAATCTGTCTTTTGGGCTCTCCAGTGTTCAGGTATGTGACTGTCCAGATTATTTCCAGACGTTTCACCACACCATGCCAACTGGAAGTTGTCGGGTTTTTTTTTTTTATTCTGCATAATTAGATGGTCAGTTTTTCTCTCTACAGAGTACCAAGAATACCTGACCCATTATTCTACTCCCAAAGCACAACTCATAAATGCTGGGGTCAGTGCACCAGTTATTACAGAGCTGAGACAGCCCAAAGATGTTTTGTCATCCATACTTAAGAAGAAGGAAATCTGCAAAGCTTCTTAGAAGGTCAGGTTGCCTGAAGTATTAATAGCACATTTTACAGTCAGACACAAGGTGTTTTGGGGTACAGAACAATTAACCTTGTCCACTATTATTCCTCTGATTTAGGCTGGATTTCAGAATACAGAAAAATAAGGTTTACTTTCCAGAACAGATAGGAATAACCAAAATGATGTTACTCAGCCTGCAAGCTTCTCTGATGCAAGATTCTTACTGGCATTATTAGGAATGCTTGTACTGATACACTGAAGGTAAACAATCCCACAGCTGATATCATCACCACCACTAAACTGCAGACTCACACTAAACTGCTTAGATGTATTTCTTGGGAAAAAAAATGTAGTTGAAAGTGGAAAGGGTCCGTTCCATGACACTGAGTCACAAGTAAAACACAAATTTGCAAGGCAGTGCTTTTCTTCCTTCCTGTCATAGCTGACAGGTCTCAAGGTTGAGAAGTTCAGGACTAGAGTCATGAGAAGCTGTATTTATAAATCCACCCTCATATAAATTGGACATTAGAAGTACAGCATTTTGAAGGAATTTGGAGTTTTCAATTTTGAATGTGCATTTAAATCATTGGGATTAAAGGAGACCCCTCAGAGACTCCATGAACAAACCAGCAGGATTCCTATTTGAAGACAAATAGAGCTCATTCTTGTTCTAATAAGCATGCTCACAATAACAGGGCACTGCATTAAAATTATTACAGATAAATGTCACTAGACTTTGAATGAATCAGGATGAACAACTAAATTTCTAAACCCTAAGTCTTCAAGATCCAGTGGTCCAAATCCATACTTATATCAGAACACTCACTTATAGAGCCAAAAAGTTGTAGAAATACAAAAAAAAGCAGAAACATGTACACTTCAGTCTGTATTTGTAGTGCAGATGACAGTCAAACATCACTAGACAGAGTGGGAAAAATGAGGAGGGAATGGCAATTTCCTCTTCCAAGACATCTGATGGCGTCTCCTTGACATGGTCACTGATATTTTTTAAAGCCTGGAAATATAAGAACTGTGCATTTTTAACTGCATCTCTGAGACAATTGTAACTGTACCTCCAAGACAGATTGTAAATGTCTGTATTCTTACCTATTTTACAGTCAAATACATTCTAGTCAGCCAAAAGAATTACAAGCCTTCTGCAACAGACATTGAGAGGCACTGACACCAAAGTTTTGCTCTTCCTATGTATGTTTCTGTAGTCTCACACTGACTTAAAAAAAAAAAAAAAAAATCTGGTTTCCACAACAACTTATTTTCTACCTATTTATCCTGACTGTACAGTAATGGTAGACTGACATTTCAGAGACTTGAAAAATACAACCATACAGAGGAACTAAGGTAAATGACAGAAATAAAGCTCTTCTCTGCCTCGCTGCTGGGGAAGCCATTTTGACATTATCTCTAAGCTACAACTGAAAAGTAGTATCTTTTAGACACTTAAATATTCCACATTAGCCTAATCAGCAACACACAAAGCTGTGTTTTGACTCCTGCATCTTCACTGGTTGGGTTTCCAACACCTACCACTCCGGGAGCTGCAGCAGAGACATTCCTTGCACGTTCTCCTAAGAACCAATTACATGAACTGCAAACTTTCTGCTCTGCTCTGTGTTGTACATCAGTTGCTTTAACACCATTTAGAAGCCAACAAATGTACATACACAGATTTCTGCGGGCAGGACATCTGCACTTTCTCAACTGTTTCTAAAGCAGAAAAAAATGCCTATTAGTTTAAAATTTGAAGAAAAATTGCCCACAGGAGGAATGGGCATTAGCCATGCTTCAGTTCCCTCCTTTTTGTTGACATATGAAGCACTTTTTTCTCTTTCTTTCTTTCCAATTCACAGTGAGTCTAAAGAGGTGAATCAGTGCACAGAGAAAAAGAGAGAAAGAGAGAAAAAAAGAAAAAAAACCCTCACAACCCTCTTTTTCCAGGGTGGGTATGAAATATGAAGGCCCAACAATTGTCTGAGCTCAGTGCATTGGAATAACATTGGTTAAATTATGGATAGTTTTGAATAGTGTCACTTTTTTTTTCTCTGCAGATGGTTGTTCACACAAGGAGTCTGGCCTGCATAATTGTATCACTAATAAGCAGTAAGGCAATTAGTTGTGTAAGTGTGCTATAATCATTCTAACAGAAGAGATGACGAAGAGACAAAAAAAGGAGGGGGGACAAAAAATGTCTTTTCTCAATTCATCAACTGACAGCCATAATTAGATATATATAATTGAAAATTCCACAGTAGGGGGGCCAGCTTATACAAATGAATTTTCTTTGCTTCTCTTATGCATTTTTTTCCTTTTGCCTGAACATTCCCCCCAAGAAAAAGGCAGAAAATTTGTCATTCCAGGGGAGCGTATACTGTATGAACCACAGGCTGCTCATTCAGAGCAATGATGTCAGAATAACATCTTTCCCCCCCACCAAGAAATAGACAGCTTTGAACTGAGCCTTTATTAGCTGTTTTCAGTCAGTAGTGAATTAAAAAAAACCCCAAACCAAAAAACCCACAACACAACAAAAAGAACTCCAAACCAACGCAGCCTTGGATGATCTATATCAGTTTGCAGAACATGAAATGTAAAACTCTGAGAGGAGAGGTCACCTTTTTTTTTTCTATTGACATGAAGACGGCTTGTTTTAGGTGCTGGGGGAAGAGTTCTGAGTTATAATAGAGCATTACATCATCAAGTATTATGGGAAGAAGGGGATTTCTTTTGAGCAAAGCCTGATTATCAAAGGCTATAATTAAATTTGGGCTAAAAATGCCCAAGTGCTTATGAGTTTGTGGAAACTATGCACAGAGCAGCTTTCCACTGAATTAATCAGCTTGCAAGTTTTCATTATTCTGGAGCTTCTCTTTTTAAACTGTAAGCTCACAATCACAGCTTTTTTTTTTTTTTTTTTTTTATCAACAAACTCTTCTAAAATTTAATTGGACAAACCTTAACTGATTTTTTCCCCTTAAAGAGAGAGAATGTTAAGGCTGGAGCTTGTTAATTAAGTTCTTTAAGTGCCCCCAGCTGTGCAATAAATTTTCAAAGCTCCACCACTGCATTTTTTTAAATGTTTGCTCCCATGTTTTTTAGTTAAAATATTTTTTAAAAAAGAAAAAGACCAAGCAACAATAACAGAAAACTTTGGAAAATTCCTATGCATATGGATGATCCCGGATGTTGAAAATTGAACTATTAGCAAACTGCAGCTGATTGGAATGTAGCTGCAACTACAGGAATGTTTTCAAGGACTGCAGTTAATTAATTTCTTCTAAAATAACTTAGCACCTCTTTTTATTATTTTTTTTTTTAAAGAAGGCTCTGTGTTAGATGTGAATAATTTGAAGTATCCCATATAATTGTTCCACAGCAAAATGCTGCTATCTAACATCAGTGAAATGTTTTCTGAAACATTATGCAGAAACTTCCACTAATTCAAGGACCATATGCTTGGCAGGATAAGTCAACATAGTTCTATTATCTTAAAAAATATCAGTGGCCAGGGTTCAAATCTGCAGGCCTCACAATGAGAGGATGAAGATGACATGAAAACTTGTATCTTAACATCAGGTCACCTAAATATATATTTTCATGATTTATTAGCTAGCTATATATGTTTAACTTCTTAATGTACCAAAATATTCAACACTAAATTCTCCTCTACACAAGAAAGATAAAGGGATTAGATATATACCTGGCAGGGAAAATGTATTGAACATGCTGATCATTATAGCTACAAGTAACAAACTTTTGGCAGCTTGGGGCAGCTCAGAAGATTTGTTTCTGAAGTACAGAAATAGTATTATATGATCCAAGAATTTAAAAATTATTGTCTTCTTGCCTCACACATGCCAAATCACTAATGGTCTAATGGGAGATCATTGTGTTCTCCCTGAAGAAGAGTTCATCCTGGAGAACCCCAGTACTGACTTTTACTCATTTTAGTAGCCAAATTCACTCTATCTTATCCCAATGTTCATTGTTCTGGAAGTCTGACATATCCTAACTGGCCTTGAAAAGGCTGAAGAATGCAAATGAAGACAGCAGCCTTACAGGCCAGTGACAAAACATGAGACAACACTTTGCCAGCTCTATAAAAGCCAAATATGTCAAAAAAATACTTTTGCAACTGTTTGTCTCAGGTGAGGCCCCTGATTGCTGAGTTTACTGGAACCTGTTATCTCCAGACTGAGTAAAGTTTTAGACCCGGTGAGGCCAGGCCACCTCACCAAATGGAGGATGTTCCTCCAGCTTTTCTATTCACACAGTGTTATCAGAGCTCTGACAGAGGTGTCCTGTCCTGGGCAGCACAGGAGGGGGTGAACTGACTTGAGCTCACACATCCTCCCAGCACTAAGGTCTTGGTAGGGCAAGCAGAGCAGGAGTTTTGCCTTCCCCTTTAACTTTGTAGTGTCAGGCCCACTCTAGGCCTAAGAGCTAGCCAAGTTACGAGTTTTTGTTTTGGTGTACTTTTACCCAAAATCTTAGGGCCAGGGGTTGTGCTAAAAACTTGGAATGGAATCACTGAAACCCAAATAAGTCTTCTGGAGATCTGCTGGTGATTACTGTCAGAAGCATCTTTGAATGTTTTTGGCTATTAGGAATTTTCTGACTGATCCAAACACACCCATGAATCCCACTGACTGTGTGAATAGAACCAACTACTGTAAGACTACTTTTCTCAACCTACAGTATCTATCACATCCCAGAAGAGAAAATGAATACTCAGTTAAAATCCTTACTTGTTTGTTCATTATTTCAAGCTGTTTCTTCAGCTCATAAGACAACATTTTTCATTAGCAAAAATACAGTCAGACACACACAAAGAAGTGAGACTTATTTTGGAAATGCCTTTTTGAAAACCAAAAAATAACAACTACATTTTTCCTTTTGTTACAGCAGCTGCCTCAGGTGTTTTCTTTCTTCCAAACAATATAATTTATCAGATATTCTAAAAATCTATACTTAATAAGTTAAATAAATGTACATTCTACTGTATTATTTTTCTTAAAGAATTAAGGGTTTTATTTTATCTTAAAAGATTCTTGGCTGCATTTCCATGGTGCACAATGACACATTTGGTTCTTTGTGTTTCTAACTAAGTAATGACATAGTTCCTATAAACCATGAAAAAGGTTGCGTTTGACCAAACAAGAAAGGACAAACTTTGTGGAAATTCTATTGACTGGATCTTGAATTAGACCCAGAACACTGGGACGAATCCTTTCTCCCTGCAGACCCCTGCTAAACCTGGCTATAGCTGCAGTGGCACTGCATTGTTTCCTCCTTATTCACTGGGTACAGTAGTATCAACACAAACTGTACTCAGCTGCTGAAAGCTTGATTCTCAAACATATGGATATGTTGAAAATTAAATTGCAGGGTTTATTTGAATTTATAGACAGCTCGGTGAATGTATTTTTGAGATACAGTCTCCGTCAAGGAGATAGATGTCACCTGCCATGAGGAACATGATTGTATAATGTTAAAATGCCACATTCTCTTTGTAGGTAATTCTATTCAATTGCTTCCTGCAAAGATTTGGGTAATGAACACTTGAGCATCTGTGGTGTGGCTTTTTTTTTTTCCTTTTCCTACTCCCCTCCTCCCCCTTCTCAGAAGCTTTCTCTGGATTTCTATTTCTTTACTGAATATAAACCTGCCCAGATTCTTTTTATCAACTCCCCTTTTGCATTATATTATTGTGGTGTTTCTACTCTTTTATTAAGATCCCTACCACTTCTAAACAGGGGAAATGTTGCAGGACAGAGTAAAGAAGACCCATGAGAAATTACTGAACCTGTGAGGCAAATTATTCTCTGGAGTCAGCCAACACTGTGGGAAAGGTTCAGCACCCTTTCAGTTAAAGAGCTGCATTATCTTGCTTGTTTAGATTCAAAGATTTCTTTTTTTCTTTTTAATCATCTAGTCAATTGCAATTGCCACTTCATTGGACAACTTAAATCTAAGCAATATTTCTCATATCTAACTCTTTTTCTGAAGAATGGCATCTGGTCTGAAATACTGGGTTCTATCACAGAAAACATAAGTAAGCAGCTTGCAGGAAATAATTTAGAACATACAACTCTTCCCTCCACCTGTAACTTGTTTTGCTGCTTTTACCCATTCTCTGATTATTTAGATTTTTAAAACACTTTGACAAATTTATTCTATTTGGACACAGTCTGCAATCCTCAACTAACTGTTACTTACTATTTGGAATTTTATTTATTCAGATTAACAGCTCACAAACAGAATGTTAAACTAAATTCTACTTGTCTTTGCTGTAAATTGAAAATGTATCATGCTAATACATAATTATTCATATCACAAGCAAAAGTAAATAATTATACCAAACATTTAAGTTCAACCAAAAAAAAAAAAAAAAACAACAAAAACCAAATAAACACCAAAATAACACAAGTCATCTGATATCCTTTTCTTCTCCAGCAAGCTCTCAGGCTGGATTAGACAATGCTGATGAGAATTAAAAAGTACTGACAAACTGGAGTGTAAGATTGCTCTACTTGATTTAGAGCTCAAAATAGAAAGAGGACAGTATTTTCAATGCATTCACTGAAGACCATTTTCACGATTCTTTTACTTGCAGCAAGGTCTAAGAAAAGAAAGCAAGGCCTTTTAAGGAGATCAAATACCCCGAAACCTTGTTAAAAGACTGGGGTAAAGACAAATTTAAGAAGTCAGAGATCAGAGATTTGATTTTCTGATGGAACAAACATATATAGGATGACTTCTTTTTTAAGAGTGAGGCATCTGCTTTCTGTGGGATTCCCTCCAAAGACAGATGATATTTGGCTTGATAATTTTTGAAGGCTCATCCTGTTTCCAAATCAACTTTTGAGATTTCTGATAGGAAATACAGCACAGTATCACTGAAACACACTTCATTGTTAAAACCCAAATGTCTTTACACCAATGTATGACTTAAACTAAACAAAACAAACATCCACAGGTAACAATTACACAATACAGTGCAGCAGTAAGTACAAAATTGCCACAGTGACACAATTTTTTTCTGTCAGTAACTTTAGAAAAAGGAGGATCAGATTTTTTTTTGGGGGATTGCAAACTGCTACACTGACTGCTCTAAAGGAAACCTTTGGGTTTATCTTCATCTAAATAAACTGCCTGTATTACTTTCATCTATTTAATGTTGATTCACAACTGAGAGATCTATGGTCTAGAGAGATTTGAATCTTCATGAAAAGAACAGAGGAAGAAATAAGGTAGTAAGTATATTTCTGAGATACAACTAAAAAACAACTTCTATTTTAAAACTACAGTAAAATAGATTTTTAAAATCCCAAATATTTGATTTTGCATTGTGAATTGTAAATAATTGTGCAATAGTAAGCTACTCTTGTAACCCTGACTCTCTTTTTGCTATATGAATTTCGTGTGTGCATACTGGTTTTTTTCCAAGCAATTAAGTAGAGGCAGCACAATAAAGACTAAATGCTCTTTCCTAGTTTCTGAAAGCTCATTTTGGTAATGCTGTATGCCTTTTACACAGGTATACAGGTTGGAACACTTAAAAGTAGATTAAATATTTCTCCTCGTGATTTACAGCTTCTGGAATTACTGTCAATCTCTAACAACACTCCCAGTTTTTAGATGGCAACAGAGCAAAGTAACAGTGAAAGCTGAAGTGATCAAATCTCTTAGAAATCTGACAAAATAAATACAAAACCAAACCTCTTTCTTACCTCCACCCTCAGTGCCCCATTCCTCAAATCCCTTACAAAGAGAAACAAAACCCAAAATAGTAGCAGGACGATAACAGCCAGATATCAGAGCTGAATATGGGAATCAACTAAACTACAAAGCACAAATTTCTTTAAAAGACATTCTAAGATGGGAAGTACATTTAAGAAAAAAAAAAAAAAAAAAAAAGTGGCATGAAAAGCTTTCCAAGATTATGGTAAGATGATTCTGGCCCCAAAGATACTGATATTCCACAGTTCAGCATATTTTTTGTTGTAACACATTAGCAGTGCCAGCATCCACCAAAACTGAGAAACTGTAGTGAAGCAGAAGTCAGTCAGTGCCACCTCTAGAATGGGAGAAAATGGGCTGGGGAAATGTGATACAGGAAGGTACATCAGGAAAACTTCTTCCACCCCACTGGTTAATTTTTACTAGCAAATCTCTTGAAAAGCACTGTACTGTATCAAGGGCCTTGATGTTTTTAAAACAAAGAATTTATGGGCACTAGAAATGTAACCTACCTTCCTTTGTTCACTGAAATACATCATCATTTTGTGTCTTGTGGTAGCAAAAGTAATTTAGAGGATGCTGACAGAAATAATATATATATCATTAAATCTGTCCATTAATATACTCGTGGTATTATAAACATAGCAGTTTGTGGATGACAGAATCTAAAACCAACTCATTTGTTTGTGCCAGTATTAAAATGTAATACATTTTCTTTTCAGATTCAAGCCAAGTGAGGAGAGCCTTCTGAGCAGAAAGTTATCTCTAAACAAGGCACAAGGAACTCAGAGATTAAAATGTAACCTTTGAGCATCATTTCCAATTTGCTGCAGCTCTCAGACGTATTGAGAACAATGGTTTCAGCTCAGGTCCAAGATCAAGTTGCTCACAAACAAACAATACTCATTATCATAAATAACATTGCTACTTGCAAGAGTTATAAACTGTAAACCCAAAGCTTTTAGAGTGTGATGTAATCGACAATGGAATTATTAACACCTCTTTCTTATAAAGAAATCTAAGCTGATTTATCAGAATGGTAAGACCAAAATGAATACTGAGCTATGCAGAATCCATGTAAGTAATTCTCAAGACTTTCTACCTGGACAACTTAATACTACATGGAGCACACACTTTAGTACCCTTCCATTCATACATCAAACATCAATGTCTATTTAGGTACAGATAAAGGACAAGAGTAAAGCTACAGGAAAAAGATAACTTTTGCTACTAGACTGAACATGCACAGTTTTGCCAAGGAAGTGATCATGAGGCATCTCAAAGGTTAAGCACCCCTGCAGGACTTCACCCTAAGACAGAGCAGCATCACAGAAATTGCTGGTTACAAGTAGGACAGGGCATATGAAGCTACCACTGGTCTCCTGAGATCCAAAGTCTATTATTAATAGCTAGAAATTTTTAGAATTTCATGACATATAGAATATTATATATTCTATTATATAGAATATATAATACAAAGCAAACATAGCAGCAAAACCTGTCAGGAGAGGAATCAAACATACCACATTATTAATATAAACATGTCTGGAAAAAGTCTTCATCACCTCCTTGGGGAAAACACTGGTTGTCTGTGTGCTTTCTAAAGCTTTCCAACTATAAAAGAAAAAATTACTAAGTCACAAATGTGGCAAGACCAGCATAAATAATCCCTAAGAATTCTACAGAAGACAATAATATATCACACCTGGAAACATCACTGAATTTCACAATGGGTATTGCCTACAAAGTGGGAGCAAACTTCCCCCTTTTTCTATCTCCTTTGTTTTATGTCTCAATGTGCATGTCCAGAGAAGGGCAATGGAGCTGGGGAAGGGCTTATTTGTATGCTACTATAGTAAAAAGGAGTCTTTTGAAATATTCTAATGGTTGCACTGAATGTCTGAATTATTAGTTATGAGAATGAACCTCTTTATTAAGGTCTAAGATGCTGCTATAGCTTCCCACACAATGCTAGGGCATACAAGGCAGCTCTAAGCAAGTCCTTTGAACAACAGTCCACATTAGGATAATTTATTTCATTAGCATGACTTCAGTTGGCTCGTGTTCACTGGACATGTTTTACTTTTCCGGTGTCAACAAATGAGCATTAGCACTTTTGTCTAATTTTTAATGCAAGAAAAAAAATCTTAACCTCAGAAATACTACATGAGAGCAGGAGTGCCTATGCCAGCAAATCTCTGAGAGCAAGAGGAGTAATAAGCATAATAAGTTCAATACAAGTAGTATCATTAAAAAGGAGCATAGGCACAGCATTGACTAATGCAGGTGTTATGCCTTTACCAAGGTTACTGGCAGAGCACAGTGATAAAGCAGCCAAACCATTCAATGTGACAGGATTTGTGCTAAGATCTCCTGCAGAGATCTGGAAGAACAGCTGATACATAACACGAAGACAACTGCTGTGCTTTTCTTGCTTCTGCACATGCTCCAGCACCGGAATTTGAATGGCTGAAGAGATTAATTCAGACAGTAAGGAATTCCCCAGAAAACTGAGCAATAAATGTTCAACAGGCACTTTACTGTTCAAATATTTTGTGCCCACTGCAAAGGATGCTAATGAAGTTGTTGACAGTGTTCTCATTTATGCTAGTGAAGTGAAATATCCACAGTATCTGGTGAGGCACCATGTGCCATTTCCTAGTGATAAAGGGACCTGAAAAATAAGTGCTGATCAGCAGCAACAGTTTTATGGAAAAAAAGCTACTGAAGAAGCAAGGCCACAACCTGGGGTAACATGGCCAGGGTAGCTGAAAACTGCCCAAGCCTTTTGTTTCACTGAAATGGTGTCACTATCAGATCTGACTAGAGGACAACCAGTACTGCTTGTGACTGGTGTCCAAGTATCACACATGCTGCTTTGAACAGCTCCATAGAAAAACAACTGTTTCCTGGTTCCCATTTTTATTGTATGTGCACAAACACATGTACCAAACAGCAGGGATGCTTCCTGCATCACAGGAGCCAGGTCATGTTCTTTTTTGGCCTGATTCAAAGCAGAGATTTTCATCTCTGATCACCCTATCTAAAGCAGAATAGAGATGTGAACATCCTTCTGCATCCTAGAGCAATTTCTAAATTATTTCACACATAAAAGCATCAGACATTTTCTGTTCATCCTCTGCTTCATGAAGCTAATTAGAAATAAATAATTTTACTGTAGTATGTTAATCTGCAGTTAAAGTTTCCTTACCTGTGCGGTACTGAAATCTGTCTGCAATTCTCATTCTATTTTGATTCTTTTGCTTGTTTAGTTTTAGAAAGTTAAAGTCTACTGTCAAAACCTCATCTTGACTAGCTGGATTTTCAGAATTTTGTTCAGGACTTCCTGAGAGATCTACTTGAACAATAGCATCCATCTCCCCAAAGTATATGAAAAAACTCCCTAACAAATTTAAATTACTCCTAATTGATATAACAGATATGTGCAGAAATACAGATTTGATTCAGCTGCTGAGCATTAACTAGATTACTATTCATGATTACCACCTTACAAATGTCTGGTTTCCAGAAAAAGAAATAAAACTAGGCATTTATTTCACATTTCTAAGACATTCACTCTTCCAATAATAGAGCGAGAAATCTGGGCTAACAAGTTTATTTAACCTTATTTCTATTCCTCTACCACTATATTTCGGGAGACCAGTTACCACAAACTGCAACTCAGCAAAAATTTAATCAGGCAAAATGGACAAGGCAGAGGGGATCCTGATCTGAGCTGGTACTGAGGACTGGCCAGCCCTGCTCCCAAGAAACTTATCCCAGTGCACACATCCTCTGACTGGCTAATAACAACAGAGCTGTAAAAAGCATTGTTACACCAAGCTCATATCTAGAATTACTGCACTTGTGTGCTGTATTACTGCAGGCCTCCCAGAGAATGAGGCTTGCCAAACCCAGAGTGCTTTATCTGGAAACAGGACTGGCTTTTCTAATAGCCTATAAACAAAACATCAGTGTGACTTAGGAATGAACATATAGTGTGCAGTTTCTCTTTCTGAACTCAGATTTGGTTTCAAACTGAATTCTTTACTATGCTTATATATGTGTATATATAAACATATTTATATACACACACATAAATATGCACATCATACCAAGAAAAAGTAGACTCTTACACAGATTTATGAAATGAAATTATTTTGCCATTTTATCAGAAGAACATGGCTGAAATTCTATTCTCACTCCATGTAACACACTCCATCAGCCTTGCTATTAGGCATTCTTGGTCATTTTCTCATATCTAATTTACAGAGCAAAAAATCCTTTTTGCCATTCCTCCCCTCCAAAAAGGGGACTTTTCCCCCTTGTGATCAATTTCATGCCATTTACTTTAAACAGAGATATCAAATTGTTAAACATTTTAACCACACTATGTCCTGGTAATTCAATCCTTTGGATTTGCTTGGGTGTCCCAAAGTGTTTTGAGTTCAAACAGCAGAAAGAAACTGCAGTGCTGGTCAGTCCCCTCTTAAATCTTCTTATGGATTTCATTTGCTGTGTGGCCTGAGAGAGGTCAAAAGGTTTTCTCACAGAAGTAGAATTTGAGAAATAATCACCTTATAGACCCACTAAATCAATCATAATTAATGCACTTGCCTAGTTCTGTCAGAGAATTGCTGCTAGAGGGCAAAATAAAGAGGCCCCTTCTAATACAATTTGAAAAGAGATCAGATCTGTCATTTCATCTAATAATTGAGCCAAATGAGAAAAGAGAAGGTTCAGAGTTCATCTGGTGACCTTATGTAAACCCAATAATACATAATTCATTTTCATTTTATGGAATTTATAAGATGCTGTAAACTGTCAAGATACAGACTCATCTGCTTCAGCTTCCAACAAAACCTTCCTGCTCATCACGCAACACACGCTGAGCTGCCAAAACTTTTAAGTGGTATATTCTGGCAGAATAATCCAAAAGCCTTCAACAAGGACTGGTATTTAATTCATTCTTCCAAGCGTGTGAAGTTAATAACTGAATAAATCACTCGCAGCTCTTTCTGAATGATATAAAACCTGTAATTTATTTACTGAGTGTTACAAATACGGTTAAAACATGTTTTCATGCAAAATGGTTTCTTTTCTTTTTTATTATTGTTATAAAACATTTTTTTTTGGTGAACATAGAACATAAATATATATGCCTTCAGAACAGAACACTTCATTCCGAGTCTTGACTGACCATAGTCAGTAGAGATCATTTCCATTATTAACTACAAACAAAAAGTAATCTGAAGACCTATTAAGGAAATATTTCTCTAGAAGGGAGGTTGCTCTTAAAGCTGAATATTAATTGAAAATATCAGAGAGTTACCTTTCCAGTCTGACTTAGCCTTTTTAGTTCCTGTGCTGGGCTACATTCTTTAGTCACTCACACTGCCACAACCAAGTTATAGCCCTATCTAAGTAATAAAGGTGAATTGATGGTTTATGAGTTATTCCTCAGTGCTTTGTCTCCTTTACTGTCAATACAACCAACATGTAGTAGAGCATCTGGGCGTTCATGACAGAATTTCCTAAGGCAAGTCTGGACTTCTGGGGAGAAGAAATTCTTTTATTGAACCAGCCAACAGATAAGTGATGGGAAATCAGCAGGGATGCTTTTGACTAATTCTTAAGTTTGAAACAGAAGCAACAAACTTAGGAAGAATGTTAAAGCTGAGAATAAGTCTAAGTAGATATGCTAATCATACTGTGATCCAGCATAAAACTTGATTTAGTGATGTCCTTGGACCATCACAGCTAGGACAGCAGTACCATTATGAAAGTTTATAAACCACTTCCAATACTTGGTTTATTTAGAGATGAAGAGGTTTCATACTGCTTTTTGTGCCATTTGTGAAATACTCAGGGCTGCAGATAAAAAAAAAAAAAGTTAAATAACTGGACCAAGATATTCCAGACTGTACTGTCCAGTACAAATCCTTCTGAACAGAAACTTTATGAAAGATACTGCACCGTCTGCTTGATGTTTCACTGGCTCAACACACTTGAGCTTCAAACTCTTGCCCTACACTGAACAGGTTTGTAAAGCTGAGAATATAAAGCTGCCATAAAGGAGAAGAGATGATTCTCCTTGACATAATGCATTTCTGTACCAATAATCTCCAAGGCCTGGTAGAATGTTGGGTTAGAAAGTACTGAGCAGACTTCATGCCATGGTCAGGAAAATCATACAGTGCTCTGACAGGTTCCCAGTGTATTCAGCCAGTGTAACTTAGAGCTGTCTTAGGCTGTTGCAAAGTCTGTTGTGTTATCTGGCCAGTTAGTGTAATGGAAGCTCAGATTTGTATTAAGTCCTCAGCTGCAGCAGACTGAGGACTGAGTCTTTTTCCTTCTGTAATCCAACTCCACAGAAATCACTTTAACAATTAAGAGAGAAAAATAAAATTCTATACTAAACTACCATATGGTGTCATGTTTCCAGTTAAATGGATAATATATGAAACATCTACTCAGCACAGCACTGATAGCAACACTGCCTTGCCCTCCCGCCCTACCATGAATGCTTGATTTTTGAACAGCTTCACCAAGGACCATATTCTGTAATATTTGTAGAGAGGAAAACAAAGGCACAGAAATAACAGGTTGTTTTACATCAAGCACTAAAACTGAAACCAAATCTTGTGTTCTTTTTGCCATGTACCTTACCAGTAACCTTTCCTTTGTAACTCTGACCTCATATAGCAAGCCATTGAAGATACATTACTCGTTATTTAATGGCAAAAGTCGATTTGTACACATAAAACCTGCAAGAAATAAGTATGTCACTCTCAAGTTACCCTTTATCTATTTACCCTTTTTTAGTTTGAAATGACAACATCCTTCTATTTGTCATATTGTTAAAATCTGACCTTTGATCCTAAGGGTCATTGCACTCCCTGAGGTCATCTGCCCATCTGATTAACACATTCCATAATTTTGGAGGTGGCCAGTTTAGTGGTCTACCCCATTAATCATGGCACTAGAAGCAGCATGAAAAAACCACTAAGGTTATCAAATCCCCACAGGAGATTAGGAAGTTAGATAAGCACATGAAGTTTAACAAACAAAAAGTACATGGACAAACCAAAAGGCATTCAAGGCCTGAAACCTGACACAAGCAAAGCAGCATGAGAAAAACAAACATCAGAGACTTTTCCTACTTCTAGTTTTTCTCTTAGTAGATTTCATAAAGCTCTGATGCTTCCTTTTGTAGGTAACATGTTTTAAGTCAGAGGAAAACGTGAAATTATTTTAAATTTTAACGCTGTCCAAACTCACAGTACCATGCAGAGCTCAGAAACAATTCACAGGAGAGGAGTCACCAGCATGGGATAGCACTGACAGAATAGCATCAAACAACCACTGACATGTGCAGTTATCAAGGAAATGATTAGGAGTGTTGAAGCTTGGTTAGCTTGTGAATCAGTTGCTAAGAGGAAAAAATGCATTTCTCATTATGGACTTTTATATATTGTCTATTACAGAGTAAATAAAAATAATAATACTGGCAAAAATAAACTAGAAACAGCCTCATATAATAGGATATTATCCTGAGAATAAGTAAAGTTTTGGATCTGGCCACTTTGCCATCTAGGAGAGTTGTTCAGCATTTTCAACTCTTCCCTGGTCTTTCCTTCATGCATTTTTAGACAGCAAGAGCTGGCACCTGGTTACTGTATGTCCATTTGCTATCAAAGTGAGATTTTGCTTGACATCTTGAACAAATACAGTGGCTGGATTTGAAGAGAGACCGTGGCAACTGTCTCATATGGTTGGTCTCTCTTTGTATTTCTTAATCTAATATAAATATGAAAATCCCATCCTAGTTCCTAAAATAGCCACTTCCAATCTTGGAATTTCTGTTTTAAATTAAACACTTCATTTATTGAAATGTATTGATTTCTCATGAAGAACTATATTCCAAATAAAAATAGTATTTTTAAAAAAATTTCCCATTAAATTAATTTTCCAAAATATCTGGTTTATAATCAATCAAGTCCCAGTATTCTCTTTCAGAGAGCAGCAACACATACTTTCATTGTATGGATTTATCATTACTTTTCTCCTATATATCTGTGTAGGAACAATGTGTATGATAAAATACTATTGGCACATTACAGTTGAATTTGTCATTTGACATATATTGATATGTGAAATATTAACATGTCATAATTCTACTGCCTGGGAAGTGTTACAGTAAACAATAAATAGATTAAATTTTTTAGATTTAATTTAGATTGAAAATTTAGTTATTTGGTTCTGGTTTGAACTACCTCATCAACTTTTCTAGATTAAGAGCATCATTTGTCTGTAATAATGAAATCATTTGTCACCTCATATTCATTATGCATCATAACTTTAGCTTGTTGTGAAATTTAAAACTCAATAATGTCGCAAAAAGAAAATTTAATAGTTAAAGCATTATTTCTTAAAATACAATATTTAGATTTTGTCTTTTTAATATTTAAGTGTATAAAATTAATATAATGTTAAGAAATGGCTATGTGGAAACAGCTTTTGCTAATGGAAAATTACTATATTGATATTCCCTAGTTCTTTTCCCTAGATTTTCAGTTATTAATATGAAAGAAATAAGCATGGGATAGTACATATTCCAAACAAAACAACTCTATTTCCATAGGAAAACTGATTGGTTATTTTTTTTTACTTCTCTATATGGACATATCTTTGCATTTTACAAAGTGTCAAATTTTATAAAAGGAATTCTAATTTCTACTAAAAAATTTTTTGAAAGTGACATTCTTCCAAAAACAGAATTTGAAGATATATTTCTCACTACTAGTTTAATAAATGCCTTCACAATTGATACAAAGTAAAAATAACCATAAATAACTAACTTGTTCAAAATTGCTGTCTCAACACCCACTACACGAGAACAGATCCGTTCATAACATTCTGCCAAGCCTGGGTGGATACAGTTATTAAAATGGTCAAAGAATAAAAGCCAGGCAATATGTGCAGGACGGGAACTGCTACTTGCCCACGGCTGTATAGCAACAGGTTTTGGCAATCACTGTCTGGAGCTGAAGGAGCTGCAGCAGAGCTCACAGCTGCCTGGCAAACACAACCCTTTCCCTGTGCTGTAAACCTGCCCCATATGAACAAATGTCAGGAGACAGCCAGGTCCAGAGGAATGATATTGCAACTCAAAGGTAGCTAACAGATTGGGGACAAAAAAAATGAAAAACAACCCAAAAATCTACCCAAATCTCCAAAACTTCAAACATCAAAGCAGAAACTATTTATCTCTCTGTTCCTATTTAGCACAATTGTGTTTCCCACCTCTTAATCCATTCTGATTGAATGCTAATGAATACAAGGCTCTAACAAAAAGGAGATTTAAATTTGTGTCTTCAGTTTTGAATGTTTAACCATTAGCTCTCGTACAAATACAACTGGTGTGTGGAAACAGGAATTTATCAGATGAGATGGAGGTTGAACAGAAAATTTCCATCTTTCTTTATCATCTCAATTTACTGTACAAGGCATGTTGGTAAACTGACCAAGGCTTGTATGAAACACATCCCCCATCCGTGGCTAAACATTTAATTGAAGTTTACAAAGAGGTTTAGGATCTGGGCCACCTGACAGACAGAAGAGATAGAAACCACGTAGATATAAGCAACTGCAAATAGTTCCATTTCTCTTATAAGATTAGGAGGAGATTTAAGCTGCTTGAAAGCATGCTTGCAAACTTTATCTGACATGGGAGGAGGGGATAGAAGCAGGATTCTTTAGAGGGTCCCAATATTCTTCAGCCTTATCTGAAATGCCTTCTTTACTTCCCACCCCACTCTAAAAAAGTCAGTTACTATTGCACTCCAAAAGACACTTTCTTTTCCTGATTTGCAAGAGGGAAACTAAAACCAAGCTACTCCTAACCTCTCTGTCCACTTAATGGCAGGTCACAGCTTTAAATCAGAGTCACAGACTACCACAAACCCTAGAAGTACAAATTTCATTTGGTGGGGTATTTGCACTCACCTCCCTAAATTCCAAATTTCACACAAGTGGGAAAAGTTTTGCATTATGTGACAGAAGTTAATAAGTTATTTAAGCACATACTTGTCTTTTAAGACAGTGAGATTCAGGCCATTGAGGCTTTATCTCCATGAGTATACATTTTTTCCTGATTTTTCAAGAATGAGAGAAAAAAATTCTCAGCCTTTAAAAATTTACTTTTAACAAAGTTTTCTTACTTTTCACCCTGAGGCTATGAAGAATTTGAACAGCACTTGCCTAGTTTAGCATGGAAGTACAGAATACCCTGTTTCCCAGCTGTCATAGTACATTATGGATGGTGACAAGGTGCACAAGGCCACAGAAGGAAGGCTGTGATATTTCTCAAAATTTATTTTCCCTGTTATGCTACTCAACACTGTCAAAGACGCTCCTGAGAAATGAGGGTGCCTCTCAGAGAGATGTGGTTCCCAAGTCCAACAGACAATGAGGAATTTCAAAGCTCAGTGTAAATGCCATAAAATACTCTCTTCATATTTTGATTGATTTAGCATTATCTGTAAAATACTGTCCTACTACTCCTAAGCCTTTTCTTCAGGTCCCTTTTTACTGCTACTTAAATATTTTTGACTGATTCTCTGCAAAGACAGAACGTGACAGACACCTTACTGTTATCTGCCTAGATTCTAGTGAGACATTGCTTTGCCTGGTTTAATTAATTCACACTTCAAAGCCTTTTAGAACAGTGTCATCTTAAAAGTCCACCCACAAGCCCAGCTCTAGATGAAATGCACAAGTTAACAATCAATATGAAGTATGTGTGGTCACAAGTTGATTTGAAGGGACAAAAGGAACTACGAATAGCTTTTCCACAGGTGAAGTTCTACAGCTGAGGTGGTTTACATAAGTGTGTAAATTAAGATTTGGATTCAGAATCCTTGGATTATATTGGTTCCGATAATTTTTGCTTTCCTGTCTTTTTAATATTCTTTTTTATCACTGTCCTCTGTATAATATTCAAACACAATTCCGCCATTGCTCTCTACTTATAACCATGTCTAACTCATCCCTGAGTCCTTGGCAGTTTTTAAGGCGTTTATATCTTTACAACAGTGAGATAATGAAGTGACACAGTCATTTCGTTGGTGCAGGAACTGAATGAATGCTTAAATCATTCAGAGGATCTAGCTAATAAAATTTAGGGTCTCCAGTTCCTGACTCCCAGCTGCCTGCCTGGGAACAGAATCCAGAACTGTGGAGGTACTTCAGCACTGTACAAGGAGAGAATCTGCTTTCAGAAGTCTCAGCCCAGCTTTTTTAGATGTATTTCTGTTTGACAAGCAGTAGATTCTGTCTTTCACTCCTGAAGTCTATGAACTTTCTACCAAGATTGAGCACATATTCCTCCCTGCCCAAGATTTGTATTTGTTCTGAAAGCATGGCTATGGCAGCAGAGTTTGTGGAAGAGCAAGAACAGAACTGAAGCTTCAAATACCTTCATCCTGAACTGACCCTTGTATTAAATCTCATCTCTGTATTCTCAGACCTATAGGTGAATAAAGTAGATTACCCCACTAATCCCCACACTACTATTAAATCTTTCTTTATAAAAATATGGTTGACAAACTTATTTTTCTCCTTTATTAAGTAGTCTGCCAGATATTAAGAGAAAAGTACTTTCCATTCTTGTTCAAAGGAGGGATAAGGCAATTTAAACAAAAACACTGCATCAGAAGATTTGAATTATACTTCTTTGATATCTTAAAACAACTGGCAATGGTTCTGTCTTTCCCATGCTGAGGAGATGCTCATATTTAACAATGCAAATGGAGAGTTATGATTGTTATCTAAAGTAGGGGCACAATTAAAGAAAATGAGATTTGTTTATGGAACAACATTGGCTTAGGTTTTTTCTTAGTTACTAATCATGAGTTTAATTTTTAATGGAAAAGCATTGCTAGCACAATTAGCACTTAATTTACATGTGCATCCATAGACCCAATTAATTAAATTTTATTGATGCCTAGTTGCTCTTTAAAATGCTTTCCAAATGCCTTCAAATTGATTTTAAATGGTTGATAGTGAAAGTCAGTATGTTCCTGCTAGTAACCCTACTGATTTTCATACATATGTACCTTCCATACTGTAAGTACTCACTGCTTTCCACTTGGTGTCTGAGAATGTGCTCACTGCTGAGTAACAGAGTATTTGGAAAAAAGTTATGCAATGAAATGCAAAACATCAAAATTAGAGTTTGTGATGAGGACTTTCTCTTCTCCCTTTCTTGAGTGATATGTTACTTATTTTTTTTTAATCTTACTCTAACAGAGGTGCTTGTGTCATTGCAGTGTTCTCCCAGCTCAGGAAGGAACAAGATCATCTTTGTGATGGGCCTTCAAGACAGAAAATTGTTATTCCTTCTGTTTTGTGTTTGAGGAACTGAACCACAGAAATCAAGAAACTGATGTTAGATCTTCGGACCACAGGAGCAACTTGTAGTAGATTTTAACACTAAGTGACTTTCCTAAAAGTCACAGAGTAGGTCCCAACTGTGATTGCTTAAATTTAAGCATAGTGTGCTTATAAAAAGACTGTGTTCTTTATTAAATTAACTGTATCAATTTTCCCTATTTTGCATATTTTACCATTATTTCTGTTAATGTGCCCTTCATAGTTCTCTGGGTGGTAGAAAGTTTCTGCTTTATTTTCTAGCCAGGGGGGCTGTGTATTTCTGTCATGCAACATTATGACAAGACCCAGTAGTTGTAAAACCTTCTCCTCTGGCTCTGTGGGAGGTTGATTTCCATGACATACTTTATCCTCTGAGTAAGGATGCTTAGCCTGATTATTACCTTGATGTTTCTTAGCTAGATTATATCTAATGTGAAATGCTACCTCAGGTACAATATGAAAAAATAACTGTCTGCCTGTCTCATAAATATGTTTTTAGCAGCTACACTTGTTACAAATGTTTTTGGCACATACTGAGTTTCACTGGATTACCAATTAGTCTAAAAGTCTAGCTTTTAGTCATACTTCATAACTAGCTTTTATTTATACAGTTTATGTATATTTAAAAAGCTAGGAAAGTGTATGAATGTGCATTCATATATATATATTTTATAAATGTAATATTACCAAGAGACAATTTAAATGCTATAAACCTACATTCACAGTTTAATGAAAAAACATTTTTCTAAATTGATTATAACATTAAAGCCTCTAACAAATACTATCCAGAGGATTCTACACTGTGATTTTTCATTCACTTAACATTGTGATTTAAACAATATTAACTATCATATCAATTCATGTTAACAGAAAGACAATCAAGATGAAATCTTAATTACCAAAGAACTGTCAAGAGACATTAACAATTTAATACTGAATTTTATAAAAGTAATGATTGTCCTATTACATATGCTGTAATTTCCCTTTCCTGACTGCTCTAATAGTTTCCTCACTCATTAAACACTTATTTTCTCACTACCTGCCAGCAGTTTCATAGGTGGCCTCATTTAGGGAAACTGAAAGAATATGAAAGAAGATAATATGAAGGAAAAATTACAGTGGAAAAGAATTACAAATGTAAAATATAAACCCAGGTTACCTTGTAAAATACACTACATATACATAGTACAGCTGGATTTGAGAAATCTTTAAAGGGATAATGAATTAAGGAAAAAGCTGATAAATAATATATGCAATTTTTTTTCCAAGAAATATAACTTTTATGTGTGCACTTGATCTGTTTCTTGAGATAAAAAAATCTAAGACTAACTTGCCACAACAACGTGAATATAAAATACAGAAAAGATAGAACATAGTAAAGTTTTCGTATCAAAAACTGGTATCAATGTAAAATCAATCATTTAGACAATTAATTGGTTTCCAGGTTAGTTTTATCTGCTACTGAAAGAAAGACTGAAATGACTGGCCAAATATCATACTCCTAACTTGTTTCACAGTGACAAATGTGAATGCCTGGAGGAACCAGGACTAAGAATCCTTTCATTAACAGCCACAGAACAGAAAATATTAATTCTTTAAAATGAGACATTAATTTAAGTTTTGTCAGTAATTTTCTTAATAAAAGATTTTTTTTCTCCGAAGGGAAAATCTGAAAATTCTTGGCTTCTCAGACCAAACAAAATTTTAATCAAGGAAGATCTCTCAGCATGCCCTGAAGTCTAGTCAGATGCAAACAGCTTCCAAACCAGTGAGGACTGTCCAGGATAATTACCTACATTTGGAGGAATATCTTTAAATAATTACCCTGTTCAATTCAGAACAGAGTCCTGGATGTGTTTACCCTGCAAATCCAGTGAGTGATGGAGCAGAGAGTGCACATGCACACATCCACAAGACTGAAAGGTTTCATTTCATCCCAATAAAATCAGTAGCATTTCTTTAAACTTTGCTTTCATCAAATAGGCAGAAAAAAAATTCTATTATAGTGCAAGTTTTAATTTTAATATTTTTTAAAAGAAAACAGATAGAAAAATATTTATGGAATCCTTATTGGGGAAAAACAAAACCAAAAATCAAACCAAAACAACAACAAAAAACAAAACCAAACCCAAAGAACCCCTAAACCTCACACTGAAGTTTATTGACTTTCAGGCGTTTCTTTCAGCAGTAACTGTAGAAAAAGAGAAAATTACTAAAAGTGTCATATCTATAGAAAAAAAAGAAGGGAAATTCCTACAATTTTTTTTTTTTTTCTAAACTTAAGATAAAGAAGGATTGCTAACTTTATGACATCCTAGAAATCCATGTATAGGTTTTATTAAAATCCTGTTTACCACCACAAAGAAAATTTATCTGTAAAATTAAATATTTTCTGGTCTTTATCTGCCATCATTTTTACTTAACCTTAGTCTAATATTTCTTAAAGTCACTGGATTAAAAATCTCAAAACTTCAGTAATGTTCTGCTCAGAATCAATCACCTTAAAGATCCTTTTTGTGGGCTAGTGATCAGGTAACTGCTCTTCAGAATGCATTTGCTAAGGTTGAGTCTGTTTCTTAACCACTCTTGCAGTGCAGGAGATAAACTGTAAATCAGTGTGCTCACAGCTGACACCAGCCAAATACACGGTGCATGTATGAATTGTACAGGAATGTCACACACAGGGCCAAATTCTGGCTGCCTTGGGAAGCTGAATTTGCAGATGCCATTTCCAGAAGAGATTACATTAGAAACTAGGAAACAGAAAATGTATCAGAGATGCTGAAAAACCCCGGACACCACGGTATAAGTGTGCCCAAGAGTAACCTAAAGCTGAAAGACCTGCTTGGAATTCATATGGTGTAAGCTGAGAATTTAAGATCTGGGTCATCAGATAATCATCAAGGTAGAATCTAACTGGCTTTTAGGGTTTAGGAAAGATTTTCCTTTTTTCCATATGGAGATTATGGCACTGTCTTTCTGTAAGAGGGCTTGTGCATTTCATTCACCTACTTCTGAAGCCTCTGGTCAGACAGAAGATAATGGATCAGAAATACACTGGGTTTAATTTAGCACACTGGATAAGCACTCTAAAATTTCTTCAGACTTGTCAACAGACACCCTCTACAGATGCTATATTCTGTTATCTTTTATCTGCACCAACCTTTTATATTGACATTTTAAGTAAGTACCAATGCCAGCAGAAATGAGAACAGATTTGAGGGCTTTAATCAACCTGGAGCCACGCACAGGTTGCAGACCACATCCGTTTGTTTCTGCCTTAAGCAGAGCTTCCAGTACCCACTTAATCTCCATTTCTCCACTACTTCCAGGGCTCATGGTGCCAGTCTCTCCTCCTCCTGACTGCTGATTGAATCTGAATGGAGTGTCTAGCTGTAATCCAAGTATATCTGAAAAAGTGGCATTTTTTTTAGCAAGACGCATGCTCCTTACACAGACAGCTGCAGAACAAAGTTAAAGCTCTTCAAACAGCTACTGAGTGCTCATCTTATATGGTCTGATGGAAATGCTACAGGCCAGCACGTGGGGAACGTGGAATTGCCTGGCTGTTGTCAATCACTGTTAAATCTTTAATTCTATTTAAACACGAGGTTTTGGCACTTAATTTTAATCCCAAAATAATAAGAGCCCATAAGATGAATTTGTGAAGTGTTTCAGCACTTAACACTGCACTGTAAACAATTTGCTACACAGCATGTTCAATGGGAATTAAAATGTTTGTGTTTTTGGATTTTGCTGTTTAGAAATTTTCCTTTAAATTGGGATTTATTGGTATTTCAGTTCCAAGCCAACAGAACAATATTAACATTCTCACAGGGATGTGTGAGTAAGAGCAATCACTAATAACACTGTGAGAATATCAGTAACTGTCATTCAGGAAAGTTCTTGCCCTTCCCCCTTGCATCCAGATTTAAATACATCATCCTCTTTAAAGTGGGATTTAAAACCCATCAATACATCTTTCATCTTAAGGACAGGCCTATGCTGCATGGTGGCATTGTATCTCCCACTACTTAATATTGCAGCAGTTTTACAACTCCTGGTGACTGGCAAGAAGAAAGTTTAAGGATGTTCTCTCATTTCACTGTGCAAGAATTGAATTAACACAGCATAATAAGCTCTTTGTGCAACCTCGTCTTTCTCAAATATTCGCAAGAAAAATACTCAAAACCAAAATGTTCACAAGATCCTTGCTTTATATTATACCCTCCCCTTCATTTTGAAATATCTTGCCTCATGCAAGGCTTAGGATCCTTTTCACCTCCAAATGGGGAAAATATGGTAGAGAAAGTGAACAATGCAGTTTTGCAAACAATAGCATTTCATCTAATAATGAGCTGTAACAGAAATAGCCTACTGTATAGTAAATTCTGCCTT
Organism: Aphelocoma coerulescens; assembly: GCF_041296385.1. NCBI lineage: Eukaryota > Metazoa > Chordata > Aves > Passeriformes > Corvidae > Aphelocoma > Aphelocoma coerulescens. Next base: position 11,995,135 of record NC_091025.1, on the reverse strand, counting down.
TACTGAGAAAATCTGGGTTTCAGTTTTTAGACTCCATTATTATCCATCTGTTGCACTCAGTTATCATTAACTTCGTGTTTGTCAGGATCCATTAAGGCCAATTAGCACGTCAACAAGCACAGATAATACAGTTGAATATCCGTCTAAAGCCCCTTCATACACGGTGTTCTTGAGCACGTACTTAAGGCAGCAGCAGAGACAGGCATGTGTACCTCCACACAGGTACCTGCTTTATTAATGCTGACCTGGAAGGGACATTTATACAAGACAGTATTTGAAATTTGGATTATCAATCACTGGAGTAATTCTTAGCTTATGTGGATACTTATGAAGACAAATGACATAATATAAAACCATGGATGACAAGAAATAAGTGCCTCAGTGTAGTTTCAACCAAAATATTGAAGGATGCAAGCCAGATGAAACTGGTGGATTAATTAATACTTTTTTTAGAGTGGCCAGTATAGATGGGAAGCAGCAAGGGAGTAACTCTAGAAACTGAATTTATAAAAAAAGACCTCAAACCACCAACCAACCAAAACTACACCCCCACACCAAACCACCCGCACCAGTTCACAAGACTGGGAAATTTCACATCACAAGGAAATGCATAAAGCAGTAATTTCAGTAATATTTTTTGAATCCAGCTAAGTGAGCCACTGAGATCATCCACAAACATGCAACAATGCAGTTTACAGTATGTGAACAAACTTAACCGAGATGACAGTTGCTTCTTTTGGATGGCTTCCAGCTAAATGAATTAATACTTTGCTTAGCAGGAATGCACTCTATTTAAATTTCTTTAAACACCTCATATCAATCATGTACCTTCAGTTCTCTTATTTTTGAGGAATAGAATGTATCAGCTAACTCCTGAGTATTTGAATGGATCAGCACAACTTCAACTGTGGTCTTCTTCATTTATGAAAAAATGTGTTTCAGCAATTTCAAAAATTATGTTGTTATATATTCCTACACTTCCTTGGATCCATTTGTAAAGTATCACTTTATCCTTTCCAAGATAAAGAGAGTACAGCAGAAGGCCGTATAGATCAATGAAATCCCTGAAGGACTTGAATTCTGTTTCAGTTTTGGTTTTCTCTCCATCTTGGCCATACAATTCCCAGCCTGGACTACAACTACAAGTGGAAGAAAGAGAAAATGTAACAAAATACCTGTAGCTGCTCTTCCTGAATGTGCTGGACCTCAAATACTTAATACTTTATGGAGCACATTTCTACAGTAACAGACCATGTGGGGGATGAAATACAACAGTTGCAAATCTCAAAAACACTCCACAGGGCTGAACAATTTTTATATTTGCTCTTATTTTTCTCAAGAGTTATTTTTAATTGAATCCAATAACCTACCTGTGCAGATTTTATTTCCAAGTAGGAAGAAAATATTCCAGGAACAGGAAGAAAACATTCAAGAACGCACATGAATACTTAGAAATTTTACTGTATGGGCTAAAATTTTATCAGAATAACTCCTGAGATTTCGGTATTTATACCCAAACCTAAATCTAATTTTACCCATGATATATCCTCAAATCTAAGTATCTGATTTTTGATAAAACTTAAATTTGTACTAAAACACTTTTTGACTGGGCACCTCCCCTCTATTTATGTGATATTAAATTGCTTAGAAAAGCCTTCTGCCAAAATGGTCTGCAACAATACAAAAGCTTAAATGAATTATTTCATTAACCTAGCTGTAGTTTAATTTGCTTGTTACACAGAAATTCTAATAGAAAAACTTGTTTTCTTCATTCTGAATTTGCATATTATGTGCTCTAGAAGGAGACTTTAAAACTAGTGGAAATGCAACCAAGAGAGGTTGCACAACCTACAAATCTGCCATTTCCCAGAGCAAGAATGACACTTGAGAAGTACTACATAAAGTTATAAGACTATGACTGAAAGTAAGAAAGTATGTTTTAATTCAGCCTGAATATATCTGAAAAAAAAAAAGAAAATCAGTTATGACATAAAAGGACTAGCAAGAGTTACAAGGGGAAAAATTATTTAGAGCCTCACAAAAAGTATCACTACAAAAGCAATAACCCCAGGTCACACCTGTGGTAGAGCACTCTTTTTTTTTTTTTTTTTTTTCCCCTTAAAAGCATTTGTCTCCTTTTTTTATTTATTTTTTTAATGGGGACTTCAGAGGCAGTTGTTAAACTAAAAACATCCCTTTAGGTTTGGGATGAAACTAAAAATCAAAATCTTCCTCACTGTAGAGCAATATTACGTTTCCCCCCTTGCGGACTTATTTAATAAAAATGTCAGCTATTAAGTTAACATTATTTAAAGGGCTTTAGTTTGTAGTTACTGAATGCAACCTAAGCTATATCCATAAAGGTCTGACATTGATCCCTGGTTGTATAAAACATGATACAGAGAGGCACTAAATAAATAATCTGTATACTGCTTCCAAAGCATCTCTATTTATCACTGCATTAATGATAAGGATCTGATTTAAAGTGAACCCTACCAAGGGTCAAATCTGAGCACAAGCTGTAATATGATCTGCAAGAGTGCTGATAACCTGAAACAATATGAAGAAACCCTGTCAGATAAATAAAACAAACCAGTTGTCCATTAAACAGCTCAGAAAGAGGCCAAGAAACCTAAATATGGACTGAACTATTTCTTTTTTTCTTTTAAAATTTATTTTATCTTAAAGAAGCACAGAAAAACTACACCTGAAGATTGAGTCAGTCAAAGGCTAAAGAAATAACACTGAACAGAATAGCAAAGACTGGTCTTTAAAAAAAACACAGCCACCCATGAGAAAATTCAGATGTGCCCTTGCAACTTTCAGAGACCTCAAGAATTATCACTAACCTCTAAAAAATCAAAGGCAATTGTTTACAAGGCATCACCAAATGTCTGATGTGAACATTCCAGATTATGAAAGAAAACTGTACTTTTTAGGCTTAAATACATGAATTCTTTAAAATCTTATCATGTAAATAAAACTATCTCATGACTTTCAGAAGAAAACTCTCATTAATCCTTTTTAACAATGCCAAAGGTTAAAAACTCTTGTGGAAAAACAGGAAAAAACTGTATTTGATCAGTGTCTGTCATAAATACATGAAAAACCCCAAAGTGTAAGTTGGCAGACAGCCCTTTGTTAAGCTGCAGGCCCACATGGAACCCCTGCCCAGCATCCTCCAGCCTGGGGGCTCATTCAGGATGGTTTCTAATGTCATTTGAGTCATCAGCCAAAGCAGTGACAAGCTCAGGACTGAAACTTAGGAACGACCCATTCCATGCCATTCTGCTGTCCTCAAACTCCATTATGCTTAAGCCTGTGAAACTAAACAGATCTATTTTGATCTTTTGATCGTTTATGTTATTTTTGTTGTTTGCATTTCAGTAAATAAGCAACATCCCACCACTTCAGGCATGGATTGAACAAACAAAGTACTCTTTGGCTGAAGACCACACAGATGACATGTCAGGGAGGGAAACCAAAGCACTGATAATTTATCCAGACCTCATACCAATCTTTAAATTTAGAAAGACTCCCAATTAATAGTTAATAGCTTTTCCTGACATTAAAACTACTTTCTATAGCTTATTAAAAACAGTATTTCAAACAGAAGAAATAGCAGAAAAAAGCTTGCATTAGTGGCACTGCACTGTAAGGCTTTATTCTACTGGACACAACGTATTGTGCTTAGGTACGTGTAGAAAACTCTTTCAAATTTCATTCACTTTCTGACTACCACAGTCTCACCTATTTTGCTTTGAGCAAGATTTCTTTCCCCTTCAATTCTATGAGGCTTTAGACAAATAAATGAAATAAACATATTGTAATTTTTCTGAAAGATCATGGAGGGAGGCTACAAATATAGAAGAATATGTATTTGCTAAGCAAAAGTGAACATCCCTGTGAACTTTTTCCCTGCTTTCTACCTCTCCAAATGATAATGAAAGCAATAATTAGTATAAAAAGGAAAGAAACCAGGTACCTACATAAAGGAAAATATGTGACTATTAGAAGTTATAAAAAGTCAGAAGAGAAGAAAGAATTAGGAAAACAGGAAGGTTGTGAGCAATGAGAGCCAGTTAGAAGTGAAAGCACAAGAGTGTGATAGAGAAACCAGAAGGGATCAGAGTACAGTGAAGACAAGATGCATGTAATAAATACTTGGAAAAACAAATGTGTTTACATCTGTGCCTTCCTCTAACTGCTGAGTACATGTTTTTGGTTGAGTTTTTAAAAATATGTTTACAAGCTTGCCTGGATATTTGAGCACAGTGTGATGGTCATGTATGAAGAAATGTTCATAACTAATATATGAAAATGTTTCTGAAAAGCTGAATGAAGAAATCAGACTCTGGGTTCCAAGATTCCCATTGCTCAGCTTCAGCTATCATATGCAGAAAATTATATTTCATCTGCACAGTGGCAGTGGTAGATGCATCAATTTTAGACCGTATTGCCATGACCCAGACAGCCACCACTGAGAAAAACAAGTGCATGGATTATTTAATCACGTGGGTTTGCACTGAGGTGTCAAATAGTTTCGGAATCTTTATAATGAATAAATAAATAAATAAATAATAGGTATGTGGAACAGGATTACTAAGCATTTACAATATGCTAATAAATGCATAGACAACTACAACTTTGTCTAATGGGATCCTGCGCTGAAAAGCCTGGATGGGAGCAGCTGGGTCCTTTTATACGACCAAAAGGTCCTGGTTAATACAGGAACTCAGAAAGTTGAAAGAGAGATTCAAAACAGTATAAGAAAGAAAAATGTAAGCTAGCCTCATAATGATGATCTTTGCCATAATTATTAAAAATATCACAGAATCCAAAGTTTAATCATTTTACTAAAACTACTGATAAATTGTAAAATCGATACCTCTGACACTATTTCAAATTACTTATTTTTGAAATGTTTGACCTTGAACTTTCCTTTTGCTTTATGCAATTTATGCATTTGCTGAAATTATAAACATAACGTTTTTATTAATGGTTCCAATTCATTTTGAATTCTCACTCATTTTCCAAACAGTCCCACCAGGTTTTGCAACCAAGACATGTGGGACAGGTATACTGCCCAATTAAAACCAGTGATAATGGAGCAATTACTATGGAACTGGTGGGAACTGGGCTCAAATCTATGTGTCTTACAGAATCTTTTCCTTTTTATAACAATGTATGTTATCAATGTGAAAGGAAAGAGCAGTTCCCAAACAATTTATGTGACAGTCAAATGCAATATGACAACTTCCTAGCAACAAGTTTTGTGGTGAGAGACGAGTTAAGTTTGGCCCTGCTGCTGCATTATTCAGGTACCAAACAATTCACTCCATTCAAAAGAGATAAAAAAAATGGGGGGTTGTATTATTGGAGCAGACAATTCTGTGTTTGCACCATAAAACATACAAGGAAATTTTACATTGAGGTTCTGCCCAGATTTACGCTCTGAGAAATGTGATTTAGGAAAACTGTGTGTGAATGTTTCAGGCACATAACTTTTATGAAACCAGTGTTCTGCTGCCTGGAGTTGTGGCCTGGCTGTGTGAGACAGGTGCAGTGTGTGACTGGGGCAAAGACAAGCTGAAGCTTTTTCTCCAAGGTCACTATTAATTACCCCTCTGTTCTGCCCATTCCCCATTTATCGTAAGTAAAACCATGTTAACAAGATGATTATACACCTATTTAAAGGAATAAAAATATTTACTGTCTGAAACTCCATTAGAACTGCCTGCTCAGGGCTCTGACATACTCTGCAGACACATGCAGTAAGTTGTGAGCAGCAGCTTCACAAACTTCTGGGTTTCCAAGCTTTGTGCTGAAGCCTCCAATTGCTTCCCTTACAAAACTGAGCGTAGTTCATTTATTTCTATGAAATAGAAATAATTTCATTAAAATATCCATTTAAAGTAAACTTAATGAAAAAATAAGTTTTCATTTTAAAAACCTCAGAGAATATTAGAAATAGAGCATTTTTAAGGCAGCTACCATAAAAATTAACACTTATACATTATTCACGATCTCTTGGGCATAGGGGGTTTTTTTGCATTTTAGAAGACTGCATCTCTAGGCAATTGCATAGCTCTGATTTTGCAAATTGCTTTTAATATGTATTTAGGCAGAACACACTGAAATTTCTTGATGTCTTAGGAAGCCAAAATGCTTCATATTACAGGGCAATTATGTGATCACTCCCAAACTACTAAATATTATTACAAAATCTGAACCAATCAAGGCTATACTACATTAATCCTTAGCATACGAGGGATACCTTCACTAATTTATAAGATTTATCTACCACCTGAAAATTGGAAGCCTGTTGCAGGGTAATTTACACTTACAGAGGTAATTGTACTGATACAATATGTTGAGATTCTCTCTGCCTGTGTGTGTGTACTGCTATGGCCCTGGGAGCTGCAGCCCCGTAACGAGGGATGTCTGATACCCCTCCAAGCATTGTCAGGACAGTGACAGGCAGAGGAAAGGCAGAAGCCTTTTCCCTCTCTGACACTGTCTTTTATTCCATATCTGGCCTCCCTGGAAAGCATTTCTGTGGGAACCTAGAGGACAACTTCCAAAACTTCAGCTGGTTTTTGAAGTTATTGTAGACAAAGTCAGGCTCCTTTTTCTCCATCAGCTGACCATCCATCCACACAAAGGATCCTAAAGATTACTGTGTCCTGTGTACTTTACTTTACTGGTTTTCCCCAACAATTATCACAGTCCTTCATAAATACACCTTTGATTTATGTTCATTATCTTTATGTTACTAGATCTACAGCTTGCAGCAAAACTTGTGTCTGCAGATGGATTTTAGGAGTGTGCTGCTCCTCAGAGCCCTCACCAATCTTGTTGCCTACTGATAGAGGTTCCTGCATTGACTAGTATTTTCATAAAAGTTCATTTATTACTTTAGCATTACTATGAAAATCAGGCCATAAAAAAACTTGGAAGATACACTGTACTCATACAGAAATAAAATTAAATCTAAAATCAAATCAAACTAAATTTTTGCAACGGCAAAAGAAGATAATATTTGATATTGAATTCTATATTTAAGATCAAGCAAAGCATTTAATTTTGCGATACTTCTAAGGAAAACAAGGGACATGATAAACTGTATCCACAAAGATGGCAAAAAGAAAGTTGTCATTTTCCTTATTTTTTTTCCCCTTCTTCCTTGGAGAACACATGCCTGAATCCTCCAGTTCCTGGGAAGGCCCTAATTATCTGCACTCAGTGTATAGCTCCACCTCTTGGAGACTTCAGTGCCTGCTCCAGTAAATGTTTATTTTTTAAGTAGAGGAGGGTCCCATATCTCCAGCCCAAGACAACTCCATGGAGGTACAAGTGCAGGTTCAACAAAAGTAACCTGAATTTTCTAATCTTTTAAGGTAATGCAACACACAGACTGATAATAAGAATTATGAAATATTAATTTTAGATGACCAAATCTATATTTTTCAATTACTGTAACATTCAAACAACTTCCAACAGCTCTGTCACTAAACCCGTTGAACTCTGCATCTCTCAAAAAGGCTGCATACCATTCTTATTTTACTGTTGCAATACTTGTGGTAAAAAGGAATTTAAATCATTAACCACCTAAAATAAATGTTGAATAATTTTATCAAAGACAACGGAGACTTGTTTTCTACACAGCCACAAATATGACCTGCTGACGTTTTCCAAGGAGCCACTTTGTGTTCTCTGCACTGACAAGAAATCCCATGTGTTCATACCGTGTCACACTACAGAAGTAAGTCAGCCATGGATTAACTTCCATATGTTCTTTTAATTGATTTAACAAATATAGATAAGATAAAGATACTTATGTGGCATTGTAAAGAGCACAGACTAAGACCTAGTCACCTTCTGTGCCTTCCCAACACAGACCTTTGTGGGTATTTCTTGTGAAAGGAGCTGACTTTAGAGCACATTTGCAGGAATTTAAAAAGAATGACACACAGGAGAGAGGGGGTTCAGTTTTAGCTCCTTGATAAAATTAGTATCACAAACTTAAAACTCTCAAAATACTTCTGTAATTGCTTTCTTTACAGTTTAAAATAATACTAATGGTATATTTCCAAGCCTAATTGCTATGATTTCACTTCTGTGGGGATTTATAATCCATTTTAATCTCTCACAGAACACACCCTTTAAAGTAGAAATCAGCTTTCTAGACACCCCAGAGAACTAGAAGCCTTTAAAAGACTATTTTACTGTCCCTTTGCAGACACAATCACTCCCACAGTGCCTAGTTTTCAGATTCAGGCTCAGAATGGATGCAGGGGCTTGTTTCTTTTTGGTCATACCACATTACATGCTGAGACAGTGACGATCTGTGGGAATTCACTAACCCGCTCAGAATTCTACATTTTATAAGAGAGAAAATGTCAGATGTGGTCAGCCTTCCACCCTTTTATGGCTGACTTTTATTATTCACTCCTGCCTCTTACTGCCTGCACCTCCTGAGCAAATGTTCAAAATTCTATTCAAATTGCAGAAGCCTACTTCCTCTGCAGAGAATAATACAGATTCAAAGGAGGACAAGTGTTGTTTATTAGCAATTATCATGAAAGTCCTTCCTGTAATTAACCTCAGCTTCATGGACACTACTATTTGCACTTCAGCTATCTCATAAACAGGGGCTACATTTCCATTATTGTTAGGGAAGATGAGTCATTGCAGAAGAATGCTTATCTCAAGTCAGTTTTAACTAGCTTTTGTCTGCATGAGATATTAGTCACTGGTACCTACAAGATTACAAGAAAGTCTGGATTTGGGCTTCTTTTTAAAAACCTTTTTCCTCTTCCCCTTCGTACATTCAGAATTCATCAGTACCAGCATAAAGGCAGGGAAGTATATAAAATGCTCTTTTCAATTAAACCTACACTTTGTCTGTATGATCACTGAATCATAACCAAGAAGAATTCCAGATTCTGCCCAGCTAATGGGAGGTCTAAGACACTGAAAACCCCAACATTTGCTCTGTAGGCCATAAAGAGACAATGGTGAAGGATTTGTTTTAACATTTTTCAAGCTCTCAAAAAGAGCTGAGCTACAAATCAGTGCAGTGATGTATGCCTTCTGCCTGGTGAAAAACCCCCCAAACAACCACCCACTTTATTCACAAGACACAGTCAAAAATAAAAATACAATGACAATGAACATTCCTAGATTTTTGCTTTGCACTACCCTTTTAATTTATAATTGAACAGTCTCAACACTAGGAGATGTTAATAAAAGCAGTTATCACACAGAACATAAATATATACCTCAGTTCCTTGAAACTAAAAAGGCTAAAAATCTGATAGCTTCTCACAACCTAAAAATACATGCAGGCAGAATTTCTGTGTCTCAGAACTACCTGCAAGTATTCACAAGACCTGGGGCCTTCTGAAGGGTATTCAAGAACATCTTTACATGTTTTACATAAACAGAAGGAGTACAGAGTAAAGTTAAAGCTTTACTAGCAATACAGTATTAAACAGCATAGTTGTGACTCTTGCAATCGGACTGCATCCTAAATTAAAACCTGATTCAAAGGGGCATAGCTAAATAAGCAAAGTAGTTAAATGTATTCAGGCTACCAAGCAGAACTTCCAGAAAAATAAAAAACATTAATTAAAACTAACTGGCCTTGAAATTCTTCCCATACTCACTCCTTTGAGTAATTTCATTTCACATTCCCAAGTGCTAATTCCAGAGAGCTACATCAAAGCCTGCGGAAATTCATGTAAACTGTGAGGTCAGAAATGAGAATATTCTTTTACTTTAGATGCAAGTTTACTGGGCATTTGTCATTTTAGTGTTATTTTCCTCTTGTGGGAAATGCCAGGTAACAGCAAGTGTGAAGAGTAGACCTGAGTTACTGCATGCAAAAGCATCCACATTTCTACATCCATTTTGCTGAAATGGTAAGTCTTAGAAAAAATAAGCTTTTTCTATTTCTTTAAGTGTTTTTGAATGCTGTTGATACAGATTACGTTTGACCCTAATAAGGCTGAATGCCATTCTCTTGACGAGGTTTTTTTCAATGTATACAGTGAAACAACTGCAGACATAAATTGCGTACAAGCTTGTTTTCTTTCTTTCCCAGTGGGAGTGGCAACTGAAATCTGGACCTTTGCCACGTTGGTTGTGCAATTCAGATCACAGTACTTATAGAGACGGGATGGTCAGTGCACCAGCATACTAATGCAGCTGACTGCCAGACTGGCCATTGTTAGTATTTTATAAATTAAAGTAAAACCACGGTTTAATGTCAGACCATTCCACGTAATTCTAGACATGGAGCATAACTTCTGGTCTCACCACCTACTTCTAAGTGATAGTTTTCTAAACTCACTGTTAAAGTTTTCATCAGTGGAATTGAAGTTTTCAAATATATTCTAGAGAAAAAAATATTTTTTATCCTCTTTTTTCCTTTGTTCCTTTTTTCCTCTGAAGCCCATGAATATACTACTCTATGGTTTTTAGTTGTGCATAAGAATTATCTAACAGTTCGCTATAATCAGTTTCTGGTTAAGACAAAAGAGAAATTAGCTATATAATATAACAACAAGCCTAAATAAATCATCATTGCATTTACATGGTTCATCCAGAACATCAAATGTGATTTTTAGTCAATTCTCCTCTTTCAGGACTAACACACTGACTTATCAAACAATTTTAACAATAATAGGAAACAAATCACAAACAATTGGACTACAGCACATTATATTCCAGTATCACACTGAAAGTTAACAAACCCACTGTATTCTGTTTTAAATTTGAAGTTTAAAAAGCATTTTCATATTCATGATTTTTTTAGCATAAAATAACTTTTCATTAAGAAAGGGGAAAAAAAAATCACATTACAAGATACAAACATTTGGAAAAGCTGCTGTGATGAGCTCTACATTTTCAGAGAAAAGGGAACCATTTTTAAAAGATACATTACTAGTTTTGAAATGATTTCTCTTTTTGCATGCGCGTTAGGAGTAGGAATAACTTTTTCAGCTTGAAGGTACTGACTGAAGGCACTATACTGAATAAGCTCTGTTAGCTTTCCCTTCTGCCCAGCCTTTAAAGCATACTTAATTATAACGAAATGGTACTTTGCTCTGTCAACAAGTTGTGAAGTCACTTGCTCAACCTTTTTCCTTTCATTCCCTCTGCTATTCCTCTTCTCTGGACCTGTTTAATTTTTGCATTTCCTGATTTTTATCTTGGGAAAACAAAAGACAGCTGCACTAAGTTACATGAAACAGCAAAGTGACTCTTCTAGTTAGTGATTTGCAGGTTCTAAACAGTGAGTTGTGTGAAATGAAAAGGGGAGTGTCATGTTGCAAAAACTCTTTTCTCTCCCCTTTCTACAGCTGTATTTCTAATCAGCAGAAGATACATCTTGCTTGGAGTCAACCCCCTTTCTCTCTGCACATTCTTAACCTTCTATCTTATGCATGGATCACTGGTTAGCTTAGAAATGCACAGACACAAAAGGGGGAGCTGACATGTGAGGTTTGATGGCAATAATGGCTGTTTATAAGCCTAATCCATCACATTTAGTGGACACCTCCATTTTTGTCCCTCTGAAAAGGTATAAATAATAAAATGGTATAGCTTCGGCTCAGAGGTGCCTTGGTAAATATTTTAACTATTTACAAGATCACATCAATAACAAAAGAAGCATCTGTACCATCCATACAGAGGCCTCTGAATCATTAGAATAGTACCCAGATGGTTCTTACAATTCATCAACAATAAAATGTCTTCATGACAGAGCTTTTGTGACATCATTGATATTTTTATATGCCACTGTTCAATACTCCAAACTCTCATTCTTTTCCCTAAGAACAACTCAGTAAATATTCTTTCTTTCTCAAGGAGAAAAAAAAAAAAAAAAAAAAAGAAAAAAATTCAAATAAGGGTCCACAAGGTAGATCCAGCTGCAACCTTCTCTCCAAATAATTCTGCCCTTCTCTCCAAATAATCAAGGATCCAGATTACTACTATCTGGAATACATCAAGGTTAGCACTGTGTCAAATCCCTCAATAAACTTAAGCTACTACTGGCTACCTGGGCAGTAGCAGTTGACAGTTTTTCTTTGATTTTCCTTTGCTTGTATCAATATCACATCCAAACAGCAGCAGGTCAGGAACAGTAACAAAACAGAGGAAAGGAAACTCAGCAGTTACAAAATTAATCTGATGGGTTTCCTATTTGAGATCTAACAAGTCATCTTGGGGGATGAGTGAAGTTTACTCTGTTTCTTCATAAAACAAAATACTTGGAAGTGGCAACACAGGTATAGAGACAGTATTACAAGTCTTGGTTTATCTAGGAAGAGGTTTTGGGTACCTGGGGTTCAGGTGCCAAATCAAAACCAGGAACAAACCAGGTGACTTTAGAAAAGTGTTGAACACCCACTTGTTAAATAAACCATATGCTTAAAATGTTCCATACTGAGTCTTTAGTTTGATTGAGTGATTATAGATTAAATTCATAAAAAAATTAAAAAGGTCAGTCTCCAGTTTTTGGTAGTTTTAGTCTTATTCATTCATATTATAAATTGGTCTCATAAAGAATTTAGTCAATTCCATAATATTCCTTACAGCATTGAAGCTTCAGTCACTAAGTTGAAAACGTCTCTTAAATGTTACTTCAAACTGCTTGAACTGTTATTTTACAAAATGTATGCTCTAGTATTAAACCTTGTCACTAATTGATCAGAACCTTGATAAAATAGTTGAATTCTACCAGCCTAAACTGTACATGAGCACAAACCTACATAAGAAAATTAAGACCAGTTCTAAAGAATAAGGTTATATCAATTTTTATTTATATCCTTGCACACACCCACACACTTTCTCAGAAAGGTGGGAAAATGTGTAACAGAAGAATTCTAAAAAAGAATAACAAAACCACATTTTTTCAAATTAGAAATACTTTTCAATAAAGTTTGAAACCCCCCTCCTTTGCAAAGATAAGAAAAATGGCATAGAAGTAAAGCAATTCTGAAGCATTCCTGAATATCAATGCTACTCCAATTCCAAAATTTGGTCAATAAAATTAACAGCCATCCTTTGAATGCAATATCACACCTCTAAATGAGCTCAAGCTGGTGCTGTTATTGTCCAGTGGAATGTGAGATTTACATTTCACAGCTCCTCACCAAAGTAATGAATGAATCTGATCTCATAAACAAACAATTCCAGTTTCATGTTATTTCAATGGCCCTCCAACAATGTGTGCCTCCACAAAGAAAAATATTTATCATGTTTGTGCTCAGCTCCAATTGTAAATGGGACTGTAATAAAACACCACCGTAAAAACCATTTTCACAGCTGAGTTTGCAATTTAATAAACAGATGCAAACAACAGTCTTTGGAGATCAACAGTTAAAAATAAATTAAATAGAAGACTCCCTGCATCACAATGGGAACAATTGGAATGGCCTCCAGCAACAAGCAGTAGAGTCACAAGGTGTGTGTCCTTGGACTTTGCACAGGCACCAACCTTTGAAGTATGTTATCATGACATCAATGCAAATCAGTCAGATGATTTCAAGGAAAAGCATTTTACTTTCTTTGCATGGTCCTAAATATTAAATAATTACTCTGCAAGCACCAAATATCTTCAGACATAGTGTATTTTCACTGTGCTGCCCTATATAACATTTATGAATCCATTCTTTTCCTTACTCCCCACTCCTCTCCAAAAAGAAGCCACTAGCTTTTTTTTTTGCACTGGAAATGTTATAGTTCATTTTAAAAACTCTAGATCTCAAAAATAACATTTGAACACCCCGTTGGACTTCATGGAGAGTTCTCAAAAGTGCACTCAGGTACCACAGTTCATGGGGTTTTCCTTGAAGTCAATGGGAACTTTCCCCTCAACATATGTGAGAGTAGTGAATCTGAGTTCTTGAGAATCAAACCTTTCAAATAATACACTGTCCTAAGGGTGATTGTGAACAGTACTTGATTGAAAATGTATTTTAATGTGAGTCGTTGAAGACACCTATTTGGATTATCATGAGTGGCCAGAGATTTCACAAGAGCTCAGTAATTCACCAACTAAACCTTCTCTTCTCAGTAAATTTGAATCTTGGTATTCCCTAGAGCACAATGACATCACATCAGATGAAGAGCAATACAGCAGAAGGGATGTAGACAGAAAAGGGTCTAGATTTCTACTGAAATCTTGACAACATGCCTGCTTTTTCTGGATTGCAATCAGGCTTCATTTTCTCCCTTGAATATGGATCATAGGCATTGAGACTCAAGGTAATAGACTAACACAGCTGCATTTCTACAGTAAAACATTTACATGGTTAAAGCTATCAGAAAGCCACACTGTGACCTAAAGCCCTTAAAGTAAAACACTGGGGAGGGCAGAATATATATATATATATAATGTATGTAATCTGTCTTCACTTTATTCTATGACTGGCACCATCTTCCTCACTGCTAGTAGCTCAAAATGAGGCAAGCATTTAGATTTTCCTATTCCTTAGGTAAACAAAGTACTTAGAAGCCTTCTCACTTCCAGGGCGTGATAAACTTCAACTTAATATCTATTCCAGTATTTAGTATCCAATGTATTAATAAGAAAACAAAGTGATAATATGCTTCCTCCCTCCACCATCTCCCTCAAATAAACCTCCCAATAAAGCAAGTTTTAATGAAAAACTGTACTTCCAAACTCTGACCTGGCCAATGGCCTGCATAAGGGCTCTGCCTAACAACAGACTCTAAATATAGTATCAGGAAAGAAGAAACAGCCAGTGCTAAAATATATTGTTTGTCCTTGGCAGATTCTTTGAATTAATTAAGAATTAATTTGGCCTTTTGAATTGTCACGAGAATCCTCTGATATATGTACAATTATATTTTGGTAGAAGTAGGGTAATAGCTAAATTGAACACCGATGAGAGGTTCAAGGGAAACAGCACCTGAAAAAGTTCAAAAGGTTTGAGGGGGCTCCTGCTCTTTAGGATAAAACATGAGGATCCCACCAAATTTGTCACAAGTATCCTGGAACATAGTAACAGCCTTGCTATGCTAACATACACATTCATTTTAAGGAAGTATTTGTGAAATATGTGCTATTCAAGGAGAGCAGGAGTTAAAGGTTATGTAAAAGTGTCACAGAAAATGAGCTCATTGATGCTCCTCAGAAGTGCCAGTTAGAGCAATTTTATCAAGATACTCTAACAATTTATAAACTGCAATTCTAAAAAGTGATTTAAGAACGTGAACTTCAATGCCTTTGTAATCGAGAATCATCTCAGAAATTAATGATCACTTTTATGGTAGGGCCCTTCCTAGAGCTCTAATCCCATCAGATGGCATTTGGAACACTGAAAGTAGTGTCTACTCCTCCCAAAACAAAGTTAGTTCACATTCCTTTAAAATTAAAATATAGCTTAAAGAAATGGGCCCTGAACACAAAACTGCAGTGCTTGTAAGCATCCCTTCAGTGCACTCAGGCAGTCAGCTGAGCACAGCACACGCTGCATTTTTAGCAGCCTTTTCAGCATACAGAAAAAAACAGGTAGCAAATTGCTTCTCAGGTGATTGTGCAGGCTCTGATCCAAAGCCCACTTACATAAACAGAAACATTCCCATTTACTTTAACAGGCTTTGGCTCATGCTCCAAGAAATGCACATTTTGCTTGCATTCCAGATTAGCACAGCTCCACTTAATTATTAAGCATCTGAGAAATAGTTGGACATTTCTGTATAATAAAATTTCCAGTTACTGATAAGAAAATACTGATATATTTTTTCTCATATGAAATTAATGTTTATGGCAGATGTGATACTGAAACTCTCATTTTGATGCTGGAGGTCTGTACTCAGTCTTGCTGGAATTAATGGCTGAATTTCTCCTTAAGACAATGACAGCATAGAAGGGGACTTAAATTCACCACTAATGAGCTCTTCAGAGTTTTCTTTTGTTTGAACTTGCACCATGCAAGTCTATTATTGTCAAAAAAGGGAGATGTTAGCAGAAAAATTCAACCAAGGTTGATGTGTATGTCAAATCTACAAAGCATATGAATCTGATACGAGTTAAGTCTCTACTGAGAGGTATGGAATATTTACAGATCTGGAAGGTCCTACTTTAGTCATCATCACAGCAATCAATATCTAGATCAGACACACTGTAAATGGAAATTGGGGCACAAATGTTTAACATTTGATATGATTTTTTATCTTCCATTCACTTTAACAGTCACACATTTTAATATTTCCAACAGCGGTCTGTAAAATATCCCATATATGAAGATAAAACCTGATTTGGATGTAAAATTATTTTTATTCTAAATTAAATTTGGCCTTCAAAAGCTCTTGCAGGTTTTCCAAATAGTGAAACTGAAATGGAAAGCAAGATGTAAGAAAGATGTCATCAACTACCCTACCATTTCCTTAGTTTTGAAGTTACTATGCAAGACCGATGTGAAGCAGAAAAAGAATTTAAGCAGCCTGTGGAATACTGGCTGATAATGGTTCTGAAAGACTGACACCCTGTCCCCTTCCCTTCCTCTTCCCTGTGTGTGCAATCTGTTCTGATGACAAATTGAAGACACTTTTTTTACTTCCACTGAATTATCTTCACACTGTGCTGTTTCTGTTTGTCTCATGTTTGTTATATCAGCTCTCCACTAAGGGTTTGCCACAAAGCTAACACAAAACATTGGTATCACGTCAAAAGAGCTTGTCCTACATATTTAACAGTTTCTAGGTATTGTTACACTAACTAAAGCCTTTTTCCTGCAGGAGATTGCTGTTGGAGACAGAATCACAGCCTAGGGCAGTATCAGCACATCCCTTCCAGGATCGAGCAAAAAAGACTCATCAAACTGCAAAATGGACAGACCTGTTGTGTTTCAAGACACTGGCAACTCCCAAAACATTTCCAAAAACCCAAAATGAACAGATGAGTGATTTATAGCTTTTAATATATGCACAAGACCTGATTCTCATCTCGTTGGTATGAAATGTCTAAAGCTTTTAATGACAGAGGATTTGATCACAGGAGAGCTTCATTCTTCATTCGTGCTGTGCAAAACCAGTGCTAATTTTGGGAATGGTAGGGCTGATCCAATAAAAGTTCACTGTATTGACATCACAATAAAACTGAGGTCATAATTTGACCCCTTCACTGTAATAAGGGCGGTAAACTCCTTACCAAAAAGCCCTATTAAAA
The DNA here is from genome assembly GCF_041296385.1 of Aphelocoma coerulescens. Taxonomy (NCBI): domain Eukaryota; kingdom Metazoa; phylum Chordata; class Aves; order Passeriformes; family Corvidae; genus Aphelocoma; species Aphelocoma coerulescens. The sequence goes on along the minus strand of NC_091025.1, from coordinate 11,977,926 downwards.
TAAACCTTAGAATGGAGAAATATTCATAGCAATAGAATGAAATAATGCAACTGTCTTAGTATGGATTTTAACACGAGGTGTTCAATTAACAATTTAATAGCATCACTTGCTATAATTTGCATTGAACACTAGACATAAGGCTAAAAGCAGAAGGCAAAAGATCAAATTTCTTAGGGTTCATGGTCTTTTATAACTGCTGGATTCATCAAGTGATGGTCAGGCATATTTCATGCTGCAGTTTATGCCTCAGTTTCCCAATGTGTAATCTGAGATGAATAACAAATTCTTTCTTAGAGATAGTTTTAAGCCTCTCCACCATCTACATAAATTAAATTTGTATTGTTATTAGTTATCTACAACAAATTATTCCTTTGCCTATTGCCAACATGGTTCAAATTACACAGCACATGTATCCATGTATGTTTCGTAACTTTAATTTAGTGATTTTAGTAAAAAACATCTTTGAAATTAAATGCTGCTATCCACTTTATTGCTCAGATTGTACTTTGCTTATTGCTGTGTGTCTGCCAAATTCATCTAATCAACATAACAATCTAACTACAATCAAAGACAGTGGGAGTATTTATAAATCCAATCTGCTGCAGCAAAAAGGAAAGAACACAGACATTACAGTATTCAGTAGTAACAACTCAGAGGGAATTAGAATATCTGCTGTTTTCAAAACTCTTTCTCCTATTCCTTCCATAATTTCATTTACACTTTTCTTATGAGTGAACAGCCAGGTTACCTTTAAAGACATTTGCATATAAAAATTTAAGCTAAAATATCAAAAGAAAAGAAATTAGGAAGTCCATAATTCCAATACATTGTGCCAACAGAGCTAACCCTCACACAAGAGAAGGCATGTGCCTTCTGCCCATGGCAAGGAAAGAGCATACACTGTGGCTTTTCTCCTACACAGATACATTGCACACTTCATCTGCACTTGACCGTAGATCACATCGTGCTAGAAGCAGATTTCTTGTGGAGGTGGAGCTGGTGGGCAGGAGATGGGGCAGCAGCCTGGCTCTTGCCCAGCTGTTGGAATGCCCTGGCAGCAGGGCAGGCAGGGGCCATGCCAACTGGCACAACTGTTGTCACAGCTTTTCTTTTTGTCCCAGTCTTTTGCACAAAGGGGCAGGGGTTGACTGTGGACTCTCAGCTACTCATCTCCCCTGGGCTTGGGAGGCCTCCAAGGAAAGTTCTGTTTCATCCTAGGGAACATGGAAATGAGGGGAAGATGCTGCCACCAGAAATGACTCTGGGGAATTGATGCACAGGGTAGATGAACTGTCCATGTCTACAGCCTTTACTCTTTTCAGTGCTTTTGCCTCTCCCCCCAACAGGACAGTTGAAGACAAAATGAGACATTAACCACTACTCCTTTTTACCCCCTTTCAACATATGAGTCGATCCTTTATTTAATAGGTACTCTGCAATTCCTGCTTGACAAATGAGCTGCTGATTTATCATCAGCTTTTCTATGACTGTCCCCATGGTATTTCAAGCCCTTCCTAAGCATTCACGCATTAATTTTTAGGGAGGTTTTAAATACATAGGTATTGCTACACCTCTTATAGGACAGGAAACTACAGCAGAGAAATGTAAGGTCAAATGTTTTCAGTAATTTCAAGTGTCCATTTTGGAAACCCTGTCTGCCTAAATTCCTTCACATAGCCAAGCAGTGCTCAGCACTATGTGGTCCACAGGCTCTAAGCAACAATGGCATTCAACATTCCATCACACTGTTAGATACCATGGCAAGATGTTTACACTAAAAAATAAATGATCATAAATTGATTTTTCTAGCATTGCAATATAATTCTGCAGCACTGATGCCTATATCTGTAGTACAAGTATTAGTTATGCCAAAAAAGAACTTGCATGCATCACCTCATCTTGTTTGAATTAAATGACTTTAAACTGGCTGTACAACCAGTTATTTAAACTTAAGCCAGTCCCCAAACCCACATCTAATTTACTTCAACTGGCAAGTCACTGGGCTCACATGAGGGAGAAAGTAAATGTGTAAAAGCTCAGGGAACAATCCATTAGTTTTGTTTCGGATATGATCTTGGACAGGATCTGACAGGATTATATGACCATGGCCCTGTAGCCTGTATGGCAAATGCAGAAATAGATCCTAATTCTCCAGGGCAGCTTAAAACCATTTTGTTCCTACAGATGAGGCATCTACTTTCCAGCCTTCTTAACCAGTCTACTCCAGCTTGCTGCATTTCATTCCCACTTTGCTGTTGACCCATTTGTGGTCTGTTTCTGGTCTGAATCTCATCTGCATCAAGCAGAAGTGACCCCTGTGACTACATGCATGTCAGACCAGAAACCATCTCAAAGTGCAGTAAAAGTGAGGTTTCAGATCCATGGTAGTTCCACTATATATCAAGCTGTGTTCAGGAACATTTTACATTTCTAAGGTGCTGCAGTTTTAATATGTTGGGCCAACTTCAGTCAGAGTAAATTAAACAGATTTTGACTTCTAGGGATGATAATGGATAATTCTGGCTCATAGAACAAAGTAATGGGGACTTACCTAATTTTTGTTCTCTCAGTAACACTTCCCAACTAATATGTTTCAGTACTTTCCTAACAAATTATGAGACTGCCACTACAGCACTGAGAAAGATCTGACCTCTTCTGGCACCACTTCACTTAAATGTTGTGGGGCTGCCTGTTAATTTACATGGAACAACTCATGTTTCTCAGCAAGCTTGAGCTGTTTTCAAATGGACCTGTCAGAGGGCATAGTTTTGCCAAGGCAACTGAAATTTTAAGGGAAAAAGCTGTTAGTTGATTTGTTTGTTTCAGACCAGTTGAATGTTTTAGATTGAAAAACACTTCTAGGCTTCATGGGTTCATGGAAAGAATTAACCCAACCATACTTAAGAGTCAAGAATTACCACGCTGCAAAAATCCAACTGTCCTGACTTACACGACAGCAGAGCACACCCTACAAGTTATCTATGTCAACCAATACTTGGGTGAGCCACTATTTGTCAGCCAATTTTCTGTTATTTTCAGGTTTGTGTTAGTAAGACTTGCAGTACTTGAACTTTTCAAGAAACTAATGAAACTATATGACTTTTTAATGTGAAAGCAGAAAGTACCAATCCTTGAAATAGAAGAGGTTAGAAGAGGAGAAGACATTTAATTCAGAAAATGAACTTTTTAGACACAACTGCATCTTCATTCAAGGCAAAGATCAGATAAATATTGAGTAAATAAATTCAAGTTCATCACACCTGAATTTCAGTTCAACCATATCATTGTCAGGAAAAACAAATACAAACTTGCCCCAAAGCTAAACATTGGAGAAATCAGGAAGAGGACAGATAGACAGACAGTAAGTTATGAACATAAAACTCTTTGTACCAAAACCAATTAACCCTAACCTTAGGCAAGCCTTTTCCTTCTAGCCCTTCATTTAAAGGTTTTACAATTTATAGCCTGTGTTTCTCAGGGGTGGTCTTGCTCTGCTCTGATTTCACATTTCACAGCAGCACATGTGTAATCCTGCTGCAGCACAGAGCACATGACCCAGCTGATATCAGGAAATCCAATTTTCACTACTTGGAAACACACTGGAAGTGAGATGCAACCAGAATTTGCTTCATTTGCAACAGGCCATAGGAGAATGTTTGCAGAAATGACAGATTGGGATAATAATCATCAGGAGTCCGGCAGTCTCATCCTGCATCAGACACCCTTGGAGGGAAAAAATCCAAACAAAACCAACCCACTACACTATTGTTTGAAAGACAGCTGAATTTTTGAAGTGGATCTATAATTGCCATTAATATCAGGACTGGAAAATGCAAAATGACAATCAATTCATTTACTTACTGCCTTCAAGCACCCAGAGAAATGCATGTTTTAAAGTCTCCATGTGGCAGGAGTCACTCATCAACTTCATAGGGAAAACCCCCCAGCTTGCATAAAATTGCATGTTTAATGACCTTTTAAATTTGGTACGATCTCCAACCAAAAGTGAAATACACATATAGCTAATCTGACTTCAAGATAGGGCTGCTCCAACAAAACAGTTTGGAAGAGGATAAACTTTGCTATGCATCTGTAAATGCAGGCAGAGAGGAAAATAAATCTGTTCTACAGTAATTATTTGTAAACACACAAAACCTAACTCATGCCATGGAATTCATTAAGTCAGTTTAATAATTCCACAGGTATACTTACTAAATTCTACAGTACTTAGAGTAAAAAAATTTGTTCTTTTTGGTTTTTTTTTAAATCATAAAAAAGATTTATGTACATATTTACCATTATGCATTTCTATAGCTTCAGAACATATATATGGATGTAGATGATATGCATCTCTAAAGGTACTCTCAACTTTGTATTCTTAAAAAACACAGTTGCTTTTTATTATATTGTAAAAGTACCATTTTCCTATGAAAGCTTAAATAAGTTTTAAAACAAATTACATTTTTAAACAAACTGCACAATTAAAAAAATATGCTTATCTCATCCATATTCATCTTATGGAGTTGTGTCTTTGCTGAACATTATCTTGGGAGACAGCTTTGCTGAAGTTTCCACCAGCTCTCTAATAATGGTATAGTTATTTTTACAACAAAGGGTTTAGGTAGAGAAAGAATACATTCCATTATAATCCAGAAACATATATCTATCTATGCATATATATACACACACAAACAAAGGAACACCACTACTAGCAGGAAAAAACCCAAAAAACAACAAATGAATGAACCAACCAACCAACAAAAGAACAAACCAAGAAACCTCAGCATTTTAGAACAGCTTGATCCAGGCAACTTTACCATTTTATACTGTATCCCAAAATTACATTGTATGCAGGAGGAAGTACAGTTTTCAAGCCTATATATTCTTCTCTTATATCAAATCCATAGAAACACCTGTGCTAAACAACTTGTGATTTCCCATTGTGAAAACAGTTTCTGAAATTATCCATTTTCTTGGAAAGAAATACTGGTCCCATGATGGACTGGAGTAAAACAAACAGTTTTGCTGTTTGAACAGACACTGTTTCGATACTTAAAGATTTTGCTTTATGATATTATGTCTACAAAGCTCAGCTGTGCTTATTATACATTGATACATATTTGAGTATACATCAGATATCTTAAGAGTGACTAAAAAACTCAGAAAAGAAACTATGTATTTTCTAGTCATTATCTAATTATCTGTAGAGTTAGAAACCCAGCTCATTTAAGGCAATTAAATGAAAAGCCAGTTTATAAGCTGTTTCATGGTATAAATGAACAGCCCACCAGCAAGCTATACCCATAAAACACAGAGAAGAAACCACCAAAAATGCAGCTTGATAGAGTATCAAAAGCATACATACAGTACCCATCTGAAAGCAGATATTATTTCAGTTTCTTATTCATATTTATTCTTTCACTTTGGGTAAAATTAGATAAATTAGATTCTATATCTCTTGACATCCTAAGACTTGACAGAGAAAAATATTCATTGCAGAAGAATGTGTAGTTAAATTGAAAGAATTTCTGCTTACAAAGTAGATGACTTTTTTACCTGAAGAAAGAAAGGCTACCCAAAAGTATATGCTATTCCCTCAGTGATTTTTCAGCAACTAATCCCCAATACAGCTGCATGTGAAGACCTGAAGTATATGAAGATTCTATAAAACAAATGAACTCAAAGCAGCAGTATGCTCTGAAATCCCATTATTCCCTTTTGGAAGGGCTCAGATATACAATGGGAAGCTGGCTTTTTACCATCCAAAGATCCCACTATGTTAAACTAATTAAGGAAACATTCAATTATTCCTGTTTTAGCTAACACAATCTTATGCTGGCTGTGATGTCACTGTGAATATCACTTCTAATCTGCAATATGTTATGCTTATACTTTCACAGAAAGTTACTTTATGTATACAGGGAGATGGATTGAATTTGAGTACCTGTTTTCTGATCTGTGCCTTCCCTGCCCCTGCTACTTCCAGCTAAAATCCAGTTTTCAGTTTTCCTTTCTGTAGCACTAATCCTGCCCAGCCTCCTCCCCCAGACCTGTTGCCTGTTTGTCTGGGCAAGTGGCAGCACCTTGTACTTCACCAAGAGCTGTGCCTGTCCCGAGGAGCTGGGCAGTAAATGCACAAGGAATGACTGAAATACTCGGAGCCTCAGAAATGATGAGATGCTGGGTCTGCCAGCCCTTCCCTGTGTGGGGCTGCTAATTCAGCAACCCCTCAGTTCTCACAAAAACAGTATCTTCATAATCTTTAATCTTCTCAAATTTAGGAGCAAGACAGAGACAGACAACTAAGATTATTTATCAGCAGTGAATCCATACAAGCCTTGTTTCCACAGTATAAATCTAAGGATGTTTCCAAACATTCATTTTCTATGACACAATATGTGCATGACTGAAATCCACAAGGATGCCACTCTTGACAAAAAATTCAGCGTAAGTAAACAGAAACAATTTATCCCTCTCTGACAAACAACAACATGGGGAACAAATGGTGATATTTTTCCTCCTGTACTGGTAGTATTGAAGCAAACATCCATGCCACCAAAATGCAAGGAAACCTTGTCCAAATCAACAATCTCAATACTAAGTATGTACAAACTTGAAACTTCCAGGATTCAAAATTTGTAACAAGAAATTTTACAGATGTTGGTTATTAGAGCTGCTTGAGAGAAAGAACAAAACAGTAACAAAAAAGAAAAAAGAAAAAGAGAAAGAAGAAGCAGCAACTGTTAATCCAGAACACTTCAGTTTGATTAAAAAAAAGCGCTTATCCTAGCATAAGAGAATTCATGATTATGCCTTCTGCTTTAAGGTAAGATTTCTTGAGCAAGAAGATGGCTTTTCTTCTCCCTCATTCTTCAGTGGGAGTCATGTCACTTGAATATCCCTTATTACATTTCTATTTTAAGAATTAGTGGGTTTTTGTGTATATGCAGACGAAAAAACCAAAATCTGTTTAGGTCTTCTTATACGGTTCATTATGTATGATTCACAAACGTTCCTGTTAGCACTTCACTGAGAAGTGTGTCAGGTTAATAATTAGATCACAGTTCTTTTCAGTGACTTTGGTGAACAACAAACATGTATCTAGAAAGCTCAGAATTCCAAAGACCTCAGTCTGTTAAGGAATGCTTACATGCCAAGTTTTACCTGAAATTTCAGCATAGGAGGAGCACAATGCAAATTATTCCCTTCTGGGAAGCAGTGATCTGTGCAAACGGATGCTGCTGAACAGAAAACGGGCTTGAAGCATTTTCGTTTATTTGATCTTGTGCCTTAAAGAGCATTTCAAATTTTATTTTCATAAATTTATTTTTGTAAATAATTTAGCACTTTTTAGTGATCTGTTTCCCAGAGTAAGTAATTTAAGTTACTGGAACATCACCTAGGTTAAAGAAGAGCTCAGCATGTAAAGAATCCATAGAAGTAATAAATTTTTCTGGAAAGAGTAGGCAGTATTAAGATTACATTTAACATGTATGAGGGTACTGTTTGTCATCTAGAGCCTATAAAGACATTTCCCTTTTTATGGTAATATCACCATCATATACTTTTTAATATATAACAGAAACCATATTTTTCTCCCTTTCCATGCTCTAATACCATTATTCCATACAATATTCCATAATACCATACTCCCTCTCTGTTATGTACGATCATATTGTGCTCAGGTGTCAACATTCCTACAATGTGCTCTGGGCCCAAATAACCCTTCTATGCACTTCTGCAGGAAACAGAAATTTGGAAAGTCCAAGTTCAAACTACCTGTCCTCCTGCCTAAACAAGGGTCAGTTCTGTTCTGAGTCACTGATTAAAAAACTACCAGTGACAATGTAGCCACAGAAAATGTTCTGGAAGCATGTTCATGCTAATATTTGTGCCTTGATAAGCCTGCTTCATAAGTTGTTTTTAAATATATTAGTTAAAAATCTTGTCTCAATTTCAGAGATGTATGCCTGGAAGTGCTTCCATTTAATGGACTCTGCTGAGTCTGCTCAGTGACTTACCTGAGCTAAATATTTTTGGAAAATAAAGGGAACATGTACTGGACATAAACTCGAAAAAATGAGGTTACTCTTCCCTTCCCCAGCCTCTTAGGAGGAACTAGGCAAGATAGGTGCCACCTAAGGTAAACATACTCATCAACTCTTCATGGATTTCAGGTCAGACCCTCAGTATTTGTGCTCTGTGCAAGGGAACACGGAGCATGAAAGATGGTTTGCTTGCCTACCTACAAACGCCACTAGAATTGTCTAAACATCCTACAGAGATCTAGATTTTAGTCCCAAACTAATATTACACATGATAATATTATATCCTAGGGATTCTGGGACTTCCCAAAAAGTTACTACATCAGAGGAGACAGAAGATTAATCTCTGCCAAAACCTCATGGAGGGTGAGCTCAGAAGGGCTTGTTCAGGTCAACTGTTTCACAATGGAGATAAGAGAGCAAGAACCTTTTTGACACAAGCCTGCAGAGCTGGATACTCCACAGCTTCTCTGGATGTGCCATTCTGCTGCTGAACTGCATCTGTTCAATACCTGTTTGCTGCACAGATTGCTGCTGCTGCACGGTGCTGAAAGCAAGCACAAATCAGAACTGAGCTCAGCTTTGCCATTTTGTATTTCTGATTTAAAACTTGTATTTATGTACTTCACCCATTAACGGGAAGCTATGCCTGTAGCTGGAACTATAAATAACTAGTATACTAGAAATGTGAAGAAATCTAGTTGTAAAGGGGCAGAGAGGAAGTGCCGAAATAAAGTAAGTTGGCAGAAAATAATATAGCAAATCTCATTAACACATTGTGGAACAACCTTGTAAGTTAACAAAGACAGATATTTAAAGCATGTTTAATTGACATGCAATTTTTCAGTATATACCAGGGAAAAGTTTATAGTATAAAAGTACTGACAACTGGAAGTTATCTACAGAATTTTATAAGAAAGTACTTGCAGATGGAAATGTAAATTACATTTCAGATGAAACAGCCAGTGCAATAAAAGTGGCTTTTAATAAAACATGAGTGCAGTTGGGTTTTGCCAGTTAGTTTCAGAAAAAACATAATTATTCTTTTTCTAGCTAATATGTATCACTGAACAACTGCACTTTGCTATTATACATTGCAATTATTTTGATTAGTTACATTTTTGTTTTAAAAATGTTTTATTAATTAGATTCTTTTAAAATCAAGATCTATGTTTCTTTCAGCTACACATTATGACCTAAAAGTATAAAGACAGTTTTTGCAGAACTGCTCTTACATATCCTTGAAGGGAAGATTAAAACAAATTACTGAGTTCATTTCTTTAAACATCCAAAATATCACTAATCACCCCACAATAGCCAAAGCATCAGTTGTCAGACAATATTTAATCAAGATTATTTTTGGTAAATGAGACGAACTTGAATCTTGTCAGGAAAAGGTGTCAGACAAAATATATTTTCAGATTAAACAAACCATTCCAACTTTTGCAGAATAACCCTAAGCAGGTATCATGTTTTCATGCTATCTTTGTGCCTGGAAATGTGAAAAAGGTACAATAAAAGACTATGGAGAGCATACAACAAACTCATACCTCTACATTGCAGAAAAACACATTCACATGTCTAAAGTCAGCAAATAACAGAGTCACTGGAATTATTTGATCACTTAACAGAGATGCATTCTTAGTAGTAAGATTAAAAAGGTCACTTGCTCTGTCATGATTAGCAATATAATACCAACCCTCAGAGGATAGAGTTTCTCAGCCTACAAGAATTCAGCTTGAAGAAATAAATGTGATACTGAATTTCAGAAAGACTAAAAGCCTGGCAAATAAATTGCTAATGGACAAGATATGTCTGATATTTGACTGTTTTGGCTCAAAAGTAGTTCAGGATGGCATATGAAAAGCAACCTAGGCTACAAATGTTACTTTTGAGCAACAAAATAAACAAGCTCATCACCATTCAAAGTATTGCAGTGAAACACATCACTTTAAAAAAATATTCCATCTGTATATTAGATCAATTGAGGAATTCTGGACAGTGGGGTTTTCTGAGACACTGAACAGTGAATTCAAAGTGAAGCACATTTCTCCTAGATACAGCAGCCAGCAGATCAAATGTCTTTCTTAAGTATTTTTTTAAGGGTACAAGCTGATAACAAAAACCCCTCTCAATCTCTATGTCTGACTGCCTGTGTTCCAGCAAAAATTGGATTGCACAAAAACTTGCTTTGAATTGATTGAAAGTGACACTGGAAATAACAAGTAAAGGCAAGGTAGGATCAAGGTGAAAAGGAAAGCTCACCTATGAAAAAAGCCTTTTGCAGGTTTGTCTACCACAGCAAGAAGTAAAGACCATGTACTGGATTCTTCTTGATTGATCACAATAATATCAAGCTAAATAACAATACAGATGTAAGAAGTGATGTCACCAAACTTTGAAGGCAATAATACATATTTTTATACAATATAAAAAATACAATATCTTTTTTTCGTTTCAAAAACATTTCTTGCCCAATGTGTTCACCCCATTCTGAGCTAGAACCTCAACCTAAAAATCAATTTTGAAATTTGCATATATTTACTATAAGCACCATTACTTTTTATTTCTTCTAGACTTTATATTTGAATCATTAAACCTCATTTCTGTTGTGCTGCAGAAGTCTTGTTCTCTGCTCTGTCATCTCTCACTTTTACAATCATTAAGAAGCCACCATAAGATAAGGAGAAATGATTATTTCAAAAGCCACAGAACACGGGGAAGAGAAAAGACAATAAATAGTTTTAGTTTTGTAACTCTTGGCAAGAGGATATGACAGGGAGATTAACCCTTCAAAAAACTGCATTAATAAGATTGCTGTTTCCTCTTTTCTTGTTTTTCTCCCCAAACTTTCATTATCCTCAAATAGAAGGAAAACCTCAACAATTCGAAACTGTACTCGTATTTAAACTATCATCTGTACTACAAAGTTTCAAAAGGCAAAGTGGTTAGCATAGTGCAAAATAGAAGTAACCTAGGAGTTTAAAATAGAGGATATTCTTATATCAACTCATACTCTACTTGCCATGGCACTGGTATTAAAAATATACTGTACTATTCTGGATACTCCTTTCACTGAAAAACTTTGATGGCTGAATACAAATCTGTTACTGCATCTGCTGCTTCACACTTTGGTTTACTTTGTTTTATATCAAAGCACTTAAATGACACTTGTTTATCTGAAAAATATTCCAGACTTCCACTATTAATAGTCCTACTGCAATGACAGAAAATTCCCCATGTCCAAACTCTTGGATCCCAGAGTCTCTAGGTTAACGATGTTCACTGCAGAGAATTAAACAATGAAAACCACGAAACAAACAGGAAGGTTACAACCAGAACACTACATTATGAAATGATATTCTGATGCAATTTTGTAGGTTTTGTTTTATAGACGGAAATAAACAAAGGGAAAAAATGGTCAAGGGAACAACTTATTCATGGTCTTTTATCACGCAGTTTGCTGAATGAAAATTGTTCAGGATCTAAAGAAAAGCTAAATTCTTGCGCAATATTTCAGCAGTGTTACTGCTGAGCAAAATCCCAGTGAAGCACAGAGTCAGGAGAATGCTTTGCCTTCCCCCACTCTCCAGTTCTAAAAGAAGATGGAGAGTTTAGTTTTGATTTTATTATGATACAAAGAAAGTTGATTCTATTTAAAATTAAAGATTTTGTTTAATCTAAAACTGTCCAGCACTTTCCAGGCTCACTCACTACAAAAGAAAAAGTTAAACATGGCTCAACAAGAAAGGAAAAAAAAAGGCACAAAGATGCCCCCATTGATCACTACTTTGTCCACAAATTTGGGACAGCTCCCAGTGTGCCCCAGCAAAGCCTCCAATCACAGTACCATTACAGAGCTACTGTGGTTGGGAGGCGGGGAGGACCCCATCAGCCCCTGCCCTCTGTAGCTGCCCGGTCTGGGGCATCACCACGTGCATTAAGCACAGCACACTCTTCCCTGGGTGTAGTGGGAGGCAAATTGTTTTCATCATTCAGTTACAGCAGCAGTAGGAAGTAAAGCTCTGCAAAGCAGCTTTGACTTAGAGGGGAATTAAGACATTAGTGTAAATCTGTTCCTATGACTTTACATAAATGTATGTTTTTCTTTAAGTTATGTAAAGAAGACTTGTTCATGCACATGACAAAATCCCTGGTGCCTGTTCTGTGAAAATTTCTGTATATTCTTTTTTTATGTCAGGACTACTTTTATATGTGCACTCACAGGGAATGGGTATGCACAAATCACATGCTACAAGCAAGAAAAGAGCATTGTGAAAAACAGAAAACATGCAAGTTAATTAATAATCAATTTATAATCTCTCTGAATGTGCTATTTTTCTTTTTATTATGAAAGCAGATGTTCAAGTATAGCACTTATTAAAAACCCAGTTTCTACCTATAATATAGTGGTGTCCTTGGTTATATGACCACAACAAGGTCCTTAGATGTAAGAAACATATGGAAGCGCTAAGGTAGATGTTATAAATTAATTCAGGTTGGTTATGGATTAAGGCAAAAACAGATTTTGACATTAAAAATACCTGAAAAATATTTTACAACACTATAATTTTGCAATTACAAACAAAACCCAAGAAAATCATACCCAAAGCATCTGCTAAAAGAGGATCTGGTCTACCATATAGGAATGTTTGATTAGCCTTTTCGCCTGACAATTTTTAATCCTAATACTTTTGGAGGTTTAAGGCATTAATAGAACAACTTGTTATTGTTATTTCTGTTTTGATCCTTTAACAGAGAATAATATCTGTGTTAACATAAATTCAAGCAATGTGAGATGCATGGAATATTTTTACAAATGAAGTAATTTTCATTAATAGGCCATGCTGCATAACACTGTAAGGATGAAAGAGAAGTTAGCAGCTAGTATCAGGCTCATACACAAACTTTAAACTAGGCTGAATTAAGAGAGTAATATTTACTTAATAGCATTTTAAAATTATTTCTTTGTTCTGTCAATAGACCAAATTTCTTGATTTTTACAGTATATTTATGTAAACAAATAGCCATTTTCCTACCACTGGTATCCCTGATTCATGCCATATATTCAAGAAGCTATCATTTTCCAGTGAAGGAAAAAATGGTAATTTATTAACACTGTTTCATGAAAATACGGGCTGCATTTTTAAGGGAACAAAATTATTAACATAATAAATGACTATTCAAGCTCATTGTGAACAAAACCACAGCTAGCTACTTGAACATCTTGATCCAAAATGCTATTTAAAGTCCTGTGCTTATTTCCAGCTGACTGTGATTCTGTATGGAAATAGCTCCTGAAAGTGAGGTTGAAATAAAGTTCTGTAAGTAATACTTCTAAGATACAATGCATTCTCTGTCTTATTTACTCTAGAAAATTACGTTAAGAATACAGTTTGCTTGTAAGTGAAAATTTTATAATAAAAAAAATCTCATTTTTCTTCATGAGAAGCAATTCTTTTGACTTACAATGTAAGCTGGTTTAGGTTAGGATATGTTTGTGGTCCCTTAGAAAAATATCATGTAACTCCTACTCCTTTTTTTTCTATATGACAAGTTCATCTCACTTTGTATATATCTTCTCCAGTGAACCTCATCAGCTTTTGAAAATAATGGGAAATGCACTATAACAAAAGTAAACATATTTCAAAATTTGAAATTTACTCAAATGACATTTGTAGAACATAAGCCTTAAGTGGCTTTAAAAAGAGAGAGATAATTAAAGAAGGAAAAGTGGAAATTGTTTGTGCAGGTTTCTGTTTATTAGCAAGACTCCAAATTTTTTAATTTTCCTAGCTTCCTCATCAACAGTTCATGTTGTTAACCCGGCCCCTGGAAAAAGAGGGAATTATTGTGAAGCCCACATTCTCCCATTTCCTCTGCCCTCTGGCAGGTTATCATCTAGCACTGTTAAAGTTAACATCACTTTTATACATTTTTATACAGTGTCTCAAAGCCTGTTTATTCTCGTGAACAAAGAGAGGTGAAAGCCCAAGCTGAGAGCTTCCCCTTTGCAGCTTCTCCCCCTGAGCCCACACTTCAGTTCAGCTCTTCAGCATGGCCCTGTCCCTCCCAACCTCCCTGCAAACCACGACACTGGTACAGTTTGGCTGCACTGCCTTTTGCTTTGCCAACTCAGCCATCAGGTTCTGCCATTACAAAACTGAGGAACGGATCCCTTTGCACTCACACTTCAACATGATATCAAAGACTCAATAAAATTTGCCCAAGGCCGTTTTTGGGATTAGTTTCTGAAATCACCTGTCTGTCCCAAACTCTAATTACAATGCTCAGGGCAGCATGCTAAGTCAGCTTACATGTTTTTTAAGCTAACCTTTTTTAAGCCCTTAAAATGGTTTCCCACATTGAAGAACTAGAAAGGCAGGTGCAGTGTAAAACTTTGCTATAAATCCATTTGAATGCACATTTGATTTTATACGGGCCAATATGCTCACCAAATCTGTTCCTGAGAAATTCTACCACCTTTCCTGCAGGTCAAAGGAATTTTCCCAAGGCTGTATTTGGCCGACAGCTGAGTCTGTCCCTTTACCTGAATGTACATCTGCCTGAATAAAGGCAGAGAGTAACAACTTCTCTCTCTGAGGTTTGTTCCATAGCTCTTGCATATTCCAAAAAGCCTCCTCTGTAATGCATAGCTTGAGGTCATCTGATCAGCTTTCAAGTGATTTAGAATACTGTGCTAAAGTCTAGGTGAGTCCAGGTATGATTCCAATTTGAGAGGTGAACATACGGATAAATTTTCATCAGGAAGGGAGGTGTTCTTCAATTAGTCAAATGAAATAATTAATTTTTCAAGAGAAAATAAAATCCAACTTACAATTAAAAATGTAAAGGTAGAGAAGCAGGAAAGCACCTGGATTTCTGCTTTGTTAGATGTTTGCTGTGGAACCAATCTGCTCAATTTAACGAGAGCTGACATCACTGAGAAAATTCCCTGCCATCATTTCACAACTAGATTTTTTTTTGCTGTTTTTTTGGTTTTTTAAAAATACTGAGTTAAAATTTTTATGCTCCTAAGCTTCTAAGTAATTATAAATGAAGAAGGAAAATCCTCAAAGTGGGAATACTGAGGAGCTGTAATTGGGCTATGGAGATATCCTATTATCTATGCTGCCTTTTTTTTCCTTTTTTTCCTTTAATTCCTGAATAGCAAGTTTCAGTGCTGTTGAATGGCAGCCAAAAATTCAAGGTGGTATGAAACATTTAAAAACATTACCTTTTAACAATGCCGAGAAACAGAATGGCACCGTTTTAATAGCCATATGTCATAAAGACTATTTTTATTTAGGAAAATCTATTTTAATTTAAATATCATAAGCCCATGAGCTATAACAAACAACATTTTTTTTCCATGTGCTTGGAATTATTGCAAAGAAAACTTACTTCTCCTCCCCCTCCTTTAGAAGTTTGAATATACATGTGTGTTTATGAGCGTGTGTCTGTTTACGGTGATGGAAGGAAACCACTAAACTCCATTAGTTAATGCAATGGCAAAATACCAAAAAGGAGGTCTTCCCCTGGGGTTGCTTTTTATCCCATGTCTTTCACTAGTCCATTTTCCATATAATCCCCTTGCAACAGCTCTCCACAGCAAGCTGCTAGTGGTAACTGCATCAACCCAGATGAAGTGGAAAGTTGCTATAATTTCTTTCATCTGCGCTTTTTGCGAATTCATGTGCTGAAGGAAAGTGGCCTTTACCAGGTGCTAAGAAATGGAAATGTGTGTGTGCATTTGTGAGCACTGACCTGGGCTGGGTACTGGAAGGAGAATCACAGGCTCCCTTCTAAGTCCTTGAGCAGAATTACTCACAATGAGCTTTGCACACCAGATTTCTCCTGCATCTTTTCCAGTGTAGAACACCAAGGAAACAAGTGTGTGTGGGGGGGTCCTGTTAGGTTTTTGAAATTTTCATTTAATTATTCATCAAAGTCTGCAAACAGCTATCAATAGTGAAATTGGCATTTAATGTCTTAGAATCTTTTAAAATTTCTTTGTAATACAGAATTTAGGAGTTTGAGGGCCAATTTATAGTTACTTCAGGTACTCATAACCATGATTATACACATCTGATACTTTACAAGACTTCAGTGTTAAATTGCAGATGGCAAACATGGCTCACGTTGGACTGTGCTGTGAGATACAAAGGATCACAGTGAAAGAAATAGGATTTTGAAAAAAATCGGGCTTTCCCATAGCTACTAAACATAAAGAAAATATGATCACCAACACTTTACTTGAAGCAAGCAGAAAGCAACCTTATATGCTTAAGATGGAATTTCCTTTTCTAAAGAGGTTTTACAAATAAATTAGCCTGGCCCTTGAACTAGTAAGAATAATATATGCAACTAAAGTCATCATGCAATTTAGAAAAGTCTGAGTGGAAACCATGCAATTTACACTAAAGAAAACAAAGTGTTTACTAAACCAGCAACAAAACCCAATATAATCAATCATTTGTTGTTTTAGAAAATTCCACTAAAATTCACATATATTTCTATTTTCAGAGTTGGGATATAGTCCAATCCAAGAGTTTTATACTAGCAAAATTACCTTTTCAGTAAAAAACAGACAATGAAAAACCCCACAATAACCTTTATATTCCTAATTCACTTTGCTTCACAATGGTACACTGATGATGAGAAACAGAGTCCTTAGGTTAGAATCTATTTCATCTGTCCTGAAAATTGCCTTAGAATTCTACTTAAAATAGGCAGCTTTTAGGAAGGAGGGTATCTGAAAACATGAAGGCCCCTTCACCCTTATCACCCACTCAGTCTGAGGCTTGGAACAATTCATGACATTCTTTTTTTCTACAAAGTGTAGAGATGTACAAGGCTCAGTGGCGGCTCCTATGCACTGGTACCCTGCACCTGCAAAGATCTCCTCTCCCAAACAACTCCTGGTACAATGTCCCAAGCAGAGGACAAGCCCGTGGTTGCCACAGGACTGGGGTATGTGTCAGATGTTTGCTATCTGGCTGTGGGAGCAGAGGAATCCCAAATTCCCAGCAGCACCTGAGGCTTTCCCACACGGGCACTGTAATTGTCCAAGCAGACAATTATCATTTATACACCAAACAGCACAACTTGGTACAACCCTTGTCTGGTAAAAGGATATCTTCCTAATCTCTCTGTATCCAGTCTGGTGCTGTTTACATGAAACTCTTCAGAATTATTATTAAACATAAACTAAAGTTGCTCTTCTAAACCAAACATCTTTGAACTTCAGTCAGGCCCCCTCAAACAAATAAGCTGTTTTGAAAATTATTTCCAGGGCGATGCCTGTTGCCATAGAGATGACATTAAGTGAAAAGGACAAAAAATATAGAGGGTGATAAACTGCATGGTTGGATGACACACTTGACTTCCAAGTCTGTGTTCAAATAAGGCATACATGCCAAGATTTTTTATGAAAGACAAAATTAAAATGTATCGCTATCAAGCTGTAACTGACAAGGTATTGTGTGGTGGCTGTTAACATAATGCTCCATATATTTATTGTTTGTCATTTTTCTGGCCCTGATAAAGGTCTTTTAGAGCTGTAAATCATACCATTAAATCTGCCACTAGGAACAGAGGCTGTTTGGAGAATGAAAAGAAAAGACGAAACTGAATCACTACTTACAGGTTTCTGCTTCATGACAGACCTTAACTATCACATCAGAGATGACATTTATTCTTCGAATTTGGCACATTTTCAAACACCACACTGTTGGCTTATGACCTAAGTTAAAAAAAAATTCTCTTGAAGAGTAGGCTGTTTACCATGGTGATGTATTGTACAGACACGATATTCAGTTAAGTACGTATGGTTTAATACAATACAAAGTTATTCAAAGGTTTAAAAATATTGGTTCACTCACAACAAGCATTTCTACTTAAAAAAATTAGCTTTCTATCCACATCCTATTTATGAAGGGTCTACAATATTTTTGTGTGAAGGGTCTACAACATTATCGTGATGATCTTGATTGGTATTAGTTGCAAAAAAATGCAATAAATCATCTGCTTATGTTCCTGCCTTGATATTTTGATCAACACCTTCTAAACCGAGGCTTAGAGACACCTAAACCTGACAACAGTCAGGAATAATACAAAGTGATACAAATATTGATAATAACCAGATGGGAAAAATATGATGTTCTTCACACAGTGGAAAATACCTTCTTAATACTCTCAGAATAGAAACTGCTTTTCTAATCTAGACCACAACAAGGATCATAATCCACATCACCCAGGCACAACATGCTGCCTCAACAGTGCCCTGTACCAAATGAGAGAAGTGAAATAACCAACAAAACAAAAAATCCCAAACACTGACAACAACAACAAACTTTATAAAACACGGCCCAGATTCTTAGAACTTGTCAGGGTTACTTTTAAGACACACTTCAGAAACTGGGAGTAAGCAAAGAGACTGTCTACAGAATCAGCCCATTAAATGGCAATTTTTGTCAATGCAGGACTTCAGTTAAATAAACAGCTAAAATATTACTGTACTTCACACAATTGTACTTGATAAAGGGTACAGCAGAAGAAGGTCAGACCTGGAGAACAGACAGAGAACATTCAAATCACTGGCATAAGCACAGGCATTGAATATATGGCTACATTTAGAGCCAGCTCACCAAAGGAGACAATTCTGCAGGTAGACAGGTAAGAGTCCTCTTTCACATCCATCCAAAACAGTATCTTTTACAAACACAAATATTTTCAAAATTCTTGCTAAGATTCCAGTTGGTTTTGTTGTATCCCATTAAAGATTTACTCTGCATTTCTGAAAGAAAAGTACATGATATCAACACAATGCATAGAGCAAGACCACAGAGAAACACAAGTAAAAGATGAAGTAGTTTCTGGGTATAACAAATACTTGATAATGATTAGAAACAAAACATATAATCAATTAATGTAATTCTGCCTGTAGTTTATTCTGAGAGCTCCACAGAAAGTTATTACTAAAATCCCAGTTTTAATCTTGCTGAAAACAAAATTTTTAATTACCGCAAAGTCAGTTATTGAAAACTGAACTAAGAGGATGTCTTTGATATTGAACATGCTGCCAAAATGCTGCATGGGTGATAAGAACAACTGCTGCAGGCATAGCAGGACAGGCAGCTGTGTGCTTAGAAATCAGAATCTTTTTGAACATCTGACTATAACAAGGTACCCTTTATGGCCTACTTCTATTAATGAAACTTAATAAATTTTTTATTGGATTTGACAGTTAAAATTAAACAAATAAACAGCCTGTTGCAGCATGAAACCACCTGATTTTATTCCCCTTGTGAATCAATGACCTTCTGTAAGTAAGCAGAAGGTTAAGGTGTAGATTACATAATAGAGTATCTCAGGTTCATTTGTTTGCACACAAAATTGAATGTTCATATTTCATTCAAAATTCTCTTTAGAGAAAACAATTTTCTTCATAGTACAATATTCAATAGTTTTCAATGAATTGGTGAAATATGATAACTCGATCACCTGCACTTCCTTTACTTTCCCAGGCTGTTAGAAAAGATCTTTATTTCTGTTAGTCCTTTAAATTCTTCTGGAATATAATCCTAAAGTCAGCTTAAGTGTAATTAATACTAAGATTTTATTTTTAACACAAGCAACGAGGGGAAAACATGGCTATTAAACAATTTCTGCTGGTGTTTTTATGTATGAGATACTTTTCCCAGACTTTTTTCCTGTTTTAGCAAAGAAAGGGCCTTTTATTGCCAAACTGAAATATACCTGAGAGCTGTGAATAGCAAAGTTTGGAGGGGAAATATATTACTAAAAATATACCTGAACTCTCAGAGAAAATCTAATTTATTCATATAATTAGAAAATTTAATGATAAATGTACCTAAAGAAAGGTACACAGTAACACCTGAATCTCAGCAGAGACACAGCAGCACTGTGATGGTTTTGCCCTGTCCCTTCCCTGGCCATTTATTCTAAACAGTATTATAATGATTATTCTGGAACACAGCACTTTACCTCTAACATTGATGAACAGGACTGAACTAATCAAAGGCAAAATCCCTTATAAACAAAAAGCCTGCAGAGAAGAAAATGCAGCTTTTAGGGAATGGAGTTTCCTCATTCACTCATTAGGGGTAACATTGATACTGCATTCTGCTACCTTATTACATTTAAAAATATTATATAACTTAAAGATACACTGACAGATTTTAACTTAAGTGACCTGCATTTGCTTCAAGTTGATAAACAGTAATGATTGTTACAAATGAAAAACCCTAAAATTATCACTGGAATTAAATAATCCTGGCCTAGATGCATCATCCTGACCATTTTGTGAACTAAGTGTCTTCCTAGATAGAAGATATTAGTGAGGGAATAGACACATTTATTTAGTGTTTTAAGACAAATGCTAGTTTGAATGGAATTCAATTTTTGAAAAATCTTGGCAAAACAACTACATGAATCCTGAGTTCCAATTAAATTACTGCAAATGAAATTTATTTTAACTAAACTTTTAAACAACATATAAAATTAATAATAATTAAAATTGTAAATAAGTTTCCTTTGCTGTAGATCTGAAAGGGGCCAGTAATTCTGAAACAGCTTCTGAAATCTCACCTCTTTTGTAGTCTAATTGGTTACATCAGTAAACTGCTGGGTGAGGGCTTTAAAAGGATGCAGAACAGGAATAGAAACACAGCTTTATGGGAAGTGAGGTGTGAGGCCATTAAATGCATTCACTACATCAGAATGTTTTTAATCCTACTGACCAATTAAGTAAAAGGCATCTTGGAGCAAGTAAATATAATGTTAGAGCAAGTAAATATAACAACCTTGTTATTGACTGTAATAACAGACATGGTCAATGTGATAAAATGTGGACACTAATTGTTAATTAACTTGATGAAAATATTTCTTTAGTGAGAAATTCTTGAACGCTTCTCCAAGTCACATTAGAGGAAAGAAAAAGAATGAGCAGAACCAGTCCAAAACAATCTGAATATTAATTTTTAAAATCCCAGTCAAACCAAATTAGTGGATTTATTTCAAGGAAAACTACACTGTTAACTTTACTGCCTATTCTGAACAACATGATTCTTTACTTTGAATACTATGTGACCCTATTTCCTACTAAAACTATAAATTATACTAACTTAGACTCTTTATTTAAATGTCAAAAATTCCAGAGCTTACCTACAAAATTGATGCCATGCACTGGGTCTATCAAAAGCATTGTAAGCACATTTAACTTGGTTGAAATGCCTACCTTGTTCAGGCCTATTTTAAAGAGCATTTCTTGCCACTAATTAAACTTCCTACAGTATTTCTAAGTTCCTAATTTAATTATGTGAATTAATTAGATCTCAGCTCTACTCCCACATTCCTTTAATACGACTTCCTCTCCCATCAGCTGCTCCACATGGAAGGAGGAAGAATATGTACTTTGCTTTGTAGAGATACATTAAAAGAAAATACTACAGAAGAGCTGCTTATATTCAGAAATAAAATTTAGCTTTAGTGACTAAATAAAATAGTTGGTAAGTAAGGTTAAGCCATTTGTGGTAGCTTTAAAAATCAGAAATAGCAAAACAGCACATTTGGGATATATAAACATCAAATTCAGAGTATAAATGAACCATAACAAACTTCCAGAGATGCTTATGGAATAGAGACTAGGCCTAGTTTACATAATATCAACTGCCTAGCTAGTTTGTTTTTAAGATGAGACTTAACTCAGGAATTTGACTGAACAAACAGCAAGGGATTCCCCTCAGAGATGAACTATGAAATAATTTGCTTTGCATTGTTCAATTATCTAAATACAGTTACTGTCTAATTGATCAGCATGAGACATGTTTGCATAAACCTGAGATGGATCAATTTCAAACACCAACTCTGATAACTGCAAACGTCGTGGTGTGACACAGTAAAAAAATTTAACTTTAAACTTTTAACCTCACCACCCCAGTAGTCATAGTGTTCTAGCTCTGCTATTTAACAGCTATTTGCATAAGGGAATAAATATTTATTGTCTTATGTATATGTGGAACATATCATTGTGACTTCCAGACTTGAAATTGATCACATCTGCTCTTCACCAAGTTTGCAGCTATTAATACAGGTCATCTTAATAATGAAAAACATTAATTTGAATTCATACATGAACAGTGAATATATGGCTTTTGGGGTTTGGGCAGTTAAACAAAATATTTCTCCATAATTGATTGAATGACAGTGTATTGGTCACATGACAAGTCCCTGATTAACTCATGCTGAACATCTTAATCTGAAAGACATGGAGTAGTGGAGAGATGTAGGAAAAAATAAAACAAAATTAAACCTAATCAATTTCTTTCCATTATCATATTTGTTTTGACTGCTTGCATTATAGTTTATTAAAGGTTTTCTACTTTTGATCTAGTTCAATAAAAAGGACTCCCCCACACATTTCCACACAGAAAGGCTACCAGAACTACAAGCTGGTTGTTTGATGGGCAATATGACAATTAGTCCAAACTGACCCAAAGGTATAGCCTAAAGCAGAAGACAATAGACTGCTTAGAGCAGCCTGACTCTTTTTGAGATTTGAAACCCTGATGGCTGTGGAATGTTGAGAAGATACCACCTCTCTTCTTAGTGTAAACCTAGTTTGAAATAGGATGTGCAATAGGTCAAAACAAGTAACTTATCTGATAGTTTAAATGACACACAGCTGTACTAATTCTCACACAAGCGAATTTTAACAAAATCTTCACTTGAATTGATGACCAGGACTGACAAATATAATGAAATACCAATATCTTCATTTTATACATACTTCATGAAAGATCTGGTATGCACCTACAAATATGAAAAATTTTAACTTATGAGAATATCCCTATGGACATTTAATAAAACTATTTACTTCGTAAAAATCTTCCAGAATTTGCGGTATAGATGGAACTGTAGACAAGCTACCTGAGAAAAGTGTTAATACAAGAGAAAGTATTATGGCCATGTCTATAGACAGCACAAATTTAGCAAATTCTAAAGCTAATAAAAGAACAATTGTAATTCTGTTTTTTGGAACTTGTTGTATTACTCAGTAATGTTTTGCAGGACTAAATATCAAATTGTGTAATAAGTGAAATGCTTTTAAGGTGAAATCACAAACGGTACACACTGCCTGCTTAGTTATGCTTAGATTTGTGTCTCTTGCCATCAATAGGAACAATACAGATGCAATTTTTCTCAGAAGAGAGGAAAAAATATATATTTGAAGGAAATGTACTGGATCACCACTACCTTTTGAACTGGTCTTTGGCCATCAAGACTATTAAATAGTTATGTTAACGCCTGCTGGAGACTGGAACTTCCAGGTCCACGCTCTGTCTCATATCAAACACAGATAAGTAGTCCCCTGTAATTTTTATGACTACGGTGTCAAAAGTCTTCCATTCAAATAGCAATAAATATTGCAATGAAGTCTGGAAGCAGGGCCATTTGTACTTGCTTGGGGCTGAGAATTAAGATAGCCTGTTTCCAGTTAGACAGTCATTAGAGAGATCTAACGTTCATGCTAAATGGCTTCCTGTTCTGAGTACTTAAAACCAGTTTTAGTAAAATTGGCTTCCTGAACATTTTCTTATATCTTCACCAGTACACGAATTTGAATTTAACACTCTTCTCTTTAATCATGGGTTCTTCACAGACAGTCCCCATAGTATCTTACTTCAAATGAATCGAGTCCCATTCTGCAGGTAGCTCTCTATACTCACATATTTTTATGTTGATCCAAAGCTCCTTCTATCAATATACAGCACAATGCAGAAATGAGCTACTAAAGGCTTTGGGGAACCAAAATGTGGTATATCCTTCTTTCACTAAAATACAACTGGTGCAGTTTCTTTCCCTCCCCTTTTCAATTTCACTTATTTCAATGTGAGGAGACAAATTAACATACTACCTACCTGTTAACAAAACAAAAAAAATTTGGCCTCAAAGAGAGGCTCCATCTTCCTGTTTAAGGTCCTGTTAAAGATTTTGAGACTTTGTGTAGATATTTAACTCCCACTAAGTGCCTAAAAACTCCCATTAAGACAAACTCTGAGAAACTACTTAGGAAAACAGAAGCAGACACGTGATTGCCAAGCAAGGCCCATAGGCAGAAGTTATATATCTAAATACATTGTGGATCTGTACTAAGGTACTTCCCGGGAACAAAAATGCTAGATAAAAAAAAATATTATTAGAGTAGTCTAAGGAATTTTTTGTTAAAAAAACCCTCTTATTTTAGGTAAAATACCTTGGAGAACTGATAGTGAAAAGAGAATGCATTAATCTTTAAGCTATTTAGTACTTTGAGCAAAATTTTTTTCCTGATCTCCATCACATGGTTTGCCCATACTTTCCCATAAATTGCATATTTAGACTGATTTTCTGTCTCGTGGGTGCCTTGACATATTTCAAATTTTGACCTTTCATGGTTTGCAATAATGCAAATATATAATAATATATAAATAAATATATAATAAACAATGCAATACTAATGTTTTCTCTCATGTATTTATTTGTCTATAAAAAAAACATCAAACAAAGGAGATCTCACTAAACTAGATACACATCTAGGACACCTACAGTGATATATTTTTTGGAGGGTTGTTCCAACAACTCCCCTAGCCGTCCCCAAATTCCTAAACTAATCTGTCACAGCTTTTTAAAAAATAAATCTTAACATAATATTTCTGCCTGTTAAGTCAGAAAATCTGAACATGAACTTGTCATGCATATTCTCAGCTCTGGACTTTGCATTCATGTTTGTAGTGCTCATCCACAGCAGTAAAATGAAAAAAAGGGTAGCAAACAGACCTAAGTACTTACACTTCTATACTTGTTCAACTAAAGGTGGTGCATCTAAATCTGTATTTGAAAGAATAAATATCCCTTTTTGTATTCCTTTATAAGAGTTGTGAATTATTAATATCTGCCATTGAACAACGACAATTTCAAATAAACGCTTAAATTAATAAAAAAGTTGAAAAAAAGGGTTTCTTTATAATAAATAAAGAACATTTCCACAAAACCTTTTAATGTACCAATAGTGTCTCATAATTCTTTATGAAGCTGCATCTCCATCTTCAAATCTCAATAATTATAAAAATTGAAGAACCACTTATGGAAGGTTTTGCTTGGTTTGGGTCTTCCAAATTTTTTGTCCCTGTAGAACAGTTGAAGTGCTCTAACCCCTGATTTGTTCTGCCAAGGCATCCTTATAAAATGCAATAACATAATATTACTTTGAATGAGACTGATGTATTATTCGGGAAGTTTTGATTATATGTATACATGATTAGATTTACAACATGTGAAGAATTATTTCATCCCTTAATTTCTGTTATTAGTAGTGCTTTTCCAAATATTTCTTGAACTATGCTACTCCCCACCCTGTGTACATCCTTTAAACAAGAGGTGTGTATCATCCAGTAGAGAACTACAGAAGTTCCTCCTTTAGAACCTTCTAAAAAACTGTCTTATCTTCACTTGAGGGCTCCAGATACAGAGCAGAAAAATGCACCAACTGTGGTATCCCTGCTCTCCCATTCTGTAATTTCATGTGCACAACAAAATTATAAAAAAGTAAGAGCTATGAACGTGCTGCACAAAATCATTGCTAAATTCTTCAGAGTTGTATTAAAGTACCAGACTGCACATACTTATTTTGAGAAAAACCTGTATCTTATATAGATATATCTATCTATATTGAGATAGACTTATTTTGTGCACTTGTATATTTTTAAAAAATAATAAATTAATAAAGGTGATAGCAAGAAGCTTGAATATTTGTCTGCTTGAAAGTACATAAATTTCTCAGGCAATCATCTTTGAGAACTAGGAAAAACAGAATAATCCCCCCCCTCCAAATTACTTGCAGTTATGAAACTGAAGAAATTGGTTTAATCTGAAGAAAGGTAATATAGGGTTTTTTTTGCCAGCAAATAAATTGACTTCATCAGTTCTTATTTCAGAGAAATTTCCCTGCTGTGGGACAGTCCCAGACTTGTCAGTCATCTGTGTTGAAGATTACTCATAGTGGTGCTGCACCGATTATGCTGTGCCAACCAATGACCATGCCAATTTTGCTCTAGAAAAATATTAGAGATTAAAAGACAGAACCAAAAACACTGCCCTAACTTTAGTTTGTGATTCTGTGATTTGTATTTTAGGACCTTTTCCATTTTTGTTTCTTGCAGTCACATCAACTCCCATTACCAAATAGGGAGGTGCATTGACACACTCGCAAAGGACTGTTTTCTGCTCTTGTAATTGTTTCAGGATGAATAAATGATGAAATTGCTCAGAGAGATGAGAGTAGTAAAAGAATAAATAGGCAACTTTACCAAAAGTCCCGTGTCTAAACCAAATTTAATTCATCCCACAATTAAATGGCTTTATTCAAGAATACTTAGCCACTACATTTAAAGTTAGCATAAATCCTTCTAAAATGCACATCCTACATTTGTTGGTACTTGAATCATCAGAAAGACATCACACATTAAATTACTACCAATAAAAAATATGCTTTTTGCTAAGTGTTTAATAAAAAGACAACTTCCCAGAGTTTTCTAGATTATTTTACTTTAGTACACTCTAATTAAAATGAGGAATACAGAATTCAGATTCTGTATTAGTAGGAAGCAATGTGTAGTTTCTCACATTAACACAGCTGTACATACCTTCAACTGCCTCTAGATCTGAACTTATGGTTTAGACCACAACATATATAGAAACATAGGATTAGTTAGGTCAGAAAAGGCCTTTAAGATGATTGAATCAAACTATAAATATGAAGCAGAGAAGCAGTCCGGGAAGATTTTTTAATGCTAACAAACAGACATGAATTGTATCATCTGAAGGAAAATATTTCTGTAGATTTTCAAGGCACTGCATTTTCTTCTCAGTTACAGGAGGGATGATATTCCTGCTCTTGAATTGGTAAAATGTCGACCATATGCATGGAATTCCAACTGAGCAAGATTTAAGGCTGTGGCAACAGCAAAATTTATATGCAGAAGGCTCTTTTACACAGAAAGGTAACTGATATCACCATGTTCCCTCATGCCTGTCTCTTTCTAAGAGAAGACAGATCACTTTTCAAGACGAGCAAGTAGGGCAACAAGGCATCTCATTGGATATTATACAAACTGATCTGAACAGCTATGGAGTTTATGGGCATGTCCCCCCTCACAGAAAAATTATCCTTTTCAAGACAGACACTGGATAGCCTTGGCTACAGGGAGACTTTTCTCCTTGTTTTGAATAAAAAATGCACCAACCAGACACAGCAACTTACTAGGAAATACAGTCCCCATTCTAAGAATTTCCAATCTTAACACTCAAATTTGTCAACATCAGCTCTTCAGTTTGATTTGTAAATGCTTGACAAGTAGCATACATCAAGTCTGTCTACAAACAAAAGCTATCATGAATGCTAGATTTTAAAAGATTTTAGCAAGACAGATGAGCTTATTTCAAAGTCTATGGAAAAACAAAGGGTGAATGGGTCTGATCACAAAAGTAGAATTCTAACTATATTTGTACCAAATTTAAGTAAATGGGCTCTAATACACAAAAGTATTAGTGTAGTATTAGTATTGAAATGCTGTTTCTATTCTGAAGGTCTATCCTGAATGTTTCTTTAAGGATCCATTATAAAACCCAAGCACCTGATACATTCTGTACAGTAAAAAGAATTTCTTCATCTAAAAAAAACTTCCACCTGAAGGAAATATCTGCTATAAAATACCAATAGCTCTTAAGATACTTCTTGCATGAATACAAATTCTTAAATAAAATAATCAAGTTGAAAGTTTATGTTGTGTTTACACGTCAGCAACAGGCATCATTGCTTGCTATTATAAATCAAGGACAATCAATGCTATAGTATTGTCATTAATAAAATATGAGTCAATAGGCACAAACTTTTAATATAAGCCTAATTATGAGTGTCTCTTTGCATGAAACTAAAAATATTGAAAATGTTGACATTGGAGATGTGCCCTTGAACCAAAAGCCAAGTATAAGTCAATAATCTATTATGATTTTCATTTTGCAGAAGTAGTGCCATTATTTCAAAAGGTCTCAAAAATCAATTTAGCATTTAGTATATCTGTGTAATAATGACATCCTAATTAAAAATCCCAATCTGAATAGCACAAAGGATAATGTTTAATCTCTAATCAATGAGCACTGAGAGAAGAAGCTATAGGTGCAATAACCTTTCTTAATGAGGTTTACTGTTTTTTCATAGATTACATATTCCTTCATATTTCTGATAACAACTCTTACACTCTGAAAAGGAATGCAGACATTCTCCAACTAAAACCATAAATATGACTGCAAGTTATTTAGAGAAAAATAACAAAGTAGTAAAATAATCTTTTGCTGTCTATGGATTAAGCTGCTGCAGTACACAGGGAACTTGACTGGTATTTTTTTAACACACAGGAACTCCACATTGAAAAGCCACCTCAAAGTTAAGGTGATTTCTTATACAACCCTATAAAAGCTATTTCTAGGATGAAATGCTTGAGATTATTTTTCCATTTATCAGTATTGTGACATGACATTTGAGAATTATTTTGCAATTAAAAAATAATTCTTTTATTTCCCTATTCTCCTTACTAATTTGAGACTGCAGATTCTGAATAGCCACCCTAAGAAGAGAAATTCTACCAAAAAAAAAATCACACATAGCAATAAATAGAATTCCTTACAAGTGTTCATCAGTCCACTGGATAGCTGCTCAATTACCTGTGTGTCAAATGATTATCTGAGAGCTCAATTTCATCCCCATTACCCTTCCCCCACCACATATTTCAGCTGTATTTGCTATGGAATTGTTAACACATCTTTGAACCTGTGATTTACTCAGTTAATTTCCCTCTAAGAGGTGCGGGAGTAACAGATGTCATAATTACTCAATTATCCTCATTTTACATTAATTCTTTCTAGTTATTGTATAAGATGGACCCACTGGACATTAATTTCAGGAGCAGTGCAATAATACACCACTACAGCCTCTTGCAGTCCTCCTCATGGGTGAGTAAACAGAGTCTAATATGTAAAACTATTGCAGAGGTCTGTCAACTTTTTGTCCTATAAATGCTCAGATTGGTTCAAACACAATTTAAAATATATGGCAACATTTTCTATTGCTTTCTGTTACATTGCAATGCAAGAGTGCATTAATCTAGCACTATAATTTAAAAAAAACAATAATTAAAAATGCAAGAATACATTCCCCCAAAGCTGCAATGAAGCCTATTTTGAATGTTGTTAACAAACTTTATTACTGAACTGCTTTGGGGCTTGTAGCATCATCCATACAAGCTGGAAGATCATTCACAACATTTCCATGCAACTGAAATGGCAAGAAATTGCTCCCAAATTACTTTAAAATCAGATCTGTGCTACTGAGCACATCAGTAAAATGGTAACAGGGAAATGGAACTCCCAGAGCCCTACAGCTGAGAATAAAGGCTCTCATGCTATATCCCCATAAGTACTACAGCACAACTTTACACTCAAATTGCCCAGAGACACACATAGAGATAGAAGAAGAAAAAAATTAAATGAGGTAACCACTTGACATGAGACCATTTGTGTATCAAACGCTAAGATTCGATGTTTATAAGAGCTCTGAGAACTTTGGGAGAAAAATAAAAACATGGTTAATGCAACACGCAAAATGTATCTATAGAGTAGTCCTTTCAATCAAAAAAACCATCACTTTGTAACAATGCTTGTTTCAAATTCACATAGTACTGATCTGCATATTTAACTTTCTGCTTTAAATGTATACCAGATCCCTGAACCTATCCCCAGGGCCACTGAAAATCTTAGACATTTTAGGATTTTCCTTAACACGGAAGCCATGTGTAGTATGCAACAGGAATAAGGGATTTGTTAGAGAGAAGGAAAGAAGTGTTAGTGCCCAGACTGCAAATGCAAAAGGATGCCAAATAGACCAAAAGCTGTTAGTTGAGGTTTGGAATAGATCTTCTTCCTTCTTTCTTCCCTCTACCACTCTGGGACACTAAAACTTTTCAATACGTGTATACAAATTCATTGTGTCTTGTACTTGTTTTCTAAAATAGTATTTAACTTCTATATTCAAGAAGCTTTTATGCATGAGAAATTACTATTTTTATATGCTGTACCCTCAGGCTGTAGTACAGTATAATCTATACTTATGTGCTTTTTCATGTAATGTGGTTGTAGCCAAAATGTGAGAGCTGCTATGAGAAAATTAAATAGAATAAGAGCTGCCATGTGCTCCACAATTAAAGGAAACACTAAGTAGCAGCAATGGGAATTAAACAGGACACTGTGTTATGCCAAATACCAAATGTGAAACCAAAATATCTGCCAAGTCTCCCCTATTTGTTACAATTTTTCCATATTTAGGTAAATTTATGTAATTATGTACCCTGCAGTGGTAATGGGACTGTGCTTTAGTCCTTTTGCAGCATATGCTCTTGGCACAAATATTCTTTTTGATGGGGAAAAAACCCAACTTGGCCAAGATTACATATGTTGATTTTATATTGGCATCCTGACTGTGCCTAACAGCTGGTCTTTAATGTAATGAAACTGTGTTGGATTTATTCAGTTAAACAACTCTGCAGACTATTTAAGCATATGTGTCTCTTGTAGCTCCCTATGTTTTTGAATCTGCTTTGATCAGAGCACCAACAGTTGCACTGTTTTTCTTAGCATGAGAGGTACCTATGAGCCAAATAATAAGTATACTAAAGACTTAGTTCCTTCTTATACTCTATGACTCCAGTTTTAAACAGCAGTGATCACATCCACAAATCTCTCATGACTTTTCCATATATCTGCTTAAAGAAGGTGTGAAATGAGCCTGTTCCTTCCTGGTATTTTTTCCACAATCACTAAGGTGTTCAACAGTTTTACAGTCACAAAGATGTTCAAAGCTTTTTCATTCTTTTTTGGTGGGTGTGTGTGTGTGTGTGTGTGCAGGAAAGACACTGTGGGAAAGGCATCACTTGTTTTGTGGGGCTTTTTTATAGCTTAACCCAGGGTGATTCAGTATGGCACCATATATATGAAATATTTTCCATGAAGAGGGAATACACATGCAGTACACCAGCCATATTTCAAAGGTAAGTTAGGCAAAAAATCCTATCCTTGCATCGTGTCTCCCAATCCAAGACAATTGCTGACATGCAGAAATGCTGAAATAAGCTCAATAATTCTGAGTATTCTCAGAAGTCCCTTGAAGGCAGTAGCTGCTATTGAAACTGAAAACAGATTTTAAACTGCTGTCTCATAATCCCAACAATTACATCCTGCAGACACATGTAGAAATCTAGAAACAAGAACAGTCATGAAACAGTTTAAATACATTGAGATCCAAAAGAATGGGATAGACTGAGACTTATCAGTGCTCCAGTAAAACAGGATGAGAAGTTCAGTCACACCTCTCAGAGGAGCTGTCACTGCCTCCATTACATACTTACAAAGTCTCACATTTTCAAGAAAGAAAACATCTTCGGAAGGTTTGATCTCCTGCATAATGCAGACCACCTAACCTCATTGTACAGGATTTCTAGTAGTAGACTTTTTTTTATTATTTGAACAACTTATCTTCCTGATAGGCCCTAACAAAAGTTCATTATACCTTGTTGGCTTCCTCTAATACATTCAGCCAACATTTATTTATCTCACATTCCAGACTCCTGAATAAATTATGGGAAGAAACCAGTTTAACAATATCATACAAATACCTATTCTCCTCAAAACAATGAGATTAAAGTGCATTAACCATCTTCCCCCTGCAACACTCCAAAAAAAAAGAAAGGAAATCTGAGCTGGTTTAAAGACTGAGATCATGTAGATTCACCTCCACACTGTGCAGACCTTCACATGATTTGGAGTGTTGAGACAGAAGTCAGCCTTTATTTCACATGAGGCAACACTCACTTGCAAATGCCTGATGTTATGCCTTCACTTATGTTCTTCAAAGGACTATGACATTCATAGAAATTCTATCTTCTAAAATGATTTATGTTGCAAGTTTCTCTTTATAAACACCTCAGCTGTCATATCTAGCTGAGCAGTTTTAGAGCATTCTACAAGCTACAATAGCAGTGGATGATAACTGGTAGGGAACAGACCATTCACCAGCAGTCTGCTACTAAAATTCCAAATTTAATAGATGAATAAAGCCTTTGAATTCCTCCATCAAATTCAGAGTCCTTCAGATTAGAGATTACAGGTGTATAAAATGACAGTTTCAGTGACTTGAGATACTGATCTAAGCCACATCAGCTCATTAACACTATTAACACGCTCCTTAAACATCTGTAGTAGTAAAAATTAAAAAAAAAAAAAAGAAAATCCATGAAAAGTGTCTTTTAATTGTACCAGAAATCTGGGGGATGAGTGGGGAAGGTTGCGAAGGAAACAGGTGAAGGAATTTTCACAAAACATTTTAGGAAAAGGAATGACTTTGTGATTTGTAACATAATCCTATAGTACTTGAGAACAATAAAGCACTAATGCTTTTTGTATAAGAAATTAAAATTGGACTATTCCAATGTTACTTTATCTTTTCTGCAGAAACAGAAATATTGGATTGCTGTTCTTAATTTAGTTCAGGTCTTCTAAGCATGCCAGAAAAAAAAAATCCAACTATTACCACTGGCTTTAAAATTTGATCCAACTTTTTAATAGCAATTACTATTCCTGTGACACCTAACCAAGTTTAACAATTCATAGTAGCAAGCAAGCTACAGATGCTTCTTGTCCTGAGAATATTAAAACCAGAAGAAAATATCATGGAACTTATTCATTAAGAAAATAGGTTGGCAATGAATTGAAGTGATTCAAAACTGGTTTTGGAGCTTTGATTTAAACATGAAGAACACATGGCAATTATGCACCTATTCGAATAACTTTCTCTTCTGTATCCATTCAGAACACAAATGCTGGAGACAGAGAACTAAACCACTTCACTTGTGTCCTTCACCTGGGTAACAAAACCATCACATGTTTTCACTGGTGAAGGGTTGGTTGTCTGAAAAAGGACTACTCAAGGTGAAAGGTAACAGTATATCACAACCCAGACTTATCCAGTAAACTAGAGATCTATAACCACATTTACACAAATTTTTTAAAATTATGCAAATATCGAGTATTGTAGAAGATTTTAAAAATAATGCAGGAAAAAGGAGATTTGGAAAGATTGTGTGGCTTAAGCAATCATTGCAAAGTCTTCCTTGGTTCCCAATTCACTGAAAAAACCAAAACTTAGGAGAAGTTTAGATTAACCATCTATCTTTTCTCCCCTGGAATTTAGAAATTCCAAGACAGTAGTATTGTAGAATTTCTTCTAAATATAATCAGTATATCTAAAGATTTTACTTCCCCCAGACCACTTGTGAGCACTGATACCCTAATTGTTCACATTACAGGGAAAAAGCAACAATTTTGGAGTGTGTCCTAATCAGTAGACACCTTTTCTAAATGAAAAAAAAAAAATAAAAAATTTAAAAACTCCAGACCTCAAATTTCAGTTAAGTCCTTTAACTTAGCAAATCTTGGTGACTTTTTGAATAGACTCTAACTGCATGCTGATAATTTTTCCAAAATCCAGGTTAATGTAACTCTTTTTGCAAATAAAAATACAACCAAAGTGACTGGCAAGTTTGAAAACCTTAACTGTGTAATTTCATCAAACTTACAGTTGTTTTCTTTAAGTTTTCAACTGCATCTATCTTTAAATTCTCTTACTCTTTGACAGTTTGTCTTAATACATTCTTAAGCATACATAAAACTTATGCAAGATTGTTCAAACAAGAAATTTATAGTTCTGTATATTTCTGAGTTTTGTAGGAGCCAGGAAACATTTTAAAGTGATTTTAAAGGTACATTTAAAGCGACTGTGATATCCTTAACATCATATTTTCTTGTTTTATTGTAAGTAGTGACAAATGAGCTCAATACAGCCCTGCTGTCTCTCCCAGCACTGCTTGGAGTGCACCAGGAGCACAACAGAGTCAGATCTCGTGAGTCTGTTAAATACCCAGGCTTGAATAACAAGGCAGAGCCCTATTCCACCACTCTTACTAATGAGGTAAATTCTTTTGTGTATTGATTTTAATTAGTTCACTTGTGGAAAAAAGTCCAACATAGCATGATTAAGGGCAGCAATATAGCCCTGGGTAAGGACCAGACCTACTTTAAAGTTGAACATAATACACAAATTGTCAGTATCATAAAATCTAATTTTACATACATATACGAATGCATCTTTTACTGGGGGATTTTTTTGTTTGTTTGTTTCCATTTCAATGGTCTGGTTAAAAGTTTAAAAGCCTCAGTGCATTATACTGAATCCTGGTGTAGAAAAAAAATGATGCTAAATATGAACATGGGAGAGACCACTGAAATACTAACTGAAGACTGGAACATGATGACAAAGAAATTCATAAAGATATTTATAACTGAGTTTATATGATTGCCTGTGGCTGGGAGGAATGCAATGATACATACAATAGGAATTATATGCACTCATATAAAATTAGACCACTCACTGATGCACTTAAATGAATGCCTAATATTACCATTCTTCTGATTGATAGGCATTAGATATATATATAATTATATATATATTAACCAAGGTGCATTTAATAGGTTATGACAGCTCTATCCACATAAATTACCAAAAGAACATGTCACCAGACATTAGTTCTGTATATTAGTGATTAAGCATTTCCATAGTACATATCACCAAAAATAGATTTACACTTATTCAGTAACAGTTGTTTTGTTTGATAAATAATAAGTACTTTTTTATGACTAAAGTAATTCTGACATTTTAGTTCTCAAATGAATTAATTCTTCATTCTGTTCTACAAGGATCTTATTGTTCAACCTTGTAGGTGCACTTCAAAAGCTTTAAGAAGCCTACATTTGATTTCTGGGAAGTATTTTCTCGTTAACGTCTAACATATGTACCCCGTAGGCATGATTCACACGAGTCTCTGGAATTCTAAGGAAATGATGATCAGTCACAGAAATGTGTAAAGAATCAAGAACTCTGGCAATTTTCACTTCAAATGTTGTCAGCGAGTTACTATTATAAAAGTACTTTTCTCACCATATCACTGAAAAATGCTGTGCACTGAGCAGGTATGAGAAAAGTTACACTTTTAATGAACTGCACCACCACCTGAAGGTTTATTTCCTCGAAGTTGGTAACTGAATCTGTTACATTCAGAGAAATGCTAATTACAGGCAAGAGATGCTCAGTATGGCCTGAATAAAGTTTATACCTTGCAGGGTGGGGAAAGGGACAGCCAACCAGCCAGAGACAAAAAAATGTTCTGGGTCCTAATTAATCACAGAAACCATGCTCCAACCAACACTCTAAATGTCAACAATATCTTTTTGCTTAATACCATCCTTGGAAAGGCCAGCTCACACATCTAATAATGCATATATTTAAGTAATTGATTGGTTGCTTTTCAAAAATGGAAAACTATTCCCTGAATTACTAAAGAGCCGGTAAAAATTAAAACTAATGAGCTCATTTCAATAAAAATTTATGAGACTAGCTTCATGCTGACAAAGTGGGTCCTGCAGGCAGTACCCCTCCACCTGCTTGCCAGAAAAAGAAAAATCTTCTATTTCAAAATATTTTTAAATCTTTTAATGAGGTATTAAAATATAGCTACAGATCTACAGGTAATTTGAAAGGACTGTGTGCATCTCTGAGATCACCAATAAGCCTTTTGCAGTACAAAATAATTTTCTGAAGAAGACAAAATAATATTTGTTAGCCGTAATTACTAGAAATGGAAAATTCTCTTTAGGATGTATGAACTATGAGGAAAATGAGTGATGTCACAATATCAACCAAACCCTCTCAAATAGTTTTTATTAAATTATTGTGTAAGTAATAAGATGCAAAAATAAAGGACTAAAACCAACTCACAGGGTCCAAAGTGAGAATACTTGTCCTTTTTGCCCATGACTGGACAAAATCTTAAAATGGAGAACAGCAGCAGGCTGAGTCTGATAAAGAAGTATCCTATTCATTAATATTACGCACTGTTACATGTAAAATATTTGATTTTTAAACAAATATTATAATCAATCTAAATAAGAATGTAAGAAACTAAATAATGCAATAAACAAAAACAAAGGGGAAACTCTGTGTGCTCCTGGAAGTATCCACCAGTACAAGTCCAATTATTAATCCTAATTATTTTACAAAAAGTGCAAATAACTGTTTACATATCGTAACCCTGTACAAGAATTACTTTAGCCATGAACAGAAAAGGAAAACATGCTGATGTTTAGAAAACTGATGAATATCAAATGCCCTTTAAAACATGGACTGTAAATCTCAGAAGGACATGGAAAAATACCTGCTATTTTAAAAGGTAACAAAAAAATAAAAATCAGAAGTTTAATGTAAAACTGGAGTAGGGTAGATATAATTTAAATTAATATCCTTATAGAAGTAATGT
This sequence comes from Aphelocoma coerulescens, assembly GCF_041296385.1. Taxonomy (NCBI): domain Eukaryota; kingdom Metazoa; phylum Chordata; class Aves; order Passeriformes; family Corvidae; genus Aphelocoma; species Aphelocoma coerulescens. Next base: position 11,941,343 of record NC_091025.1, on the reverse strand, counting down.
ATGTATTAAATATGTGCCTGCTGTAAAACTTTAAAGTTTTAGAGAACTTGACATTACAATCATGCTACCAACAAAACCAGAAGCTACTCTCAAACTAACTTACAAATGTGATCTTCATCTCTTTCCCTGCATTCTTTTCTTTTTTTCTAGTTTTGATTTCTTTTAAATATAGAAACAAGCTTTCAAAGCTCAGAATATTGCAAAATGGAACCCACGTTTGCTTATATGTTCACAGTAGGAAATGCTGTAAAAGATAGATTTAAAGAACTGAGAAATAATATGGAATTGAGATTTTTTCGTCTCTGAAACCTGGCTATAAGTTAAACTACTGCTCCTTCTGTGAGATAAAACAGGTATTTAAACAGATTGAAGCACAATATAGGCTGAAATGTGTAATCACATACACACGAGATATTCAGAACAAGTAGAGAAATATTGTCATTACAAGTAAAATAAAATTTGATCTACACCACTAACAAATCCATTTTTTTAGTCAAGTGGGACTTTCAGTATTACACTGTTTTTCTTCTTTGTACTGTTGTTGACACTCTCAGAACCATCTTCAAAGCACCATACTCTTTTGTGTGGTGTAAAACCAGTATGCTTCCAATTTTGCCATCAATCATCTTTAATAGCATATGCTATTAATGTAATTTTGTTATTGAAAATTCCTAAATCTATTCAGTGGTTTGCACAAGACAATTACGTTTTTTGTTATATGCATGCAGGCAATCAGATAGCGTCTTTTTAAATTAGAGCAATTAAACATGGTCATTATAAATGGTAGATTATTAAAAAAAAATCATGAAGTGTCAATATGACATTCTTTGATTTAAAATAAAATGGTAACAGAATGGAGAGATGCATTTTAATTATTTAATTTTAAAAGTGTACTTTAAAAATCTTCTTTATGATGGCTTGCTGATGTTGGGAAATGTTTTCCATAGCTTTTACAGTGCTGTGGATGGTTTTACAGACATTTCCTAATATCTTGAAAAACATTCTCCAACACAGAAAAACCCTCTATAAATTATCTAGAAAAATAATTGGGATATGTGGTCACTTTCCCACTTTCACAAAAATGAAAACAAAAATTAAAAAAAACAATTCTCCATTAGTACAGTAACATCTGTGTAGTCAACACTGAATAAATGTCTGCATCCTTGTATACCAAAAAAACTTCAACACATTACACATACTTTTGCCATAAGAAGTTAAACAGATACATTATTTTGACAGACCACTTCTTTCTTCATGTTCTAACAGGTTACTTCCTGTCTACCTTTGCCATATCAAAACCACTTGTTCAGGGAGGTACTCTAAGCATATGTGTAATGCATACACAGTCCTACTGGTACCAAAATTTATCTAAAATCAAATTTGATACATTGGTGTGCATTAGTGGATAGCATGCCATGCTTTCAGTTTTACTGTAACTGTAGCTAATGAGTGTCAGTAAAATTTCCTGAGTGCTCCTGCTTCCATGACATACCTGGCAAAAGGATGAGGAACCTGAATAGGCATACCTGGATCATCTCCACGTTTGATAATTTTGAAATACGAACATGAAATATGAACCATGAAGTTTGATAGCTTTTTGCATCCGGATGTTAAAGAACTACAATGAAACATCTACAAGTTTTGACATTGCATATATATATCTTCCATGGTTCCAAAGACCTATTAATTTTACTTAAATATTCTCCAGAATGGCATGCATAGCACTTCACCCTCCCAGTCCAAATCATATAGATGTAAAATCTACTGAGGTAGATTTTAGGGGAAGTTATTTTCAAGCATGGTGCTTTTTTTCCTCATGGCTGTTTCTTAGAGCCTTCTAGAATAAGCTCAGTAGAGTGAAAAAGAACTGGTTTTAACTGAAGAACTACACCCAAAACAGGTTAATTACACATAAAAGCAGACTCTGAAAAGGGTTTTTTCAAAGAATCCTTTTTTATGAATGTATACCTAAAATACGGACACACTGGAGATCATATAGACATAGTTGTATGTAATACTCTAATGCCATTAATTTTAAAGGACTCACTATGATTTACTGCATCATCTTTCTGTGACATTTCTTTGAGACAACTCCTTGTGGGAAGAAAAGTAAATCAGTACAGCTTTGACAATAATTTAAAAAAAACCCCAAGACTTATAATAAACATTTTCTAAAGAACAAAGCAAAATGTGAAATGTTAGGCTTGCATCCTCTTGTGAAAGAGTTAAATATGTCTTTTAACTCAGATCAGCATAATATTTTGAATTGGGTTTTTTGAGTAAAGCAGGTAAGGAGCAGAACAGAAGTTCAGTGAAAGAATGGAGAAAGAAATCTGCTCTGGTAAAACAGAGAACTTCAAAACTGCTTTCAGCTGTTGAAATGAGAGTATTTGAAGACTCTCAACCATGTGGAGTACACAAAGTAGTTTTAACAGGCATGAACTGTATAGATAAGCAACAGTATAAAAAAAAAAAAAATCTATGTGGGATGTCAAAAAGGGTGAGAAAAAATATTCCCTTCCATCCAAGCACCTCTGTGCACTGTGGGGTCATTAATTCTTTAGATGTAATTGTGAATATATTCTGGTACATTTTGGTAAGTAATGTTTAATCCATTTTATAGATGGATGATGTCAGCTATACCCGACCTTATTAGCAGCAAGCCTAATACAGACTTGAGTCTACCTGTCACCATAGATCTCCAGTCCTATTTTCAGAACAAAATTTATCAGAGAAAAATATTCAGTACAATTGGTTTTTTTCTGCATTGCTTAATTTGAGATATCAAGGAAGTGAAACAAAAAAAGGAATCTATCACCTATATTAATGGATGTTTCAGATCAATTTAACCTGAACTAATATATTTTCTTAATGACAAATCAATGTCAAAAATAATGAAAGAACTTAAGATTCTGTGTGCTTTCCTAAAGTCTTTGCTGTTAAACAGGGTTGTACAGCCTGCCAGTCTTGCATTATTTATTAGCTGTGAATATTATTAGACCTTGTTGTGGTTTACAGTACTGAAAAGATAGAAGCCAATTATTTCTTCTGCATTCTTTCAAGACTTACACAGTTAAAAACTAAAAAGGAGTCTTTATATCAACAAAATAAAATTAAGAACTTCAAACAAATCTAGAAATAAACTGCAAATGAATATACTACCAGTTTAATTTTCTGTTATTGGTTCAATTTTACACTTATGTCTACAATTTCTCCAGGTGATTTTTCCCCTGAGACCAGGACCAGGTGCTGAGGTCAAGAATCCATCCAAATTCACATTTATTATAGCTTATTTTACAGCCATTTTAGAACAAAGAGAAATTTAAATTAATAAAAACTTTATAAAAAATAATACAGCAGAATCTCTGAGCAAGAACTCACAAGCACTTAGCACTGTGCAAACAAGAAAAGAGAAGTTCCCCTTCTTATGACAAAAATTTTAAGTTTCAGGATGACAGGTGGGTACTGTGGATAAGAGTACCAAAAGTAACAGGATGATTCTTAATATTTATCTCAAAATATCATTTTCAGAAGCTGTTCCATTGCTTTATTTAGTGGACCAAAAAAAAGAAACATTCATTGGCTCCCCAGTGCAGCTGGCTGATGTGAGTGTCCCCTAATGTCTGTATCTGCCATCAAGTTCCCAGCTGAGAATTGTACTTTTGACTGTTCATCAATATTGTAACAGAAGAAAAAACTTCAAATCTTCATTTTTTCACTACTGGTAAGAAGAGAGTCAGACAACTTCCCAACTAATATCTAGATATTCTTGTGAGAAAAAGTATGAAAAGAGAAAGAACAAAATAGTTTATTGGCATCAAGTTTGCATTGAAGCCGACATCACAACTCCCTAATAAAATCTGGGATCACAACTCTGTGAGAAACCAGTGGCAGAACGGAAAAGCTAAAAGGATGCTTCCTAGGAAAAGCAAATAACTTCTGTTAAACACAACAGTTATTGGTATGTGATTACTGAACAGATTTGTGGTCCACTATAGAGACAGAACTCTATCTGAATAAATAAGGTTATGAGTAGAGCAGGGATAACTATTTACAGGAATTTCCAAAACTTTCAAGTGTGTTTATGCTTTGAAAACAGCCTGTATAAAGCCAGGATCCTTAATACAGAACATACAGTTGTAGAATTATGTTTAATGCCAAAACATGGCTGTAACTTGCAAACCCAAAGTCTTTTTACATGCTGGGTAAAGATGAAAACACTACTTTTGTGTGGGGGGGTTGAGGGAAGAATAGCAGAGATCAGTTTGTCCATCCACAAGGGGCTCTGCTAGGGTTACCCAGCTAATTTACCTTGTGACCTCAGCTAGATCTTTGAACCCATTCCTCCAGAGGTGAAGAATCAGGGTATTAAGCCTGATTCATTTAAAAGCGCCCTACCAACATAACAAATGATTTTAATAAGATCTACAACTCTACTGGGAAAACTGTACAAGGATGGCCCAAGTGCTTCTTTAATGTTTAAAACTTGATTAAATATTTACAGTAGCATAAGACTGAAAAAATCAGAAAGCTCCTCCTTGTCTTGACTGCATCAAATTATGTTTATGGTAGCTCGTGAAGAGCAAAAATTTTTGCCTTTATTACAAACAAATAAAAAAGCTAAATTCAGATACACAAAATTTTGTAATCTCTATCATGTGTATTCATGATTACACTTAAGAAAATATATAAGAAAAAAAGAAGAAAAAATGTAAGAAAAAACCAGGACTAAATATGCTTGCAAAAACCACTGCTTCAATTTTAAAGACTGAGACTTTTGAGAGATACTATATATTTTTTTTTTCCCATTCCCTTATATATCTTCTGGATGATGAAGGCTTATTTTAGACACCTACCTATCAACCAGGAATTTTCAATTTTCTTTTGGATTTTCACATTTCTTTTATTGTCCTTCAGGGTAATGAATGTAAACCCCATATTCAATAAACTTGCTTTTCTCAGCTGCCTCTTCATAAATAGTTCATACATCCATAGCTTTCAAATTACCTCAGGTGCTAAAGGAACATTGAGGTGCTCACTCCTTAATTAGCACAGCCTTTGGAAGAAAGTTTTTGCATAGAAGTCCACAGACCTGTGAACAGATTTTTGGCTCTAGATGAGTTCCTGTAATAAACAATTACAAGTTCCAGTCAAGAGCTGAATTTGAATGAGTTCAATATGTTGGAAGGAGTCTAGAATCTCACTATAGAAGACAGTGAAGAAAGAGATAGACAGGAAGTTATTTGACCCAAGTCATACCATAATCCACTGTAATTCTCTGCAAATGAGGCATCTATACAAACACCCAAACAAGTTTTAGTTACCTAGCAAAACTGCTGAAGCTACAAAACCCTCAAAAACCCAATTCTCACAGGAATGGATTAGTGTACTGAAATGAATACCATGGTCAGCTCTTTGAAAATGAAGTCACAGCACACATAATGAAAGAATTTGGAGTGAAATCATTGTCATTATAAAAAACCATTTGATTCTGTTTCTGACAACAGAATCTGTATTCCTGGGGAATTAGGTCTTAAAAATGGTTGCCTATAGGTGTTTATAAGAAGCTAATTGTTGCCTTGAAGCCATTTGGAAACCTGCACATTCACAAGTAGTTATACAGCTGTATAAGCCCAAAAGCCTGTCTCACTATTGACCCACTAAAGCAAGAACACAAAAAAACCTGGGAAAACAGAAATCCCACATCATCCAAGGCACTCCCTCAGGATAAGGCAGAAGAACTGATGTTTCTTTCATCCTCCAAATCAAGCTGTTGAAAAACCATGAAGGTTTTCCTGTAGCCAACCAAAAGTACATGGAAGCCAGTAGGCTTCCATAAACACAAATCAGCCAGTCACACCAGTTATTCCAGCCAATGGCACCCATGAATAAGGATATGAGACAAAAATATATATAATTTATTTCTCAATTGCATGCTTTACAAAGCCAGAAGCAAGCAATGTGATGGACTAAGAGCAAACCACCAGACTATGAAATCAAGACTCCTAATTCAAGGCAAGCTGTCATTTTGTGCAAGTTGCTAACTTTCTTGTGACTCAAGCTTCCCAGATGCGCAGTTTGGGAAAAATGTATCTTCAATGAAAAACAGATGCTCTTTCAAAAATGTGAGCTCTCAAGGATAAATAAATACTTTATATTTTACTATGCAAAAGATTTCTACATCTCCTCTAAGGAAATAATTATGCTATTTTGGTTTAGCTTTAGAATTTGGGTATGAGTCGGAATTCCTGTAAAGAATCACATCCTTGCTAGCCACCTTTTATTCATTCATTCATATAAACACCAAGAGCGTATACAGGGTAGTGCAAAGCAGGCAAACTGAAAATATGAAAATATTCATGCCTTTCATGGCTTACACCCCCTTTGCTGCAGTTCCCAGCTTTATGTACTTGGTTACAAATGGCCATCTGTAGCATGTATGTTAATAGCTGCATGACACTATTCATACATAGAAGCAGCCACATTCCATCTGCTGTGCAGTCAGGCCACACATAACTCAGTCCCACCTTTAGACAAAACAACTGCTGCTTTCTCAGCCTGACAATGAAATTAAGTGATTGATGTCACGGGCAGTTCCCATCTAACATTCAACCAAATGCGCACTTAGCATTTAGGCGTCACCTGTTCCAGGCATAAAACAAAATGGGCTTTTTTTCCCAGTAATTCTTTGTAGCAAGTAAGTCTGACACTTCACCCAAAGCTCAACACAGAAGTGACTTCAAGTAATCACCAGAGAAAAGTTCCCCTCAAACCCTCACCCCTTATTTGACACTACTTTTAGCTGTGTGTTTGTAGATACATTACTTTTACAGAAAAAAAATCTACCATTTGTGCATTAACAATATTAAAATATGTAGAGCACTGCCTAAAAGACTTAAATTTTTCATAGTATGATAAACTTCACTTGTAAGTGATGCATATTCCAATATTAAAATAAAAGCATATTTTTTAACAATTATGAGAGATCTGATATTGATATACATGAACCAGCACTCAACTCCTGGAATCAAATAAAGTCCCTCTAAGGTTTCAGTGCATTCTTGGAAAGCAATCAAAGGCCTCTTTTTCCATAAGTTTGTTATTTATAGAAAAGCATTTGATTGTTGCATTGAAGTGTGCACTCTATGTGTAAAAAGGTGTTTATGGGTTTTAGTACAGTATAGTTAATACCCAAGCAATACCTAGCCCTTTTATAATAAAGAACCCTTACTGAGAGGATATATATTGTACTTTTCATCAAGTGTACAGCATACAATTACATTTGCTGGTGGTCTATAATGTAAACCCCAGTTGAGTCAGCTTATAGCTTATGGATTTGTTGTTCTGCATGCAACAATTAAGAACAGTTACATTTTTGGACTCAACTGAAAGTAAAGAGTAAGATTTGAGAAAAATATTCATACTTTCTTTCAAAGCAAACTATAAAAGCTTCCAGAATATTTTAAAATTAAAACTACACTGCTTAGGATTTAATATATTCATTCTGCTATGTATGGATTGATAATTACATACTTTGCCACAGACAAAGAAATAAAAGGTGCAAAGAGTACACAAAGCAGACCTTCATGCACACAAAAGGTACAGTTACACTCAGTATAAATGTGGTAAAACACAGACCTAGCAAAACTCCTACCACAGCATAACTTTAATCATCCATTGGGCTACACTGCTGACAATATTCAAAACAAGAGAAAAAAAAGCCACACAAGAAAATTAAAACCTTTCCTATCACAATGAAATCCATAGAAAGCATTACCTGTTCCTAAACATCCAGAATATGAAATTTAATATAAATTCAGCTTCCCACACGTGAATTCAAATAGATATCCAATCATGTAACATTTAAAGGTTAATGTTACTTTTAAGGTTAGGAGGAAATGTAAAACTCAAGCTTTCAGAGCTTGACATTTTAATCCCAATCTATGATTTAAATATGTGCATATTTTTTTGGTTTTAGCTGTTTTTATTTTTTTGTTTGTTTGTTGTGTTTTTCTTTTCAGAATATAGCAGAAGAGAAAAAATAAAGTTATTTAAGATCACAAAATCTGCAGTCCTAAGAATCTTCTTTTTGATACTGACTGGAATTTTGTATGGCTACAAGCTGAGGGACACATTTTTAGAAGTGACAAATCTTAAAACACACATAAGCATAATCAGATGACTGAGCTGAGCACCAATGTCACAAGCAAAATTAATTTCCAATATGAACTACATCTTGAATAAATGGTTATGGCAAAGTTTACTTTCAAAAATTAGGCACCTTTCACTTCACAGATTTCACCTCTGTCCATGATGCTGTAGCCACAGCTGAGCAAGATACTTAAGCACTTCAATGTGTCGGATGGAAAGACCCTGTCCAACCTCCCAGAGTAGAAATCTCAGCGGCAGAGATTGTATCAGTGCTGATCCCAAATGGTCAAACACCCCTGACTGGCATGGTGAACAACAAGAGATGCCAACTGTGTGACTGAAAAACCAACTTGAAGCAATTTTGGTCCCCAAAAAGCCATCTACATACCCATAATATGGAGCTCCTTTGGATCGCTTTATAGTTAAGATTTAGTAAAACTTACAAAAGTTCTTTCCTTAAATCAGGATTTCCACAGAAACTTTAAATAGTTAAATAGTAAAATAGTTCAGAAAACAAAGTTACAAGTACAACCCTCAGTATTCTCCTTCTGAAAGGCATTTTGGTGCATTCAAAGTTAATTCACTGAACCAATTTGAGATAGCGAATAACAGAACTTCTGTGAACTCTGATCCTTTGGACTATACAGGCAAAATTCCTACTTACCATTCTTTATTCATTGTCTAAGTAACAAAATAATATCTGTATGAACAGATTTTTCAGGATATTGGAGGAAGGGCGACATTTATATATATTGATAAAATTTTTCTTGCTGTAAATTAAACCAAGCTTCAGAAGTGTAAAGTACAGTAAGTGCACATCTAGATGGACAAAGAGTTAGAATAAAAGAAAATGCAAGTATAAACAACCTCACACAATCCAACAGTTCAGTCAAAGAGAAATGCAGGTTTAGCTTATAATTACAAGACAGAACTCTGAAGTACATTATAAAGTCAGGTGTTTGGACAGAAATATATTTTGCTAGAAAACAAAGTGGTAGCTCATTTGCATATTTCTTTTTGTTAGCACACAAAAGAGTCAGACTGCTAAAAATAAGATAGCAAATTGTTTGAAAACCTCATTTTTAAGCAAAATAAATCAGGCTGAAAACAACAATTTTATATAGTCCCAATTTTTGCAAAGTTGATCCAGAACACATCTTTCTGAAAAATCAGACTAGATCTGTATTTTAGACTATATGGATCTGATGATTTCAATAGATGCTGACTGCTCTCATCCCAAACTTGTTCAGTGCTTCATTAACACTAAGCATAGGAGCAGTTTAGCAGGTGGTTTCAGTGTCTTGCTGGATCAGAGTCAGTATTTTCTGTCCCATTCATCCCCAAGCAGAAAAATTTCTCTCATATTTACAGAACTTAACAGATCGCCTTCTGGAAAGTAGCAGTCATTTAAAATGTTCTGCCATAGTAAAACTAAATAATGGGGTAAAGTCAAGATTTAGTGACTTAAATTTTTTTTCCTGAAGCAAAAATAAAGTAAGCTATGGTATGACTCTACACACTGATATTTTCATATTAGGAGGGCATCTTCTCCATGTTTTAACATGAATTGCAGTAGGGTGGCATAGACACCTTCTTTTATCTTCCACTGCTGATTTCAAAGTTTGCTTAGAACCATTAAATATCTTAGTAACTCTCCAACATTATGAGTTACAGTATATATGTGTGGAACTTTCCATAAAAATACAGGTGAATGCTGTTATACTAATAACTGGATAGATTATTCGTTTGAATCTGATTTCATAACATCTGTCTTTTTCCCTTTACCTGTGACAGCAGCCTCAGAAGAGTTTCAGCACTTTGTGAGCTGTGAAGAAAACTATGAATTCAAAGAGTCAAAGTGGAAAAGCGTGGTGAGGTGCAAAGGTAGGTATGGAGTCTGCACCAAATTAGTTTTGCCAACTAGACAACTCCTTTAATATATTCCTGCTCCCCAGGGAGGGATATGGACTTTCAGGCTGATATACTATTGTTTATTTCAAGACAAATTTCAGCTAAGCATTTAATCAGATCAGGCAATGTTTGGTTTAAGAAGTTCCTACAATCCAGTTAATACAAAATATGGCCAAATAAATATTTGCAACTTGACCAAAGTTATCTTCTTGCATTAATTCAATCATAAAACAAAGTGTTTACACAGATGATGAATGATTATGCTCTACTACGTTTTTGTTTACTACAATGCATACTACATTTTGTTTATGAGGGTTAACAGATTACCTTTACCAAAAAATACTTGCTAGTAGTTAAACATTGTTCTTGCAGAATAAATGGATGAAGTGAAATCTGATAGTGCATGCATAATCCAACATGCTGATATTGTACACAACTTCAGCCATGTGTTTGTACAGGAGAATATATTAAACCCCATCTGTTTTAACAGTCTTTAATGTTATAAATTAGGAAAACATCAAAAATGTCAGGAGACGGCAAACACTTATTTGTTGTCTTTCAGCTCTATATTTATTAGACAAGTTTGTTATCAAACTATTCCTCTAAACATGAAAAGAACAGCAGGCCTTCTGGAAAACCAGATGGCTGCTGTGGTTTCGAAACATGTTCTGGAAGGGTTATGTAGTTTACATTTTTTCTTTTTCATAAAGGATTGTGTGGGATGTGGCATGGTTCTCAGACACAGAACTCCCACAAAAAACCCAAAGGGTATGTGGGTGGGAGAGTAAGGGACTATTTGAGGATACAAAAAGAAAGCAAAATTATCCATGTCACTGAATCTAAGAGACCTTCTCATAAGAAAAGAGAAACTTTTTGACTACAAAGGAAATAAGTTACCGCTGTAAAGAAAAAAAAAAAAGCTTTCAGACTGCAGTCTTAGGCATTTCACTGCCTTTCTCTGAAACAGAAGGGGGCCCTAGACACTGAAATTAAATGGTGGAACAGAAAAAAAAGCAAAACATCAGAAGAAATATGTTTGATGGGATGAATTACATGCATGACAAGAGGAAAAAAGAAAAAGGTCAGTCTATCAAACTGAGAACACAGTCATATTCCAAAAGGAAAAAATATTTAATAACATTTGGTTAGTTTTTAAATCAATACACAGTAGGAGGAAAACCCAAATATAAAAAGGACTCAAAGGCCCATTTCAGGAAGGATTAGGAAATGCAAGAAAAAGAATCCATGGCTACCTCCAGTATTTTGTATTCAGAATGACATTTTCTGTCATGATCTTTTGTTTTGGAGTAGGAAAAAAAAAAAAAAAGTATTTCATTCCAAGGACACAGCTTTTCCAGAGGAAAAAAGAGGCATTTGAGAATTTGGCTAGCCTCTGGGGTTGGGATGGCAAATCTTCCTGACCCAGCAAGGGGGCCAAAAAAGCCAGGTGCCAGCATTCTTCAGTAAACCCAGCCAAGCAGCTTCCCTGGCTTTCCCTCACCTGGAGATTCTGGTTATACATGTCTGTCCCCCTCCTAAAAAAATCCCACACCTGTTGCCAACCCTTTGCTACACCCTGATGGCACAGTCTGCTTCTAAACTGCAAATAAACCACCTGACACCGACAGGAATTTATACCAAGTCTGACCCCGGAGGTTGCAGAGATTCCAAAACCTTTGCCAGCAGACCTGGTGGAAGAACAAAAGAGAAAGAATATGTACTGAAATAGCCTTGATTCTGACTGAATATAAGGAAAACCCTGTTCCCATGAGGACACTGCCTAGAGGAGCTGTACAGTCTCCATCCCTGGAAGTTTAAGGCTCACAGGACAAAGCCTGGAGTAAACTGGCCACATCCTGTAGTGATTCCTTCACGCAGGAAGTTAGAATAGAGACCCTGGGGGTCACTTCCAAGTTCATTAATCCTATGATTACTCAGAAACCATGAGAGTTCCAAGAACACCCATTTCTTAATCCAGTCTATTTTTTTTAACTGATCATTTCAAGTCAGCGATGGCCGACTGGACAGCTCACAAAGATGTGGATGAAACAATTTAATTAAAATAAGCTGAAACATGGCTTTTTTTGTTTGTTTGTTTAGTCAGAGCATAACTATTTGGCAGATATTTTGGCAATACGTTTATCCAAAGAGGTTCATGTCTGATCAGACTGATGCACCAAGGTGTTGGTAAGAGACGAGCAGTGTTTAGTGTCTATTCAAACCAACTCTGTAACAGAGACTTTTGCTCTAGGGAAGCAAACCTTGACCTTGGTTTCCAGCATCTCAAAGCAAAAATCCTTTACTCACTCAAAAGGTTAGTTTTTATTTTAGTGTATAAATAATGAGTCTACTTGTTTTTTTTCCCCATTGTAGAATATTGGTAAATCTCAACACTCCAAACCTGTGTTTTTTGGAACAATAGTTCCAAAATGTCTTTCAGAATAAGTATTAAGAAAATATTTTATATTGATGATATTGCATGAAATAAACTCCCATCAGACTTTTTAAGCAAGTTGTAGTGAGTTATTTTAATATTTCTATGATTTATTTTAGTGTCAAAGAAAAAACTTAAGCTTTTTTAAAAAAACCTTCTAAAAAAATGTAAAACATTTTCACTTTTTTTTTTTTCCTAGCAAAATCTACTTTTTTCCCCTCCATAACACCTGATAAAATTAACCATTTCACTAAACTTTATAAGTATTTAGTTTCAGGGAACTAAAGTGTTACTATTCTATTACCTAGGCTGTACTAGAAAGAGATACACAATTCCAGGAAGGCTGCTGCACATCTTACACCAGACCTACAGCTGACTCAGACATGTGCACACAAGTGACCCCCCCATGGCAGGGCTGGGACACCCAGGATGTGTCCAGGAGAGGGGAGAGCCCCACGGCTGGGTCTGCAGCCAGAGACCCCTCCCCTCAAACACAGTGAGCGCTTCAGCTCTGCTTTTGGGTAGCTCCAGGTTAGGTCACTTGCCCAAACATCTTAAATCCTTCTCAAAGTTCCAAGAGACGACAAAAAGGATGTATTTGGGAAAGCAAAGTGCTTTACCACTGCCAGAAAAATATTTGGTTGAACCTTCTTTTTTGCCACAACCTAAGCAGGGAAATGCAAACTCGCTCTCCATGCGTAAGGTTTTGCAATGGGTTGAGAGAAATACAGAAACATGAGGCTATTCTCATATTCATCGGTTCTGATGCTAAAGTTCAGGAACTAGATTCACCTGTTTGATAATCCACATAGAACAACTTGGAAATAAGAGTCACATGTAAACTTAGTTCATATTACTCAAAAGTAAGAATCAAAGTAACCAAACTAACTTGGTAACTGCCTCATACACACAGATGTGAAATTTAAATCGTTTCCCTTTCAAGTGAATTTCAGCTTTTATAAGAAAATGTGAGCCACAGGAATAATATTTTAGGCAAATTTGTTTCTTGCAGAAACTGCAGAAGTTAATCAAATAACAAAGCCCAATTATTAGTACATCAATTAACTGAATGATAGGTGGCCTGAGAGTCCCACCTAAAGACTTAGCAAAAAGCATAAGTTTGTTATCCTTTGCTACAAAACCTCTTTCAAGGCATATAATGTAAAATCTTACATTTTGAATGAACACTGTCCAAATTCCAGTGTATATACCTCACTATTTTAACTAAACCAAAATTAACATAATGGAAAATAGCCACAGCTTCAGTATATGAATACTACTTGTATTGTAAACTGTATATTTTCACTAACATTTTTTAATCCAATAAGCTAATTTAAATCCCAAACACTGTTTTAAAATTTACATTTTTCTTATTTCTTCTCCCTAATTTGTAAAGATGGGGTTTTTAAAAAATATTTTTCTGCAAGCTGTTGTTAAGTAACTCTTGAATTACAATGTTGTATTTTATCTTTCATCACTCGTCACATTCAGCCACAAATACTAGCACATTTTCTTCACTCAAAACATACATTTTATTGATACTGTGTCTGCGATAATGATGCAGGTGAATTTTATCATTCCTTTCACCCTACTAGTAATGAACAAATTCACTGCTTATTACTTTGGACTTGATCTCTAGCAAAACACTACTGGAACAAACAATTTGATTTGTCAACACCTTTACAAGGACTCTTCAATCAATGTCACAAATCCAAATTTAAGCAGCAAAATACATTTGACTGCAAGACCCCAGACTGATTAGAGCTTCGAGTTCAGTGAATTGCACCAGACAGGACAGCAATCAGATTATTAACTCCACTTGAAAATACTCTCTGCTGCCTGGGATTAGCATGCATATTTTGATATAGATCGATAAGCAATCTCCTTTCTATAAGAAATGCCTGCAACATTCATTTGGTTGATCAAAGGTATATATCAGCTTGTTGTGACAGCTAGCTATTGTTTTCCTCTTTCTTTACAGGAGAGTCTCTATTAAAAAAAATCCCTGGCTCCCTTTCACCTAATAGTGGAAGTCAACAGAGAATCACAAAATTCCATCTCCTCAATACTGAAACACAATTAGTACAGAAAGGACTTTTGCCTTTTTTGTGGTAACTTCACTTTTACTTCTTCATTCCTTCTGTTCTTCCTCCCTCCCCCATTCTGAAACTATGAACATTCTCTTCAAGCCATTCCAAACATTTTCATGGTATTGTTCTCTATTTCATTTACAATCTAATTAGAAAAAAATATATATCTTATAAAAAATTTGGATAACGTTTTCCACAAGAAGAATATATTTCATGGATTTGGATGAAAAATAAAGCAAATTTTATGCTAAGGTTCACACAACAAAATCCATTTCCAATTTACTCATCAGAGAAAAAAGGAAAGATATTTTCTGCATAAGGTAACATGAACTCTTAACTGAGGTCTGGATTTTATTGCCTTTGCAGCACTGAAAAACCAAAATTTATCTGCCAAATTTTTTCAAGATAAAAGCGCAGGCATTTAATCCCTCCTCTAATTACATATGAAATAACTGCTATCTCATCTGAACTTTTTTATCTTTTTAATAAAAAAGGCATACTTTAAAAAAGACAAGCACAGCTTGTGAAGCATACAGTCGAAAGTGAGGTGTGCACAAAAAAATAGACACCATGCCTCAAGGACGCCACCAGAGTCATTGTGCATTTGATCTTCTGAGGGATAGATACTCTGAGATCAAAATGAGAAGAGAAACCTGAAATTAAAGCTTTTTTTTTTTCCCAGCAGCACTGGTTCTTGAAAGAAAACAATCCAACTCAGATTCAGTTGTAGGACTGAAGTCCTGAAGCACAGGAGAGATGATTCTCCATCCACACCCGTGCTTCACGGACAGATACAAAAAGAAAGATGCTTTCACTGCTGGTTTTATAAGTTTTTATAGTTCTTTACAATTTTAATTGGTGATCTTCCTAACCAAGTATTTCTAAACTATAACTCAAGTAAGAGTGTACTGAATTCCCATCCCATTGAATTCAGTGAGCCTTTCCCAGTGCCAATGGCTGTGCTCCTATGCCTTGTCTTGAAACAGACTACTCCAAGTACACCCTGTGCTCCAGGACTTCTGGAGAGAGTAAACACTTATTTTTTAACTTGTGTTTGCCTCCATGCTGATGTAGCTCCTTCACACTTCAGAGCAACACATGAGAACTGGACTCACAGTCTGAATCTGGTCTAGTCTATATTATTTCCAGGAATTTATCAGCATACATTTTAGTCACTTACAATGTTCCCAATACCTTTATCACAATAATGCTTTTTTTTTTCTTACTTTAGGCCTTTCCCAGCAGAAGTTGGACATTATTTTCTAATGTCCTAAAAATAAAATAGTTCCTTCATCACAGAATCCTTATAGAAAATCCTCAGAAAATCATGTTAATGCAAAATAAGCCTAGGTTTCCCAATACCACAGAGACATGAATTCATACAAAGCAATTTAATCCATGTATGTGTACCTAATATATACTATATTAACTGAGACAAGAGAATTTATCATATTCTAATCCTTGTTAGATTTTTCCTTCAGCAATTTTCAAACATTTATAATTTCTAATGTCATAGAACTGCAACAGAAACTGCTATAAACAATATGCCATCTCTTATTATTATTTCTAATTAATGAATTTATTCAAACTGGGCAATGTATAGGCTAGAAGATACAGGAGGGAAATTCCAGGTAGTCCTCTAGCTAAAGATACAAACAAAAAGAAAGAATATTTTAGGTGGAAGTAATTTCATCCATTGAATTCCAATATTATAAAAAAAAAAATCCTACATGCACCTTTAGAAGATAATGTAATAAAAGACAGCATTTAGGAAAAGATAATTAGTTCTTCATTTCAGCTCCATAACTAAAACTGCATGTGGTGATGTATAGCAGAGCGTGGGTTTCACTGTTGTTGGCTGTTTTCTTCCTATTTTAAGTTGCAAAGGCTTTTTTGAATGATATGCAGAGTGGTAAGGGAAAATAAAGGAATCCTACAAATACCCAACTGTAAATCCTACTTACTTTCCAAGGTGAATTTTTTTTCTTCCAAATAATCCTTTCGTTATACAAGATCAACATCAGTCTCCCTTTTCATCTTGTGTCAGTTTATCATGGTAAAACTTGTACACTGATATTACCTAGAAAGCCTAGACATCTCTTTATGACATGAAAGATTAAATTTAAAATGATTATCCAGATTATTGATTCACTAAGAGGATCAACGGATTTAATAATATTCTTAAAGCAGAATATTAAGATATATAAGGATACACATAAGGATAATTGCTTGTGCTTCCTGAAACTAGTGGGAAGAACAGGTACTGCTTTATCACCTTTTGCAAACCCAAGATATTTAAACTGGTACTGAAGTTGTTTTGTTTTACTAGCTCTTCATCAGAGACAATCTAAATCTAATTAACTGCAGATAGCAGCTTCATATTCCATTAAGAAATCTTACATGGAAAACCAAGGATTTCAAGATACAGGTTCTAAATCTTTAAGCTTCTTAACATGTTTATGATTTCTTTAATGTGGCATGTCAAACTCAGCATTACATTGACTGATTTTTGTTGTGAGATTCTATACTGTTGTGCAAGAATAGGAAGTGGGTCACCTTATCAGACATAACCTTCCTTTTGCACTTATTAATAGTGATAAAAAGTATCCCTTAAGTATCAAACTGGGTAGAGTGACTGCCTCTTCAAAAAAATCTCAAAGTGTTTATAAAGGATTATAAAGATATACAATAAATGTTTATTATTTTCTACTTAATCTAATAATCCTTTTGGTGTTCTTAATTAATGGTTAATATCATAGACTCAAAAACTTTATAAGACACTCACAGAAGGAATCTTACAATATGATTATATGAGAAACTACAATGTTAAAATTAAAAAAGAAAATACTTATAAAATTATTTTTACAAACATTTACTACTTTTTACTTGAGACAAATGTATTTGAGAGGAAAATTTGCTCAAATACCTTCACAGAACACCGATGCAAAAAACTCAAGTCCATTTCCTATAATTTGTGTTCCACAGAACATAAGTCAGTCTCCTCACTCCTTTTCCATCACCTCAGCCTAACTGTTAATACACTTTGAAATCACTCCATATTGGTAGAATAGCTCATTTTGCTAAAGAAACTCACTGTTGGCTGCCTTCCCAAAAGCAAGCAGAGTTTTTTGACGAGGAGCATACATTTGTGTTCACAAAGAGGAAGAGATGAAGCCAACATCCCTCCCCTTTCATCAGTCATTTCCCTCAATTGCAATGGCATAATTTGAGTAGTAGCTTGATTCCCTCTTGCATACCTAGAACCACAGCAGGCTATGCAGAAGGGCACTTAAAGCTACAACCTAACCCAAGCAGAAAAACACAAATAAAAAATGGTAATTTGCACTTTTAAGTACTTAGACTATGTATTACTCTACTAAATCTGAAATAATTGATATTTTTCATCTATGACAAAAGAGAAGTCTGTTACATAGAACATAAATTCTGAAGGAAATTAATCTTCATTAATCACGATGGCACCATTATTGACACAATGCCCATATTAATTCAATTAGACACCTTATTTCTCTATTCCACATTAGTAATGTACTTGCTTCAAGTTGAGAACTTATTTGTGCTAGCTATTATTTTGGATTAAATCTGTTGTTTCAGTATAGCATGGAAAATTGTTAGGAGACACAAGACCCTATTTAGGGGGAGAAAGGAAAAAAAAGGCATTTGAAAATAGCATTAGATGTATCTGAACTGTTTGAGCTGTTGTGGTCTTGATTTAAGAGGTCCTGTCTAAGGTCCTGCTCCTAAACATACCAATACACTGCTTCTAATTTGGATCGAGCTCTTTTTTGATGATCTAGGTTCCATACTATTAAACCTGTAGAAAAACAGTCTCATGCATCCAGTGGAGATCTTCAACAGGGTCCATTTTTTATCTCCTACTGTAACAGCTCTAATCATATAATTCCATCTTTAAGAAAATCAATGTCTTGATCTGTGATATTTTATCCAGCTTCTCAGTAAGAGAAACTCCGCATAGTATCAGAGCACCCAATTGTGTTGGGGATCTGCTGCAGTACTGCCTTTTATTTGCTTCTTTATGACACCAAACACAACTTCCATCCCATGCAGAGAAACAATACACCTGTCCTGTAAACAGCAGTGTACCTGTGTACAGCAGCTTATAGTTCTATACTCTGACTCCATCTAACTAACTTTCAAGGTAAATGACAGAATCACAAA
This sequence comes from Aphelocoma coerulescens, assembly GCF_041296385.1. Lineage (NCBI taxonomy): Eukaryota > Metazoa > Chordata > Aves > Passeriformes > Corvidae > Aphelocoma > Aphelocoma coerulescens. Next base: position 11,922,560 of record NC_091025.1, on the reverse strand, counting down.
ATGACTGACTTGGGAAGGGACCTCTGGAGGTCGTATGGTCCAATTTCCCTGGCTCAAGCAGGACCAGGCAGATCTGGTTGTCCAGGACCAAGTCCAGCCTGTTTTTTGATATCTCCAGGGAGGAAGACACCACAGTCTCCAGAATCTGGTCTCATTCTGGGAAAGCTATAGAAACTACAAGCTAAAATTACAATTTTGACATAAAACCCCCAACACAAGTGGAAGAAAAATTTAATTTGTTAGGTATGGCCATTTACAATATATTAGTTATCATCATACTTTCAAGGTCTGAAAGAATTGTGACCTTGAATGTACAAATTAAAGCTGCTTTTCCTTATTTAGTTTTGTCTACAGCTAATGTAGTCAAACAGTTGGAAATAAAAAGCGTTGTGTTACTTGTATCACGTAACTATTTTAACATTTACTCATCTGCAAAAATGAAATAAGAGCCAGAAAAATTTATGAACCAGTTATGCACCTTCATAAAAAGCCTCTTACACACATTTTGTAACACTATGCTGTCCCTCCCCCCCAGTTTAGACTGTACTCCTCTTCACCTGGTACCCACCTTGAAAAGAATTTAAGCAGGTGCAACGGGGAGGATATGTTATACCACTGAAAAGGGAAAACAGTTCTCCATTTACAGCTCTTCATTAAACTTACATTTCAGCTTGCGGGTTAGGTGGATGTTGTTCCTAAAACATTGTCATTTCCCATTTATTTGTAAAGACTGAGAAAAGAGCACATTTACAAATATTTAAATACCAATGCTTCCAGCAATCATTTTACAAGTCTTTAAAATAGGAATGTCATCTTAACTCTTGGCTGTTTCACCTTACACATGTCCATGACTATGTTAAAAATCAGATTTCCTTCAGCAGTACGGAATCGCTGCCTTTCCATATTCCTTCACCTGCCTCAAGCAGACTGTAGAAAGCAAGTATTTGTTTGACTGCAAGTCAAACAAATGCAAATGTGTGATCAGTTACAGAAGTTTGCACTTAAGCACCTCTTAAAAATAGAAGCAACTACTTTTTTAGGCAGAAGATGCCACTACAGAGAAGTAGGGGAAAAAACCCCACAGCCTCATAGCTCCCTCCCCTTCTCACACAGTTAATACAACAAGAATTTTCCAGAGGCTGCTCAGCTCAACAGAAAGTCTGTTCTGTAATAAATGCATTAACACAGACACAACACATCAGAGCTGCACTGACACTGATCTGGGCTCCATCTTTTGACTTGTTCAAGAGTAAACCAAAATGAATTAGATAGAATGAAACACAAGTTCCTGGGTGTTAAACTAGTCTCAGTAATCTTTTAAATGCAAATATTGATGCAGTTTTTCCACTGGTAAGACAGAGACATTCAACAATTTCAGTGATAATTTCTTTTAACTAAAGATTTTGGCTATAAGGCAGAGGACACCATTGTTTTAAATAAATGTATATTTAGACTATCAATCTGAACAAGCTGGATATACTAAAAGGAAAACAAGATAACGAGATTAAATAATGAAGATAATGTGGCATACAAGTAATGGGAGGTGATAAATTTGCATTTAAGAGACCAGAGAAGACAGTATCTATTTTTTTTATACTCAGGCCGCTATAAGTGTTCAAGCAAACCCCAGAGGTTTTAAAAGAAAAAAAAAAAAATAAAAAAGCCAGTAGAAGAGGGAAAGGAGAGACTGGCTTCAGAATGACCGCTGCTGAACTGCAGAATGAGAAAGGAAAAAGAAATTTAATCTGCTCAGGACACTTACTCCTTATCATAGTGTGTCTTCAAAAAAAGATTTAATTACTTAAGCTTGGATATATTTGTCAGTATATGGCAAGTTACTATATTGGGATTAATGCTCTGAAGCATCTTCCTTTGTCACCTGAGATTTTCCCTGAGTGTGTCTCATGTATAACTAAATACCATGTTTAGCAATGAGTCTTATGTAAGAGTCCTTCTGCTTCTGTTTCCACAGAGCTTATGCTAAAAACAAGTGACTGATTTAAGTGACATTGGGAGGCCCTTCGAGTGTAATTCGCCTTATTATCTTATCAGTGGTGCAGTCACGGAAGCGTGAATCTTATCTGAGGATTACATCTGGCAAGGATCATGATTGAAAAGATAGTATCTCATAATCTATCTCAAATTGTTTACTGTATTCATGCTATTTATACCCAGGATATAATTAAAAGCCACATCCTTGGCATGCAGGTATGGCGTTTAGACTGCATGCTTAGATAAACGGCGTTACAGAACTCAGATCTGTTCCCCTCAAGAATATAACAAAGAGTAAATGAGTGAGCTCAAAAGGCAAAAAGACAAAAAAAAATCCCACTATTTATCTGAGCACAAAGAAAAAAGCCTAAATAATCCCGAATGGAATGAAGCACTGTATCAGTACACAGGGACAGAAAGAAACAGGATTTTAAATCTTTCTGATTTAAAAGAATTTCATCAAGGAAGAAAATTTAAGGGTTCATCATACACAGAACTTCTGTTGTTTTGAGAAACTTTCAGTTCAGGGTAGCATTGAAGAGTAGTCTAAGGAATGCAAAGATAAATGTCTGTATTTCTCTAACACTTGAAAATTTGCATTATCTATGAACTATTTCAATTGTGTCAGGCACTTGTTTTGTTCGGTCTGTTTGGAATCTACTGTTTAACCTAGATCCCTGCAGGTAAAGTACATCATATCCCTGCACAGCTCTAGGAATTTATTTAGGGACTCTGCTTAGGGCCAAGGAACCAACAGTGCAAATCACAGGCACAGATACTATCTGAGGAATTAAATTAATATATAAACTACATCTCTTGTTTATAGTATATTCTGAACTGCAGACCAACACAAGTTACCTGCAAACTGCACTGAGGTAAACTCCATTTCTTAAACACTTACAAAACTACAAGCAGTACAGCTACAGTCTCAGGGCTCTGGGGGCTGCCTTGGTGGCACACATACCCACAGATTTTCTGGCAATCCCGTAATGAAAACAGACATTATTAACAAAGAGAAAAAACATTGAGCTAATAGCCAAGCAAGAGCTGAAGTCTTTATGAAATACTCTACATATTTGTTGTATTTAACCATATAATCAACCCTTGTACTAATCAGAATCAACCTTTAGATTATGTGCTCCTGTCTTTAATCCAGACAAGGAACAACTCCTACATCAGCTACTAACTCCTTTTTAGGACAATTACTTTCCTCTTCATTTCAGTGGGACAGGTTGTGTTGTCTTATCACAGGACCATCTGCATAGAGAGACACCAGAGCACATGCTTCACACACTTCTCAAAACTGCCACTGACATTCTTTGTATTCAGACATGTCAAAGACCCCCAACCAACCAACACACTGATAGTGTGGACATGACTATGCAGCACATGCTCCACACTGAGGGACAAAGCACAGTCTGAGGGAATTCAAGAGGGAATTCACATCTGATGGCTTCAGAGTCATCTTCCCATTCTATGCTGAACTCCCAGGTGAAAAGCTCAGTCTTTAGCTTAGAAGCAGATTTGGATTTTGTTTACAGCAAGAGCAAATGGCACATTAATTCTGAAGTGTCCTTTGGCCATCTAACTGCCACTTCATCTAGTGATGTGGTAATTAAACTTTTCCTGGTATGCAAACCTCATTTATGCTTTCTTTACCACAGAAATAAAGTATTCATAAACTAAAACCAAAATGCCTTCCAACACCATCCAGCTTGTAAAATAACTCCCTGTAAAGAAAAAATCTAACATAGTAAACTGGCCAGTGGCTTTCCAGCTTTAAAGGGCTAATAGACAGCCAGCTGTTTGCCATGCCATTAAAGCACTCTGATAAACTCCTTATGGCAGGTGAGAGTCAGAACGTGATTTAATAGCTACCAAATTAATCATTTATGAGCAAATCTTACTTTAACTGGAATATTTTACTTCACAATGCAAATCTTCCAACTGCACTGAAGACTAGAGCTACAAGTTATAACTACCCACTTTAGAATAAATTAAGAACTATATTGTGCTCTTCAAACAATGACGGTCATTTTTATTGAAGCAGTTGAGCACTATCTCCTGAATGGCAACAAGTTTCTACATCATGCAGCTCACCTTGAGCTGGCATAGTACAACCCACAATCTACAGACAGCAGTCTTCCAATACAGGAGAACACAAACAGTACTAGGTGGGCTGAGGAAGTATTTTAAAAGCAAAACAACAACTGCCTCACACAAGCTCTCAGTACTTTGTCTCCAGGAAGCTTTAATCAGGATTACATTTTTTGCATTTAATATATACTTATGTCTTATCTCCTGTAAGGTTGTTATCTTACCAGACTCTGAATCTGTTTTACTACTAAAATATCTCACCAATGAGCACCCACAGCTTCCTATAATCAGTTCACTTTAACCTAAGCATATTAAAGAATCAATATTAAGAGGGGTAAAGAAGTGTCATCCTGCAACATTGTCTCTGTTTGCAAGAGTCAGGTGAACTCCGTGTTTAACTCCTGCTAGTTTATAACACAAAAAACACAGTTTACTAGCAGAAAGAAGTGAGACAGAACTATTGAAGAGTGAGAGAACATCTACCTATAAATTAAGGTCTTAGAGGTGGGAGTGCTCAATTACACTACTACTCCAGTAAATCTGCATACTTTTAAATATAAACCTGATTCACAGGCACCCTCAGCTTAATTCCCACCTTCATAAATTCTGCGCAAACCATATATCATAAGAAAACAGCAAAAAAAGGGTTTGCATAACAGCATTAAAATGGAAACTTATGTTGTAATGACTCACCTGCTAAAGGTAAAGCCTCCCACTGCTTGTAACTAGAGCCAGATTCATCATCTATTTTGCAGGCAGATTAAATTTGTGAGAGCACAAGTAAAACATGAATGCATGAAAGTTATGCAGTGCCTCTTTCTACTCCTCTGTTGGACAAAATCCTGGTGAACATTAGGAATGGGGCACAGAGTTTCTCAGTGTGTCTTTAGAATCTAAAGACCTATTTCCCTTGATATAATTTCTGTAGCAAATTGCAGGTCAAACAGGTAACCAATGTATGAAAAGTACTCTTCTTATTCTTTCAGTGTGAAAATTAGATGCAAGTTAAACTGAATCCAAACATAGAAGAAAAGAAAAAAATATTGAGAAACAGAAGTGTCATGGAGAGCAATGACAAAGCTATCCTGAAGGACAGATACTAAGGAAACACTAGACTTGCTTCTGTGACATAGAGCAGAGAGATCACTGTGACAGAATCTACTAAAGCTACAGTTAGTTATTAAACTACAGTTTTGAGGTCGCGCCTCAGAGCTGAGGAATATTTACCCATCTGCAGTTCAAACACAAAGGGAATGCTTATGCTGAGAAACACTTTCCCAGTTTTCTCTACATACCTGCTTGTCTTTTACTGAAACAAGTAACTCAAAAGCCCTGATCCTAAATAAGCTAGAGGATGCAGGTTTTATTTGTGTTTCCATTCAAACAAGTCAACTACTACATAGAAACAGTACCCCTCACCAAGTGATGGATCCTTTCTGCAACAGTAACTAGCAGAAAACAGGGTTGTCCCTGGGAAAGCATAAAATGATACATTTTTCAATCTCCATTAACCTTCAAAATCAAATTAATTCCATCACCGCTCCTTGATAAGGGAGTGCTTTTTTTCTCTGCAGATTTATCTATCTGCCTTTTGAGATTTTGATCACCCACAACCACACCACAGTAATGAATTCCTCAGTTACACTTCACATTCTCTAAAAGTTTGAGACTCTCACTTATTTTTAATAGTGCAGAGAAATAACAAAGCTTCATTTGGCTAAGGCATCCAGTATTTGATAACTCATAAGGTCCTGTTCATTTCTGCACCATGCCCTTCTGATCACCTCACTTGGGGTGTTAAGCTCTAGCTTGCTGTTTGACAATCAAATTTATCATAAATCTACAACACTTAGAGCTGTAATTAATCCCATTTTAAAGTAATGTTAATAAAATAGAATTAAAATGAAAACATTTTAGACAGTTTAGAACATTAACAAAGCCTTACTATTGCCTGCCAGTTCCAGAAGCAAACCTGATATCTCCTGGTTAGAGTATGGAGCAGGACATCTTGTTTTGACATGAACGGTGTTAAAGACTGAGGCCCTCAGTGACGATGGTCTGTGTATCCTAAATAAATCAAATACTGCTTTGAAATGCTGAAAGGTTTTCTAGTGTAACAGAGATGTAGCAGACTTCTGCAAGGATAACACAATCTTTTGAAAAAAGAGGCAAGACTAAAGCTAAAAGTATGATCTTTCCATAACTAACAAACATAAATTTCTTTGCTGGTTCATGTGAATATTTTATAAATAACCAAAAGCAGTTATAAGAGTTTCCTAAAACTATTATACAATTCAATTAAATTGACTTAAAAATATATTAACTAGTCATGATAACTAATATTATTTAAGCACCCAAATTTAAAGTTGACATTTAGACATCTCAATTTCACAAGTATAATTCATGTATATAGGCTAAGAAAAAGTGTTGCTATTCAGCAGAAGCATGACTTCACTTAGACTTAAAGAAGTGCTCCATTTAAACCCAATGTTTATACGTGACAGAATTGAAAAGCATATCTTTGAAGAAAAACAAGAACTGAATTTGCAGACATGGCACTACCCAATCCTGGTTTTGCAGAGCTGCTGACCTAATACTCCACCTGAATTAATGAGGACTGTGCCTATATAAATCAAGCCTGTGTTGTCCTCTCTGGTACAATTCAGCAATTTCAGTTTCAAGGAACAAAACCAACAAGTGAACATTCCTAAGAGGCAGACCTTGATCACACTCCTGTAAACGTGAACTTACTGTGATCCTTGAATAGGAATTAAGTCGCTAAGAGATAGCTGTTAAACATTGCTTTCACCCTTTAGTTTATTTGAATAAAACCACATTTTATGTCCACTGTTTCTAGTCAGTTTTATTTCTTGCCAGTAGAACTCTTATCTGAAAATATGCTCCCAATTACAACCTTTAAAATCAACAGCATTCAGGCTAATATAGCTATAGAAAGCTCCCTTACTAAATCTGATGAAAAATTGATATGGATGAAGAGGGGAAGAGACAAAAGAAACATTCCATGAAATATCTTAAAAGGGTGGATTTAATATAAACTATCCAAAAGCATGAAAGTTAGAATAACTCTAGTTCATTTCAAGATTAAATTGGAGGAAGATTTTTTTCTCAACCTACATTTCAGGACAACCTTAGAAAATATCTGGAAAGCATTTGTCACCTTTCCATTCTGTGTAGGCAACTGTAATCTAGTTCACTTAATATGTTCTGTTACACAAAAATAATCATATAATTCAACTCAGTTGCTTTGCATGGCATTCTGGAAAATATTTTAAGGCATTCAGAAATATAATCCTTACTGCTCTCCATCATCATATACTTTCACTTGCAATGTTCCTTCCCCATGTTGCCTTACAGGGTTGAAGCATCCAGCAGCCATGCTCAGTGCACACATCTGTAATTCTCTATGTAGGCAAATAACAAAGGAGGTTTTAGGAATGGACAGACTTTTTTCTTCCAGTCTTATACAAGATACTGACTGGGATAGGACCAACCTGATCATCTTTTATTTGTCAGTACTTTTTCATCACTTATAGCTACCATCTTTAGCTTCTTTTTGCAATTCCACAGTGTAGAATTTTATTTTGCTTACTGCAAGAATCCATAGAACATACACAGAAATATCAATTTATCTCTAAAGGAATAACTGGTGCTTTAAAAAGCTTTCTAAAAAATAAGCCATATGATTTTAAACAGAAAAAAAAAAATCTTAAACACACCCTGTAGGACTGCACCGATTTGGGGTAGGATGGGGGGAGAGTTAATGCTCAAATGCTGTAGTGCACTCTACACACAAACAGTAATAAAAATCTATCACTTAATCATTTACATGTTGTGTAAAACAGCAGTCTCCTTTTAGTTAAGAGCTACTTTATGTTGTTTTCATCGATACAAATGTTGCCCAAGTGATTGTGTGGGAGAATACAAGAACAGACTGTAATAAAATTAAAAATAACTTTCTAAGGAAATAGTATTTGGAAGGATTAATTACACAAGTTCAAACAGGAGGCCATATGCTTTCCCCTCTCTTTTCTATTGAGCATACAGTATGCCTGTAATAAAACAGGAAGGGGAAAAAAGCTGGTCAAAGCAAACTGTTTCAAGTACCAGGTAATGATTCAAGATATCTTTACAATTTTGTGTGCCTGAATATATTTTATCTATTCATTTGACTTCTATGCTAAAACTTTTATCAGCTCTGTTCATTTGTGGAATAAAATAGTTAGCCCTTTGCCACTACTCCCATATAGCAGGTATTTCTTGAGTGCTAAATACATGGGAGAAGTTGGTAGTGTGGGTATATTTCCTCCTTACATCAAATTCTCTACTCCAAATATAAGATTTACTTGCAAGAACACAGAGGCTGTCACAGATCAAGGCTGCAACCACTGCAAGCATAAGAACTTTAACAAAGTCTACAAGAATTAGGTGCCTTTATAAGCTTTCCATTTACGTAGTATATAGCAAAGAAAGCCACTGTGACTTAACAAAACTTCACTAAAACTTCACATTAACATGCTAAAACAAAAAGTATATGTTCAAGTGTTTTTCTGATTTGGGGTCCAAAGGCTTAGTTTCAGAAAATGGGCTACTTTTTCATTTGCAGGAAATTTAATCAGTTTAATATTTTCAAAACTATAACATTGATTTTGTAAGCAACTTGATGGAAGTTAAATAAAACCTTCTAGCAGACAAAGCAGAGCAGAGGCACAAAAATAATCAGAGAGACTTTTATCCCAACTAAGTCATACACAATGTGACCAAGAAGTCAAAATTATTCAGACAACCAGTATTGTGGATGCTTCTTATTCAACTAAATCTAGAAGGTTTTTAAAGTACTAAGTTACCTGTATGTTTCCAATTAATTCCTTAAAGGCTACATAAACACATGAAAATTCAGTTTAAAGTATGATGAAAAACTCAATGACATAACATTATTAGAGATCACAGTAGTCTATGGCCCCAGAATATAATGTTGGAAGAACAGTTAAGTTTTAGTTCTCATTTCATGACCCCATGAAAAAGAAAACAAAAAAAACCTAAAGCAAAACAAAACCACCAACACCAAGACCCAAAGCCTCATCTTTTACTTGAATAAATTAGTGGAGAAAAGTCACATTAAACCACAAGAACCCATTCGGGGAAAGTGTCTGAAATGCCCTATGCTCTGCAAGAAATCACAGTTCCCTTGGAAAATAATTTATTAAGAAATGTTAAGCTGTTCTAGACAAAAAAAAAAAAAAAAAAAAAAAAAAAAAAAAAAAAAAAGAAATTAAACAACTGATCAATAACATATTATTCGAGTATTTGAATATAGTGCTAGGAAAAAACCCTATAGAATTACTAACGCTTATTAGATGACAGGAAAAACTGGAATTACTTCCCTTGTTCTCTCCATTTCAGTTTGTTTGAAACCCTATTTTATGTAATAACATAATGATGCGCTGAAAGTTTTTTATAAATGTAAATCCATCACATCTAAAGTGAAAAATCCACTAAGAGTAAAGCTGGTTTCTATACTTACGTTCGAACGTAATGCACTACTCTGTCTAAATCATAGGGGAATAAGGCACTTAAAATAGGGTGTCACATTTCGAGGTAATAAATAGCAGATTGATTCAACCTCCCAGTTGATCCTGCAGTTTACTTACATACAAGATGGAAAATAAAGTACTAAAGCCACTGTGATTTACTTCTCAGAAATGAGACACTCTATATTAGTGTAAATGAATGCAAAAGTCCTGCATTGACAATTTATTGCGTTCTTAGGCCAAGCCCTGATTAGATCAAATTGCAGTCTTTCTGAGCACACCAAATGAGCCTCACTGCAGATTCCAGTCAACATCATCAGTTATATATTAAAAAAAACCAACCCCAAACAAAACCATAACGACCCCAAAACTCTAAGCCAAGTTTCTCCAGTCCATTCTTTTTCAAAGCATGTTTTCCTCCCCCTTTGTCACTAATTAGGGAAAGGTGTTCTACCCCAAGAGAAAACCCATTACTTAAGAATGTTTACCTCTGAGATTTTTTTCTAGAAAGTCTTACCTAAAATAGTAGAATCTGGAGGAATTAATTCTCAGCATCAGTTAAACTCTGAAGTCAGTGAAACCTTCTCTCCACTACTGATAGGATAAATGGAACTGAGATACAAAATGACATTTAATAATAACACCCCAAAGCATTCTAAACCAGCAACATTCCTTATAGTCCTATGTGAAAAACGGAAAACTAAAGTACCGAGGACAGCAGGTGACTGTGCACTTGGGCTCCAGGAGCTCAGCATCAAGGGCTTCAAGGCCACAAACTCATGGCCTTCAGTTCAGACTCTGTTAAGGAAGACCAAAATTGCATTTGAATTTATGGGCATCTTCACTAATAAACTCAAGAGACCATCAGAACCATTTCAGAATTCCCATAGCTAGGGCAAATCTCTTATTCACATGACTTGAAAAGGTTTTTCATTTCACACCACAGGAACCACTTCCCCCAGCCTCTTTCCTTTTAGGATACTTTGGAGAAAAATATGATTATTTCACTTTTTACCACCCAGTGGCTTAAAAATACGCAGATTTTGTACTAGTAAGATGTTTGCTTATATAAATATATATGTATATATGACTTTAAATAGTAGGAAAAATCAGTTTTTTTCAGGTGACCTATAGGCCTGTATTTTCTCAGTCCATAGACACATAAACAGCTGCTTAAACAGCATCTCCCTTACACAGACTTTTTATATTCAAAATTACACAAGATCCACTTTCCAAGGATGCTTGTTAAATACAGTGCTTCTGCAAACAAAAAAACCCTGAGTGTATGGGTGAATAACTGTCATGTACATATTCAAGAAAAGGCAATACTGCTGTAGAGTACTAGAATCAGCAATATTTCCATACAGTTCTAGTCAAAAAGTGGGTTTCTATAACTATCTACCACCTTTTTGCAAAATGTCTGATGTCTGCCAGTGTACAACCACACATGAAAGGCCCTTGTCTTCAAAACCTAAACTGGCAGAATTTTCTTATAAAATGAAGGGCCTTGAACAAGAAGTAGGGAGTAATTCAGTACTTTAATCTACTAAATATTTTAAAGGTTTGTCATCTGCACTTTAATGTCTATCTTTTTACCAGGTGCATATTAGCTTTAACACTGTAAAAAGAAGGAACTAACATATCTCCTATGCCATAAAACACTAATCAGTGTAAACTTCAAAGCTTTTACTTGAGAGTGTAAACTTCTAAGAAAGATTAGATAACTACTGAGCAGGTGCAATCCAGGAACAAAAATAGATGGAAACATAATAAAGGAAGCCAGACAAAGCAGTTGCTAAATAAAAATTCCCTTCTTATTAAAGGGGAATGACCATAGCAAAAAAGAAATTTAGATGTAATTACCACATATTATAAGGCTAACTAAGCATTTTGCAGATATTTATTGAAAATATGAGTTCACCATCTGCACAGATACTGACATTCTCTTCTCTTGCAGTCATGTTCAACATAGTCTATAAAAATTAAAACTTAACTATATGCACATTAAAGGCTTCAAGACACAGCCTTAAACTGCAGAATATTTGATAATACTTTTAAAAAAATTACTACTTTATAAAGTAGTAATTTATATATTCAATCCTTGAACTCCAATGTTGCAATATTCATTGAAGCCAAAAGTTTCATAACCTCCTCCCACACATTCAAGTAATAATCACATACTGAAGCACACATAGGCACCCTGGTGAATTAGAGAACTAACCTAATGGGATTAACTTCACACTTAAGTATTTTTAATGAGTACTGTTCACTTCTTACTTTCCATTGTGAGCTAGAACTAACCACAAACAGACAAACCTAAAATATATATATACATGGAGTATGTTATTTTTGCCTCATGACAATGCATTTCATTGCCACACATCCAAACTGAAGAATAGAAAAGCTTTGTATTTCATTTTCTAATTTTCAAACAAAATGTTTGATTGTCCTCACGTGTGGAGAAGATGGTCAAGTGGTAATAAAGCAAGGGCTTAGGATGAAGAAATAAAAGCATGAGCCCACTTGCCACAACTCTCACCAAGGTCTACAGAACTAACCAGCACTAGAAGAGGGGTGTTTACAAAAAGCTAGCTGCACTTATGACTTTTTTTTTTTTTCAAGTGTACATCCTAATTTTTCTGTTTTCCTGAAATTCCACATCCCTTTCTGTGGAAGGTATGTTTTCAGCTTTATACCGGCTAGGCTAATACTTTAATGCCTTAGAAAGCCTCGAGCAGCCTGGAGAGGCAGCATGGGCGATCTAGCACTTTAGTAGCTCTAAAATCGGTACCTGTATCAGCTGTAAAGCAAATACCATCAGCAGAAGCAAAGAGGGAGAAATACAGCTCCCTGCTCGCTCAATTTCCTGCAGTTAGAAGCTTTCAAATGAAACAGACAACAAGAGGTGTTCACAGGAAGACAGCTGAGCCAAGAGAGAGCCTCCCTCGATGATCTCTTTTATTGGGAGAAGGGGGAAGGGGAGGACTGGGGGCAGACCCGGGGTGCCCGGCCAATCAGACACTGCTGAAGAGTCTGAGTTACATTTGGTTTTGCCCCCGCTTCGAACAGAGGAGCTCGGAGCACATGGGCAGGAGCACCTGTCTTTGGGAGGGGAAGCTCAGAACAGGCAGCAACACCTTTCCATTATACATAAGTACATGCTTTTTTGCATGTTTGCTTTGGGTTTTTTTGTTTCTCTTTCTCTTCCAGAAGCTCAGAAAGTTTGGCTCCATCAATCAGTCAGACCAACTAGATTTTGTCACCATATCCTGCATTATAAAAACATTAGGTATTTATAATGGAGTATCTCTCTTTCAGAATAAGTGGCCTGTTTTCCTGAGAAATTGAGTTGTTCTAGCCTCATTACTCCCATTAACCTGTGAATTTAAACCAGCTAACATAAAAATAAAAGTTGCAGGAAGCAGCTTGATCAGAAAAACATTTTCATTATTTTTCTAAAACAATGTACAGAGATTTTAGATAAAAACTGAGGAAGCTGACAGCTATGTAATCTATTAAACTGTACTGTTAATTCTGTACAAAATCTGTTTATTTGCAGAGGGCACAGCAGAAGCATATGCTACACTAAAACTCCCATATAACTTTCAATACAATGTCCTGCCTCTCAGAAAGGATATTTACTGCATAGGAGACAGATTTTAGCTAATTTTGATCTGTGCAGAGAAAACAACCAGCATCCATAATATGGCCATCACATTCAAATAGAGATTTCTTTAGGTACTGTTTGAAATGTCATGAATTGCTTAGTGCAGCACCCTCAAACTGCTTTTACCGTATAAGGATCTGAATGAAGCTGCACTTAAGTCAGCCAGTGATGGGGATCCTACAACAAAAAAATCACATGTAAAATCCTGGGCATGCTCCCATTCACTGGAGAATTTATAGTGGTTAGTAGGCAGTAACCTTCCTCAAGTAGCTCTTCTCCTGGTGCATATAAACTAATTTAATACATTCACATCAACATCCTACATACCACATCCTTATCACACCGCTGCCACTTCATCTTTTCTATTGGAATACTGTCACATTTCACTTCCAGAGAGTTCCGGGCATTAAACCAGAGAAAACCTGAATCATTATAAAATAAAAGTGCCTGATCTTTCAGGTAAAAAATGCTAAAGTACATGTTCAACAACTTAGAGGGACTAATAGATATTTTCTGTATTTTGCCCAGATAAAGCTATTATCCCTATCTTTGCTTATTAAACCTACTAACAACGTGGCATCTGTAAACAGATAATCTGGAGCTGTCTACTCATAGTTTACCTGTCTAACATTTTAGATAATACAGATACATCTCTAACTGGAAAGCTATCCAGTGAAACCTTTTTCAAAAGATGCCATCTCAGTTTGGCACAAAAATCTTAGAATGTTCTTTTCATTTTTATTCTCAAGATGACATGAAGTATATCGTAGCAAAGAAAATTACATCATTATGTATCTATCCAACATTCCTGCTATGCAACATACACCTGTATTACATCTGACCTTCCAAGTAAACTGCAAATCAAGGAAACTTTTATTCCCGTGAAAATATCAAAGGTAGGGTTTTTTTTCTATTTCACCCAGTTTAAAATGATATATAGAAAAACTTAGATAGATATTGTTACCTTCAGGTTAGCTACCATTGTAACTTTTACACATAGACCTGGTTCATTTGGAAGCAAGTTTCCAGTAAAGCATGCAGTTATAAACTCAAGGTACACACTGGTCCAGGAAAGCCATATGCACAAGAGGAAATGAGGGAAACAAGAGTCTCCAGTACGTGGTTTTCCAGAGAGAGCCTTTCTTGGACCACTGTGAGTGGCTCCAGCAGGGCCTGCTCTGCCAAGGGAAGGCAGGGGTTCTGCCCAGACTCTCAACTGGCAAGTGGTAAGAATGCAAAAAAAGGGCATTATACCAAAATCTAAGCACCTGCCATTTCAGACTGGTACCAGTCACTAATGGGCACAAAAGCATGGGATGTGTCAGAGAAATTGGCAAAGAGGTCAGGGCAAGAGGATTGTTCCAGTAGAAGAAATCCCTCTAGTTCAGCGAGACCAAGCATAGGTCACACAAGTACTGTTTAGATATCCATCATTCATTTTCCTGATTGTGGACAAAGAAATCTGCAGGATTACAATCAAGTCACTTTAATTCAGAAATGTTGTTAATTCCAAATTGTATCACAGTATACTTGTTGCAGCTTTATATTTCTGGTAGCTATAAATAAAAAAAGGAATTGAATTGCAGACAGTACTTGATACTCTTCTTCCCTGGGGCCACCAGACAGATGAAACAAAAGTTCTCACTTTCAAAATGCCAACAAATCCAAGGAAAGATACTGTGTAAAGCAACAGGCAAAATGCAAATTGAGCAAGTAAGGACACAATACAAAAGACAACTTTGCATTAAGGTGGCAACCTATCTAAATTACAAATGTAGGAAACCCTCATTTCTGCATTAAAATAATAAGTAATATAATAATCACTTTGTCCCCTTTCTAAAGGAATAAGCCATTACTATGCTGTCTATAAAACTGTCACTTGGTGATGCTGCGTAGCTGCTGCTACTGAATAGAAAAACTCATCCAACTTCCATTTATTTTGAGTTGTGAAAAAAGGAAACTAATGAACTCTGAATAATTAAGACATTTATAATACAAAACTAATGTGTCTATATATGGCCTAAGATTCTTATCTGATATGGCTAAAATGACGTACAAATAATCTACAATTTTTAAGCATGAGGTCCTTAATTTCTTTTCACAGGTAGATGTAATTTCCTTTTTTATATCGAATATTTCATACTCTATGAATTACTTTTACTGATCAGCTACTCTAATTTAGCAGTGTAAAACAAAATGAAAAAAAAAAACCTGAAATACCTAAACTAAAAAACTTTATTTAAGGTACTATGTACAAAATAAACCCAGTGATTGCTTGTTTTGTGGAATAGGTATACAAAAGAAAATCAAATAGAATTCATCGAGACAGAAAGTGATGCATGAGGCTATTAACTTCTGAGACATGTCAATAAAAACAATAAAGCAAGATACTTTGAGGCTAGCTCTCCTCCATTTGAACAACTAGTTTAACTAGGTAAGAAAAACTGCTTATTTGCTAGACAGAAGCTTGGGAATATAAGAATATGTGCATTAGCTAGATTTTTTTATTAAGGCAGAATATGTATATATATAAATCAGAAAATCTCAAATAGAAAGTATGACTTAAAACCATTTTTATATGAAAGCTTCTAGTTTCAAGCAAGTATCTGCAAGTAACAAATATGGTTTTATTAAGCAACATATAGACAGTTGTTCTAACAAAGGACACCTGAACAATGAATCACAAGCCCCATTTGTAAATTGGCTGAGGCTATTCCAACATACCTGCCAACTCTAAATCTTTGTTCAACAGATAATCAGAGATGAGTTTTGATCAAGAGTTCTCCTACAGTAGAAGGGCCTACAGGTATAAAAGAAATGTGTTGTTTAAACAAAACTATAACTAAAACACAGCATCTCACACAGTAAAGATCCACAAGTAGTTGTTACAGGCTTTTGTTGATAGCAGTGCCACTCTTTCCTGAGTACATTTCCAAGTATTCCTTAGGTTTTTATCCTTATTTTAGCTTACTAATTAACACAGTAGAAACTGAAATTTCCCCTAATAATAGCTATTAGCTGATAGCAAAAAGGCTTGCCCTTCCTATGCGCTGACCAGGTCACACAAAGAAGGGGAAGGTGAGTAGCCATATTAAAATGCTTTCTCTTTCCCCAAATCCCTCAGGGAAGGTCCTTACCACTGTGCCAATAAATTTCTTATGGCTGCCTCCATCATAAATACTCTGATTAAAATGTAAATTCAACCAACCTATCAGCTTCCCATTAAGAGGACTCTTTAAAAACACCATTAATCAGCTGAGAGATATGTAGTGAAATACCACTTATCAATTCTAACTGCTTATGACAGTTAACAAAGCTTTATATTTGCCCCAAACATGTGCTGATCTATCAATTATGCCAGGGTTCACTCTCACGCTAATTGTACATTTTCTTCTCTAATGCATTTTTGCTGTTATCTCATAGGCTAATGAAAGCTGGGAAATCAATACATATAAATTATACATGCAAAGAAGGACTGCTGTGAACATAAAGTTTCTAATTAATTGCACTTGATTAATTTATATCCTTTAATTATCTTGCTAAGCCACAAACAACATAAATATCCTTGCAATCTGGTTATTGCTATGTCAGTCATAAAAAAAAGCAGACACAGTAAATCTATGAAATCTAGCAAACTCCATTGCCAAAAAACATAGTATGGCATAACACATAAATATAACTGGACTTACTCAAGACACCTATGAATAATTTTACTGTGACAAATTACCACTAAATATGTTGTATAGTTATTTGATTAAGGTTATAATGATGTTATAACTTTACATGTAGCATACAGGGTAAGCAAAATGCAGGCTTATGGAGGTTTTTAGTTGTATTTATAAAACAAATCTGCAATAGACATGTAAGTGATAATGATATCTGATTGGTTAGGGCCAAGGATCAAATTATCAATATTCTAAATTAAGGCATTACTGCTTTTCTGCACTTAAGATTACATGGCAATTTGTTTGCAGACTTATCTGAAAGCCAGAAATGCACACAATCAGGACCTAATAATGATATACCCAACTCTAAGCAGAGTTAAATAAGAGCTACCATACTGTCTTTTGTAAGAGGCAATTGGCCAAAAATAAATTCTTCCATTATGTGAGTAGCTGTAATTGTAAATACTTTTTTTTCCTTTCAAATTTTGTCCACTTTGGTAAACCAACCATATGTCACTGTTGTGAAATCTAATCCTATCAATCCACCAGACTTGCTCTTTGTCCTACACAACAGCATATTACTGAATATCTGTATCTACAACTTTCATAAACGTGTAAAAAGAAACTGTATCTGTCTACAGGGAGACTCAGACAGAGACCATCTGTCAGTGACTAAAGCTATTCTTTAAAAAAGAAAACATTCATCTGGGATTTGCCCTTTACAGAGTAAACCCACTTAACCTCCCAATAAGATTAACTGTTATTTGTTTCCATTAAACAAAAATGACCATGCTAATATGCATTTAATAGCACTAACAATGGGAGAAACATGAACTTTAACAATTTTTGAATTCATTAAAGTTGAAAAATATGTTATTTAATGACAGCTATTTTATTATTTGTAAATATTTTTCTTTTTCATTTCAAGCCTTCTTGCCCAAAGTTGAGGTTAAAAATATTTTTTTTTTTTTAAATCAGGGTAAATATTGAAAGTAAGACAGCAGGCTCTTGAGTCTGCCACATAATATAGATAACAATGACCATATATAAATTAAGTCTGAATAATGCGTATAAAAACCCAATACCTTTGGAGCACTGATGATTTTCACCTGTGCCCTCAACATCCAGGCATTTACAAAGAAAGGTATTTAACTAGATTGATTATACGAGGCTGTCTGAGTAGAGTTAGTGCAATGTAATGGAGACTGTACTCTGTGCTTCTCTTTGCAGCAGCACAAATCACTGAACCAGCCTGAAGCTATACAGGAAAATACCTTAATGTCTCCTCTTGGGCTGACAAAACACAGTAGTACTGTCATGTGAGACTGCTTCTTCTACTGGGGAAAAACACAGTAGGAGAAACCTTTAAATGTAGGCAACCCCTTAGCTCCCAATATTGTCTTGTGCTTATTTTGTCAGACCAAGTTAGTGAGATGTACAATAGCATTAAACAGTATCCTAAAACATGAAGGGGTGAAGTGCAAAATCCCTCATAAAATTAATTCCTAAGTCCCTGCCTTCCTGTTTTTCTCCTAACTCTAAAGTAACCTGGATAAGAAGCACAAAAGGTGTCCTCCTCCCCTTAGGAGAAGCTTGAGGAGAGCTCAATAAAGTCTGTTTCTACTCTAGGCATAATTCAAATCTTACTGGAGCCAGTGGGAATATATTCACCAGGTTCAGTTAGCCTTGCATCCAGCTTTCTTCATTAATGGTAGCGGCACTATGCAGTCAATAAACATTAAGACAAAGCAATCATACAATCATTTTCTCAGTGAGAAATTGGCATATGCTATAAATAAGAAGAAATAAATTGATGAGGGGAGTCATTATGACAATTCAGCACAGCTAAAGAAATTGTTCCTAAAACAGAGAACCCAGAAAATACAGGCTTCCTCCTCCTCAAACACAAAGTATATTAAGAAACAGAAGCAAAATGCTTTAGGCATGTAAGTCTCTACATATTCTAAGAGTCAACTGATGCATTACTTGAATATACTGCATCTAAGATCCAACATCAGGGGAAAAAAATCTTACAGTATATACAGAGTTATACAGAAGCAGATATTTTAAACTCAGGTTTAGTAGATTCCAAATCTAGATCAGGATGCATCATCAATCATTTCAAATCTGCTAAAATCTCCTTGTGTTGGACAGGTGGTAAGAGCACAACCTTTCAAACAGTGGAATCAATCCTTTGATATCATCTGCATTGGCTGCTGATCATCTCCTCTAAGGGAGCAGATTCAGACTGGCAGTGCCCAGTGTTTGTGTGCTGTCTTTAAGGCTACAGCCGGACAATGAACTCAGTGTTTTCATTACTTTACAGAAAAAACGGTGAAGAGTGAAATTGAGAAAGGCGTGAATTAACAAGGATCATGTTTAGCTACCGATAAAGTTGTGACATAAGACTTGCCACGTGCCAGACACTTCCAGCACAGAACAGTCAGAAGTCACTAAGAAGGAACTGAAGGCAGCAGGAAAAGCCTTTATCCATCCAAAACCCATCAATTCATCTAAGGAAAAGCTTCGGAGTATGTAACTTCCACTAGAGTTCACTGGATTTGACGCTTGAGATGTAAAGCACCTAGATAGAAGCAGGGTACTGAGGTTTGACTACAATTACCTTATCTTTCCTATTTTTAGTGACAGGACCCAGATTATTTTAAGTGCATTTTATAGAAAACCCTTCTTTACTGAAATATAAAGACTGTAATAAAGACAATACAATGTTTTGAAACTGTTTTAAATCCTTCACTCAGCTTTGCTTCTACAGATTTAACATGTAGGGGTTCTAATCTTACTGCTACTAATTAGAGCTTTAGTGTAATTGTGCCAACAGGGTGCTTGGCATAATAATTACTATTGAGAGATTCTGGTGGAGCAGTAACGTGCCCACATAATACAGATATGTCTAATATTATACAGCAGTCACCTTTGTATGTTGACTCTTAAGTTGGATTTTAACCAAGTAAGGGGTTATTTTGCCTTTATTATAAAGCTTAAAAGGCATATACATATGTATGATTTGGGTATTTACTTTTTCCTCTTGATTCTTTTGAATATTAATTAGGCAGAGGAAAACTAGAAGGCACATTTTATTTCACATCCTTCATAATTTAGTCTAGTTTGGCATGGGAAAATGAACAAAAATGCTTATGTTGGCAGGTCATACTTTTAATGTAATATTAGACTTTCTTAGGATAATGTCCTCAGCTGCAAAGTTTACCATAATATACAATAAACAGAACTAAAAACAGAGGATGAGTAAGACTTAAAAATGTGCATTTAGAGAGTGCCTGTGCTGCATTCCATTACAGTCCTACTGGTTTTGAAACAAATCTTTATGTAACTACGTGAATAAATCTATTCAGTGAAATACACAAGACAAACTTAAGGGACAATGCAGGAACACTAACAAAGATATAGAAGAGCATTTTTGATCACTCAGTAACATTTACTATCTTACTGTCTAACAAGTTTCAGATAATGAAACTTTGTTAATGATGTAAATCTATAGTGAAAGAACACTTAGCATCATTGAGATGTTTTGTTTGGTTTGTGTTTTTTAACCGCTAGAAATATCAGCTTCAGACATACGATCTTAAAAGAATAAAATCTTAATTATGGATATGATTACAGATATAACAAGGACTTCAAGAGCAATTCAAACATGTAAACCCTGTACAATATCATAAGATAAAAAATAATAGGCATTTTCAGATTAATTGAAGCATCTTCTTTAAAAAAAATAGTGTACTCTTTAAAAAAAGAAAGCATACAGCATGGAGCCTGAACCAGAGCTTCATCTAGAACAGACAGGCTTGTTTTTACTGCCCCTTAGTGCTTCCCTTTTAAAGTGACAGGAAACCAATTTCTGATTACAAATCAATAGGTTAGCACACTATCATCAGAGAGTAAATTTAGTTGTTGATATTAGATCATAGAAGAGGGCATCAGAAAAGAGCAGCTGTTGCCGTTTTGATGGATACAAAAACCAGTAAACAGCATTTCTTTTCTGCAAATCCGTATTTTCAAGTAAGAATTTTTACAGTGTAAGTCACATGTGGCTTATTTATCATTTGTGGGTCACCATCAGAAAAAACAACTGTGACAAATGTACCATGTACATAAACTTTAAGTCTCAAACTAAGAACCACTGAAATGTGCTGTATTAATTAATATAATGGAAACAAAATGTATGTATGTGCCTGTCACACAGAATACCTTTTGATGAAGTCTCTTTTTTCTTTAAGCTTTTAAGATAATCTTAGAGAAATCATCAAACTATAAAAAGAAATCAATAAAACAGAAAAGGTTCCCATCACCCCTAAAAAAATCCATAACTTTTGCATTTTAATAGAGACACTACAAGACTATACCAGTCATTTTCTTTCTGATGTGTTCCTTTGATTTCACTCTTATCTCACAGGACTCTTGACTTTCCTGAGAAAGGGATTATTGAATTGTATGTCTCCCTCAGATGCTCTTGATCATTCAAGTAGTCTGTACTTAAGAATGTTACAGAGTCTGCTCAGCTGCTGGCTCCTTGGGAACTCATCAGGGACTGTCATCTTAATATTAATTGGGTTTTGTGCAGGAATCCAAGTCCCACAATGAGAGGGTTTCAAGAGAGAAGATTATGCCCAAAGCCAGATATAAAGACAAACATATTTAGCACAACAATTATGATAATTGCAGAAACACTCTGAGAAATAAGTAAATCTGATTAAGGGCACTTCTACATGATCAAATATTAATCTGATGTCTTCACTCTAACCTGGTTTGAGCATAAGAGGCTTCTTATGGTTTTATGTATTAACAGATTTGTAGAAGCTGAACTCATAGTACCTAATAATATGGTACATCCAAGTCAATACAGTAAAAGGATCTTTACGGAATGTAATCCACTTAAATTAAAAATAGACACAGATTGAATCATAAAGCTTAAATTAAAATTGACACAGACTCAATCAATAAAACATTTTATATAAAGTCTTGTATAAACTACTGTAACATTTTGCAGTCTCATAGCACAATAACTTGTGTGTATTTATTTTTATTGAATAAAGACTGCATCATTTCAGAACAAAATTATCATAAATACCACTCGGACAAAGACTCAAAAGTTTCCAGACTGACATAATTTCCAGCAAATTAAATACACCTATATTTGCCAAGGTGAAACTTACCTATCTTTAAAATATGTGGTTTACTTGTAGAGGTTTTAAGTATAGTTAAGTCATTTCACCATTAAAATCGCTCTGATTTATAGGAACTATGGGCTAAAACTATATTTTCATGATGAATAATAACACAGTGGCAGCAAAATGAGTTATTTTGGCACTGATTTCTCTATGTATACGTGCATGCACATACTTGCATACAAATATATACTAATACAGACCTCTGAATTAAAATTCCATACAAAATAATGTTTAATATTCTGGATGCATTATATTTAATACTACCATGACAAGTGCATTCAGTTTGCTATGCACAGACCATTTTGAATAAATCTGAAATTAATATATACAATATACACTTGTTAATATAAATTTGCAGAGGTAGAAGCAATGCCTGAGAGCACCTACACTATATTTGCATAATAGTTTAACTCAGATGAAAGCTTCCATGTCTAGCTAAGTTTTCAAAATTGAACATAAAGCATCTGAGAACGATTACAGTAATATATTCAGGGATATAAAGGAGAAGGAAAAAAAAGGAGAATATATCAAAAATTGTAATACAAAAATGAATTATGTCAACATAAGACAGAAACACACAGACATAGATGCCTATCTATCCATCTTTATTTGTAAGTGTTAACCACATATAGGCCTTATGTGAAAGGTAAATCTTGCCAGCATGGCTTACCTCCATAGTAATTAGGCTTGTGTTTCTGCTTTATTAACTCTGATACAACAGTGTCCTGCCCTCTGTCACCAAGGGTACTAATAGATGATAATCACGTAGATTTGGAAACCATACAAACTAAATGATGAAGTGAGATGAAGTGTAGTAATGCAATGAGTTCAAGGACAAGCAATTTAGTCATTTCAATATTAATTTCCAGGATATTAAATAGAAATACCTGAGGAAACTAGACTGCACTCTATCACAATTTTAATAATTTACATTTACAAGCAAATATATCCTCAAATTTTAATGTTTCAAAAATCCTATTAAAATGTTTGCCTTATGTAAAGAAAAAATAGCTTACTTTCCCCTAGAAAATACATTAGAAATATATATCTTATTTACAAATATAATGGAATCTTTACAATATTTAACACTCCCTATGGACAATTTTAGTTTTGTGTGGGGAGGAAGTATATTTTCACAATCCAGTGATAGCAGGCCCATATTAGTACACTGGAAATACATTTTGATCTGTATTACTACATTTTGATCTATATTACTACAATCTTGAAGATGTGATACTGATTCTGAGCTCCTAACTACAATTTTTCACCCATTAACCCCAGAGCAATAATACTGCAAATCTACTGTTAACTTTTTAAAATCATTAATTATACAGAAATTACACAAAAATATAGTTGACAAAAGTATTGACAAAAGTAATTTAACTACAAACAGTTGTCAGCATTTTCTCTTAGAAGTTTTGAAACTGTTAAAACTTGAGATAAATATCGCAATTTTACAGTCATTTCAAAGAGGCTTCAAATTCTGAAATATCTGTTTAGATAATAGATTTTCTTTAAAAAAAATTATCAGCTTCCTAAGAGACAATCAAAGCCTTGACCTGAAGGTACTAGGTCTAAATATTGCCACAGTGGTTAACTGTGTTTTCAAATTCTGCCTCGTCTGTTGTAATTTATCAATCCTACATTTTTCTTACCACATTTATCTTTTTTAATGCACAAGGCATTTAGTTCCAATGTCTTACACATTCGATGTAAATCTGAGACTCCTAGATTTTTAGAAGGTAGAAATATATTTAATTTTGTTTATCAGAAGCCAAATATACTTCAGTATAAACAAACATTTTAAAAAATAGTGAAAAAAAATTCTACTAAAGAGAGTGGTTTTGGTTTTTTAAGTAAGTAAACAGGTGAATGCAGCTCCTTAAGTATATTGTCCAGTTGTGAGAAATAACAAACCCGGGCTCTTGGGAAAGCAATATGTGTTATTCAAATCAGTCACATTTTCCCAGTAGTTTTCTAAGCTAAGATATTTACCTCAAACTTCTCACCCCAGCATTAATAGTTCTGAATTCTGTTAAATGCAAGTTTCAATAACCAGGGTGCTGGTCAGAAACACAGTTCTGCTGGGCCTATACTGTGCATTTTGAAAGCAAATACTCTGCATTCTTTTTCAAACTAAGTCCATTTTTAAACAACACTTGTAACCAAAGAACCTAAAATACTGTTTGTATCTTGTTCGTGCATACTGAAAAAAACATTCCTTCTTTCTTTAAAGTGTTGAGGTAAAAAGCAATATAATATCAGAGCTTAAATTGAGTTCTGCAAAAAAACTATTTTAAATTATATCAAAACTTTTTGCAGTCTAACAATCTTTCAACCTACAAAGGATGCATTTTACTGCAGTGCCAGAAAATGTATATAAACCACATAATATAATTTCATCTCATATTTTAAAGGTTCAAATGTTATGATTTTTAAAAGGTGTTTCAAAAATTATAGTTTTCCATCTTTAAAGAGGAAAGGCTTAACAGACAAAAGAAGTACAGATATTTTGCTAGTAATCATCCAACTAGCTACTTTCTGTTCTGAGGAATTGTCTTTTGTGGTTAGCATGTTTACATCCATTCAATTCTAGATGCAGATTATGGCAATTAGATATTTATCCTCCTTAATGTACACTGTTTTTATTTATGTTGAACTTGAATCCATTATCAGAGACAAAGCTGCATACATATAACCCGAACCAATTGCTGGAGATGAACACAGACTACTGCTTGTTTACTTTGGGTAGACTAATCTTATGGCATGCATTAAAAATGTTGTACTTGTCACTGACTAATACAACAAATTGAAACCTTGGAACAATCTTATTTACTATTCAAGTGCTCCATATTTGATTCTTGCACCAGAATTTTCACTTAACCCTTTTGTTAAATAACTGAATCCTAGAGTAATGCACAGCCACACTGCAATTTTGAAGCTAAATACAAGATAATTTCATTTGTTACAAGCAGTTTTCAATCTACAAGATACATCAAGGTTGCATTACCTCCTGTATGTTTTTATGCCCTCAGTATGCAGTATATAATTGAATATTTCAACTGGTTTGTGCTATTCACACAGCAAGGGTTATTGTTGAAAGAAAAAAAACCCCAAACTTTCCCTCATCTGTATTCCATAAATAAAAGGTTAGCTGCTGTTTTTACTTACAGTTTCCAGAATTTTTCTCCTCTAAAATATTTTAGCTCTTAATATTAAAGTTTTATTAGTTATTCTGTCAGAAAATGCAAACCTTTACTAAGTGACATGAACAGTTACAGTTGGTTTAACTGTGCTTGGGCACCCCTGATTCCATCAGGAAAAAAACAAAACAATATATGGCATATGTTAACATCTAACGACTGAAAACATACCCACTAAAATAGTCCCCCAGACTTAAAGGAAATCACTACTTAATTCCACAAACATTTGTTTCAGCTCAGGAATTGCACTA
Organism: Aphelocoma coerulescens; assembly: GCF_041296385.1. NCBI lineage: Eukaryota > Metazoa > Chordata > Aves > Passeriformes > Corvidae > Aphelocoma > Aphelocoma coerulescens. Next base: position 11,896,932 of record NC_091025.1, on the reverse strand, counting down.
GAAACTTTTAAGTAGTTTTCTGCTTCAAAAATGACTCCAGTTGATCTGAGGAGCCATAAGATGCTGCACAGCACCATCTGCTGGTTTGAACAATGGGCTCCAATTCCTCGGGTGATCAGAAACCTAAAAACATGCCATGCCACTTACCTCAGTTCCACGGGATTTGGAGAATTCTGAACAGATTCGCGGTACAAACTGAAAGACAGTAAGAGAGAGAGACAGACAAAGAGTCAGATGTGTTTGTAAAGACATCTGAAAATCATACAGAGATGAAATCTGAGCAGATTTCTGAAGGAAAAAAAAAAGATTGCTGGATTTCCTTTGTCCCAGTCCAGGGAAGTGCTCATTTTAAACTATTTCATGGACATTATTTTCTTCTTCAATCTAGATACTTTGTCTTTTGGGAGGAATTTAGGTGATTGTTGGATCCAGGAAGAGCTTTTTCTTAAGCAAGCATATCAGAACAGCTTCTATCGGAGATTAATCCTTAATTAATAAATGCTAAATACAAAACCAGTTATTTTATTTTGGGTTATAATGAATAAAGACATTAAAAAATGTATAAATGTAACCAAAGAAGAGTGCATTTTTATTTTGTTCAGGCTACAGATATGCAAGCAGATGAAAAGTGATATTTGAAATGTTAATATTTCAAGACTGTGAAATATAAAATGACCTTAGTAACACTTTCTGAGAAATGACTGGTGAGCAAATTTATTGTTGAAATTTATTGTTTTAAACTTTTGTTGGTACTTAAAAGGAAACTACTACCAATCTCACTTTAACAGCAATTGTTTGCTACATCAACACAAAAAAAAAAAAACTTTTCTCCCCAAAATGGGATCATCCAGCCCTCTGAAATGATAGCTCTTTTAATATATTTTACCTGTGAGCAGTGGCCATAGATTTAAAACTTAAAACCAAACTGTGCAGCCTTAGCAGAGCTGTTTGTGTAAGCACCACCCTTGCCCTGTGAGAGTGCAGGCGATGGGCTGTGTCTGACAGTCCTGCCCTGGTGACACCATTTAAACCGTGGTGGCAGAATTCTATAGATGGGAAACCCAGATTCTACTCACACCTCTGACTGCTCCCTGTAAATTAATTTGTTTACTTGATGCCTGTTTCATGAGGTGCGTAGAGGCCGTAGCTGGTACATGTGCATACCAAAAATGTCACACGTTCAGTACCCACTGTGGGGTCCTGGCCACAGTGTGCTCTGTGACAGCTTGATGATAAACAGCTGCCCTGCTTGGAGAACAGACACAGCACTCTGGGCAATACAAGCAAGAAACAGGTAAGCAGTGTTAGGAGAACTCATATTTCAGAATAATAGGACAGGCTACTTTGGAAATCCTATTTCTGAGCAGTCCGAGCTGAGTGTGGTCAGAACTCAGTTCAACGCCTGGTGAAAGAAGCAGTCTCTTACCAATTTCAGCAAAAGCTAGCTCACATCTTCAGGACAAAAAATCAAGAAGAATCCCTCTCTTTCTTCCCCCCAACAACTCACAGTCAAACAACTTTTTTGCATCTACAATTAACTCCAATTAGTATATTCCATACTTTATATTTAAGCTAGTGCAACACTGGAGGTTAAAAAATAAATTCAGAGCAGTCTGCTTTCCCAAGCAGTAAACTAGGAATGAAACCAGCACTCCCTCCTCCTCCTGCAGCCAGCACAAGAGCCTCCTGAGCTCTGAAAATCCAAAGGATAGCACATCGTTGTGTGTCTATACCACAGGACAGAAGGTATGGAGACAAAAAATAGTCTTGGTTGGCACTGGTGTACATAGGAAAAGATGAAAGTGGTCAAGTAATAGATAAAAAGTTTTGAACAGGCCTATCAGATTTCTTTGGCAGCAGTACCACACACCAGAACCTAAAAAATAAAAAATGCCTTTAGTTCAGAATATTCTCTATCCTATGAATATGTTTATAAAATTTTATTTGGCATTGTTGATCCCACCATATGTTTCTATTTCAAATTATATCCGAGAACTGTTGCTATATTTCAGTGATTCAGTATGTTACACACTAAGCATAACTTTGTCACTCTAGTGCTAACTAATCTCTTCAGTGTGATGACACGTGAACGTTTCTAGCACTAGTTTTAAGAAAATACTTGTTAAACACAATCAACAACAAAGAAGCAAATAAACAAACCTCAACAACAATAATGAAAAAAAAGGTGAGAAAAAGGGATCCAAAGAGGTATCTCCAGCTGCACTATATTACCTGCTTTGCACGGCCTAAAGATGAACTCCTGTCAGCATCTTTAGAATATCGACATCTAGCACGACTTTCAATTCCTTCATAGCTTTGTAAAGGTTTAGTATAGCACAAAACTACAGAAAAATTAATCAGGCAAGAGATTTACAGTTGTTTCAAGCCTTACTTACAAACACTTGAATTTTGTTCTACCAAAATTCTTGCTGATTCCTAGTATTCTTACAGATGTTATAAGCTGTGCAAAACACACTGGATTGAAGCTGTAAGTAAACACTCCTACGCACCTACCATCTTGCAAATATATTAAATATCCATGTGCCAAGAATCCAGTAACCCAGATGAAACCTCTAGGATCACAGATAACAGTACAGAGCTGGATTTTCTCCTGAGTTTAATAAAGGCATGATGTTGTAGAGGTACAGACTTCACTTTCCATCACTTTTAAATATAACATAATATTAAATTGAAAAATTACCTCAGCATCTGAAAAAAACATGAAAACTGTCTTATAAATAATTAACCAGAAGACATTTGTTTTCACAAATTTCAAGGGAATTTGGATTAGCCATTTTTTTTATAGTCTCTGTGGGACAGGAAACATTTCTTCCACATTCATGCCAAGTACCCCTAACAAAAAGAGCAGTTAAAAGAAAAAAAAAAAAAAAAACAACCTGTTGCAGCCAAAACAAGTCCTGTCACAAACTGCATTTTAATTAAATATTATCCAGACTAAATCAGTAAGAAATCCCAGTTATTTAACAGCTTCACTGAGAACTGATACATGTGTTATGAAAGGGAAAAAAAACCTCAGCAAGGTATCACTTTTAAGGAACTGAATATTATTTAATTGCATGGAAATGAGATACATATGCTTTGAACTAATGTGGAAGTACTTATCCATAACATGGCATTTATCAAAGATTAACATTCTCCAATTGAAACATTTTTAAGCTACTGCCCATGGCCACAAGAAACTGAAGTTAAAACTGGAGATGGCAAAAACAATTCAAAACTCCATTTCAAGCCTATTACTGTGCCAGAATGATTACCCACGGACTACTGAATATTTGAAGCCACTAGATCCTGATTTAGAACGATTGTGAATCATTGCTTGCTTATGGACAACTACAAATGTAAATGTCTATGAGAAATAAACACAAACAGATCTTTGTTGTTTCAAAATAGTGACATGCAATTTTTCCACTAACACAGTACTATAAATACTTCTGCAACCAATTAAAGAATTTGCAAGAACAACCTCAAGTAATAACATACATTGTGCCTGCAGCTTTGAAAATTTTGAGAGTGCACAAATTTAGCATATGAAAATTAAGACAATCATTAAAAATGAGGAATTTGACAATCGTTAAAAACTCAGAGCCAATACACAGTGCTGTTATTTGAAAAAAGGGTGTAGAAAAAGAAAATCTAGAATTCAAAGCCCAAAAGCAGCTCCACCACAATGGGTGTTACAGCACTGACAGCAGTTTCCAAAGCCCTCAGCACTGGTCACAGAAGTTCGGGGCTAGGATGGACTTGTTCCACTTTGAACACGGAATCATAGAATGTTCTGGGTTGGTTACCTAGTTCCAACTCCCTGCTGTGGACAGGGACACCTTACACTAGACCTGTCTCCACCCAACAGAGCCTTAATTGTGGTTTGCACTGTACCACTACTGTATTTTACAATACAGTAAAATTGTATTTTTACAATATTGTAAAAATATTTTACAATATTTTACAATATTATTAATACTGTGATCTCTGTTGCTATCCTGGTTATTTCTATTCTGTGCCCTTGAGTTCACAGACACCTTGTCTGTTTGCAGAAGGAGCTGCCATTACAGGCTGCAGTCCCAGTAAAACTTGTTACAAAAGGATCCTGAAAGGATCAAGCCACGGGATTCATTACATTCCTATCTCCTTAACAAACAAAACAAAACACACCCATGCCCAAGCCCCACACACTCACAAAACCAAACACCCTCGTACTGAAAAATAAAATTACGCCCTTCAAAATGGACAATAAATGTACACAGGGAGCTAGAGCAAATTGTCACAAATTTCTATGAGAATATATTACAGATGGAAAAAAACTGGCAGGCAAAGTAACAAGGGTTGTACTGGGAGCCTTACTTAATGGTGTGAATCTAACTAGTAGAAAATCCTATTTTTTCAATATCCTAGTGTAGTATATTGATTCTTTTGTATAACCACTGCCACAGTTCTGTAAAGGTTATATATGAGCACTTGTTTGAGCATGTTAGCAGCCTACCAAAATCTATGCAAACAATCATAACCAAGCATAAACTACAATATCTTATTAGGCATTCTAACGACATTTTTAGGGTAAATGTATTATAATGTTTAGCCATTTGATGGAATGATATCTTAAAGCAGTCATTCCTTGCCTATTTTAAGCTGTCACCTAATTTAAGATCATTACTGCCAGAGCTCTGAGAACACTATTTCATAAAAATAAGAGACTTAACAGTTCCATTTGAGTTAGTGCCTCCAATGATACTAAGCAGGTGCCTTTTCAAAATATTTTCTTAAAAGAAAATTCTGACAGTGTGCCAGAAAAATGAATTGATAGAAACACAGAAAAAATAGTATGACTTTAAATATTTTTCTTTTTTTAGATTAGCACACAAAAATAGTTTCAGGAGTAATAGTTCTCAGATATTGAGTATATATACCTATGAAGACATAAGTGTGCTGTTGGGTGAGTTAACTAAATAAAAAACCCTCTTGTGATAAATTAATGACTGGGTATTTAAATCCGACCTGCATGAGAGCATAAGAAAGAAGAAGGTAGTTCCTTGCAAGCATGTAGTAATGGACACTAGCAAATAACACGCATCGCAAGGAATTTGCAAAAATGTAAAAGAGAACATGAAAGAGAAGGAAACAAGAAAACTGAAGTTTTGAGTGATGGCTAAAATACATCTTCAAATTCGCTTAGATTTGCTAAGTAGAAAAACAAGAAGTGGAAAGAACAATGGAAAATAGGATTTTTTTAATGTAACATCTATGCCATTGCATTTTCTTGAACAGATTTAAGTCACAGTACCCAAGCACTACATGGGAGTTTAAAGAGAAAGCAAATTTATACCTTTTTTCTCTGAGCTGAATTTATATTAATTCTCCTGAATACATTTATGCTACATCATATGTAGAAAGAACACGTTTCAACTCTTCTTTGAGGGCTGGCCTGTTTAAACCCAAATCCCCTCCCTGGCTTTAATTGGTGAAGTAAAATATGATCAAATACACCCCTGCAACATTTTGGAGTCTGTTGCTGCTACCTTCACCTCAAAAGCACAAGTCCTAGAGAATATTGTTTAATGTCCACAGAAGAACACCCTCTCCTCTTATTGAGGACATGCATAATCCAGGGACGAGAAGCCTTTAGGGAAAAAACTGAGCCAGAAGACATGTCTTTTGGAATATAAAAACCCCATATATTTTAGAGGTAGCAAATGAGTCTGATTCAGATTCAAAGTTTCCAAGATTATGTGTCAGCAGATACAGAAACCTTGAAGATACAAAACACCCTCTGTGCCAAACTGCAGATCCAAGTACAAAATTACACTCTGTCATGACCACAAGGAGATGATTCAGAGGCAGACTTCTGCCATCTCCCCAAAATAATTTTTACAGGTTACACGAATACAGATATTAACAGAACTCTATGGACAAACCACAATGATTCTAAGTCTTTACCAGGCTCCTTTGCTAGAGATGCTTTTCCCATCCTAGGAACTTAGTAGATCCTAGTGATTGATGCAATATTTACTTCAAATCAGACTGATTTTCTGTATATCCAAATGATAGATCCAAGTGGTATTTCACATGACCAAGCAGAAATGCAACTTTGGTATCCTCCAGTTTGCAGATGATGCCAAATTGCTTATGGATGGAAGCACCTTATATTCAAAGGGATCTCATCAAGTCAGAAAAAAACCCTCACAAAGAACCTCTTTTGGAATACCAGTTTCATACAGTAATGAAGGTTAAGGACCAATTTAGTAGGTAGCAGTTCTGCAGAAAGTCTTGCAGGCCTTAGAAAAAATAGGTTTTTAATAACTAGACACTTAAAGAGATTATGTTATCTCCAGCTTCTGAGACTTACTGAATTCAGACAGATAAATCATTAGGAACTCTGTCCAACTGGGAAGTCACTCTTGCTCAGAGCAAGAAGTTGGGTTAGGTAAACTTCCTCAGAAATAACCTAATGGTACCAGCACAGGATTTGAGACAGTGAACTAGTTTCTGACAATATCAATGAGCAATTTACTCTCCAAAACTGAAGCTTGCTTGAGAAGAACCAGTTGTGAACATACAGGTGAGAGAGAGAAAGAATGAAAATATGTTGTCCAGCCTTTTTCCACAAGAAGATGCACATTTGACAGCATTATTTACATCAAGTTCTCTAATCTGGCCAGTCAGTTCCTGTTCTGATTGTGTGCTTTTCCCACAGTAATTGTAATTCTACTTCAGGTAAATGAAATATGTTTCCAAACCAAACCAACCAGATTCTGAAGGAGTAAAACTAACAAATCCTTTCCTGTAGAGTTTTGCTCCAAGGTCGGTAGCTCCTGTGGCTTCCCTGGTTTCTAATAAAGGCTGATGCCACATTATACCTTTCCCTCTTAGGGGAATAAGAACTTTCTCTTCTAACCATTCCTTATATTCCCAGGACTCACAGAACTGAAAAATCTTTCAGATTTCCAGCTCTCCACCACATTTATTCTGGAATGACAAAATCAAAAAGTTTTTAGCAATAGATGCACAGGCACACTCACACACTGTCAACACAACTGCCCTAGGAAGTGACTTCTGTGTCACCAACCTGGAAAACACTAGTGAGCCATGAACTTGGAAGTCCTGCATTCATTCTCAGAGCCCTGTATGCATCCTCAGTAATTTCAAGTTCAGAGCAGTAGCTACTATCAGTCCATGTCGTTTCATCTAGAAGACAGTCTAGAAAACTAAACTGACCTCTAAGGATAGCTTGCCAGAAAATTTTCATTATGAAGCAGAAAAAGTCATACTTTAAGGAGAACAATTAGTTCATTCCTATGAAACTGTTAAGTGAAGATTTCAGGAAACTTCAAGAAAACAACCTCTTAATTTAATAATCTAGTCTAGAAACTGAAGAAATTGAATTATTCAATATAGTATTTTTCTTAAGAAATGGTATTTCAATTTCAAAATTAAACATCAATCCTACTTGATTTCCTACACATCTTCCTCTTCTCTCAATTTAACAACAGTGTATTTTATAGAATAAAAGCTAAATGTCTGTTGCCAAACTGATCCTCTTTTTTGATTTAGAATTCATCGGGAATTTAAATACTAAATATAAAATATAGCTAGATGATCATCATGATATCCTGGGATCTGAATTTTACCTAAGCATAACTGTGATACAGGTTCCATGTAAGGTAGAACTCTCAGTAATTACATTAGCATTAGGTGCTTAGGTACTGCCAAGGTAGTAATTTGAATTAATCCAGTTTGGAACCTCCTTCATAAAGAAGCTTAAAAAGAATTACTAAGTTTTAATGGCCTCGCTTTATTCAGGTTCCAAAATTGAAGGAACTACCTAGAAAAAGGCTTTTAAAAATCTGAGCTCAAAACCCCAATAAGAATAAAGCTTAAAAAGCTTTGAAAATCAGAATCAAACAGAACAGCTCAATGTTATTCTGGCCTGATACACACACACATACTGTCTTCACATTGTGGTTTTGTTGTTTGAGGAACTTCTTTCTGTTTGATTGTTTAAGTAATACATTGCTGCAGGTATTAAATTTTGCTTTACATTTAAAATGGTGTTCCTATAATGTGTATCCCCAGAAGAGTGGACCGGCATCACCTCAGTTATTAAAACACCACAAATTAATTACATGACTTACTGCTTTGCTAACTTCTTAGAAAGTTTTCTTCACCTTCAGAGCATCTTCTCAGTGTTTTCACAAATGCTCCTAAATTGGTAAAAAAAAAAAAAAAAAAAAAAAAAAATTAAAATAACTCAAAAAGTATATATGTGGAAATACTCAGTTCTCAAATCTCATTTTTATCTCAACTGCTTGCACACATTTATTCAGTCAAGCAAAATGTCATGCTTCGTACCAGGCTAATCTCAGATTAGGAAAATTGCTAAAGGTTTATGAAGTCAACCAGGTAGGAAAAAAAATACAAAAATCACACATGATTCAAGTGCTGTCATTTACTGTGGTGGTACAGGATTTGACCAGTCCCTGTTGAAGGGTGAAAAATTTGACTGTTCATGGTGTAACTGCACCATCCACTTCCAGAGATCTCAGGTAAGAGGAGGATTGGATCAAAGAAACACAAGTTTGAATGCTCCTGGTGAAAAAACATTTTATCTGAATCCAGAGCAGAAAACACCATGTAACCAGTCCAGACCATTATTATAAGAAAACCAATCATCTTCAGCAGCAGAAAATTCAAGACACACATTTATAAGGAAACCATATTCCTGAAGTCAACCTTCTCCCCCACCACCAGCATAGGTATCAAGGCAAGAACTGCCCATCTTCAAGAATTTTCAGAATTTATACGCACATTTCCATGTCTAAGAGAGAGCCAGCAGAAGACCTACTTCCACATGAAAGGAATTCCTTATCAAAAAGGGAACATCAAGCAATGGACAAGGGCCAGTTGTACCCAAAGGGTACATAAAGTGTCCCAGCTAAACAGAACTGAAATAGACCGTGCAGAGATGGAACACAGAAGGAACATGCTTTTTAAGATGTTCTATTTCTTTCAATAATGCTGTCATAAACCAATGAATTCTTTAATTCCTACATCTTCAATGCCTTCTGCTGTCAGTTAATACTCAGTAGGTTGGATGCTGGAAGTCTATTGTACACACCAGTAGCAGTGAACACAGTGATGTTTGTAGCTCCAGTGAACAGGTTGCTGCAGTTCTAATTTTAAGTGCTTTTCAAAGACAGACACAAAATGAATATCAAAGCACATAAGTAATCCACATTGGGAAATCTGTCAGAAATTGTTGGGAAAATAAAGTGAATCAATAGTATGTCAAGGGACTCAAATGGAAAAAAAAAAATTGAATATTCATTTTCTTGGTTTCAGAGGAGCAGGGATTTAGTAGAATTGGAGCAGTTGTAGGATTTTCGACTTTCTTGAAAACATTCAAATAATTTTTGTGATGTGCTTTGAATTCAAAATGTAATTAGAACCTCTAAAATTACACTTTGCATCTTCATGTTGTGTACTGACGTGTATTCAGCATCATTAGGAGAAGTCTGAATGGCACAACAACTTTGAAGTATATTGTTGCAAGAAAAAAGTATAATAACAAGTATTCTCACTTCCTCCTTACCATGCAGAAATACACAGAAAGCAGCCATACACTTGAAGTACTGCTACAAATGTTGCTAAGTAGAAGAAAATACAAAAAGTACCTGGGTTCATGTCAGTGCTTTAACGAGACTTACAGCATATCAAATATATTTTTTTAATGTGGTTTACATTCCAGGTAATCTGATATGCTCACACAAACAACTCTTAATGGAGTTGTTTCTTTTCGCTGAGGCTGCTGCTCCGAGCAGCTCCGGGAGCCTGCTGGGGAGGGCTGCGCGGGGCTCTCTGTTGGCACGGCCCCTGCATGGCCATGGGCCAGGGCCGGGGCACGGCGCTGGGCTACCGGGGTGACCTCTGTGCGCTGCCCGGGCTGGCCTGGGTGCTGCAGGGGCAGCCGAGCCAGCGGGATGGGGGCGCGGCAGGAGGCTGTGGGAAGCCTTGGGAAGGTGATGCTCAGTGGTTTCTGTGCTTTGTTCCTCTCGGGCAGCCCGCCCACGCGGGGGCTGTGGACCAAGCGCCAGCAGCGCTCATGGGGAGCACGGGGGGTGCCTGGACCCCATCCCGTGGAGCGGGTGTGAATTCAGTGTGGGAGCTCCATGGGAAGCAGCACACGTTGAAGTTTGGCAAGGACCAGGTGAACATAGCTGGTTTTCTTGTTTGCATTTTGTTGGCACATAGACTTCGTGCGAGGTGTGCCCTGCTGTTTATGCCCAAGTCAAAAAGTGTCTGTGTTTTTAAAAGAGAAAAGAAAAAGCGAGGTGACTGTGTAAATGGCCTTTTGGGGTCTGTGCTGACAGGTTTTCACAAGCTAGATACAAGTGCTTTTGTACTGCCAACCCAGTTAGAAGTTCAAGTTCATTCTGTGAAGCTCCTTTTCCATATTAGGGCACAAGAACAGGTAGATGTGCTTTGAAGTTTTAAATTGCTGTTTCTTTAAAAGGTTCTGTTAATGTATCTGAATAAATGAATTTATACCTATAAATTAATACTAGGGTAACATGAAAAGTTCGAGGTCTTAATATCTTTTACATGTATAAAGTGCTAATTTTACCAGCAGCAAGTACTAATTTACTTGTGAGCAAGCTGTGTTTATCTCTGCATACTGGTGTTATTTGTCCAATAACCTGCAGTGTGTGTAGTCTGCTGCCCTAGCCCTCAGCTGCCTGTGAGCTGCAAGAGGCAGGAGGGGCCACAGGGGTGTGCAGGCAGAAGCCAGGTAGGGGCAGGCAGAGAGAGGAGGAAAAGGCCAGGCCTTTTGGCAGCAGATCAAATCTGGGTGGATTAATTGTATCATGATACTTTGACACATAATTTAATTGTATGTTTGTAAGTGAACGGGCAGCTGCTTATAACTGCTCCCGTTATGTTGTGAGTAGTGCTCTCAGTGTGGCAGAGCTTTGAATTCATTGATATTTTTAAATAAATCTGAAAGGAATAATGTGCTTCTCTAAGATAATTAAGTTCCTTTTACCTTGGAAATCATTATCTGAGAAAATAGATGGAGTCTTAACTGTTAAAGTAACTTCAGAACTGCCTTCTTGCTGTCCTGCTTGGCCTGATGCATGTGTGTGTGGTGGTAAGTACAGTTGGTGAAAGGCATTATTAAATTTTACAAGTGAAATGTGTGTCTCGGATGACCTGAATAACAGAAACCAGAGGAATTAGCATGTAGAAAAGCATGGAAAAGTGAAGAGGCCTTTGATCATGACAGAGGTGGAAATGAGGAAGAGCCATAATGCTCTGTGTTATGAGCTGCAGCTGGGTATGTGAGAGCAGAGCAAGGTCTGTGGCAGCACACCTTAGCTGCTGCATGTTGATAGTGTTCCTCTTGTATGCCTGAACACACAGTGGTGCTTGATAATTTTAATGACTTGTTACACGATGCTGAAAATGTGATTCTTGATTACCTTATGTGCCCCAGTGCTGAGCTGTAGTTACAGTCTTTCCTGTACATTTTCCATTGGAGCACAGCCGAGTATTTGGGTTGAATTATGGATGAAATGTTGCTAGCCAGTTCATTTCTAGTTCACTGTAGGAAACCTGAGATGTCATCAAATGTGTATTTCTTAATAGGAAGTCGCATATTATTTTCAGGCAAATTAAATTTTAATGTTACCAAAAAAAACTTGACCTGTCCTTTATAGAAAGTTATACTATTGTATTGTTGGGTGGGTTGTGGGAACATGTCTTGATGAGTGGATCTCAATTATTTTAATTCCATGACACTATGAGGAACAGGCATATGACTATAATAATGCAGTTCTCTTTAATACAGTCTGTAAAAATGCATTGATTTTATAGCTCCCCAAACTGATTACATTAATATCTGTGCATAATTAGTTTACACATTACTAAATTACTGACAGATTAAAAGTGAAATAGTGCAGTTCATACATGGCCGCATAACTGCCAGAAAGGAAATTAATATGGATTCAAATGGTCCTTGGAGACCTGCTCTGAAATAGCAGAAATCTATAAAGACTGCTTGCGTTAGGAAATTTCCATCACCAACATGTTTGTGGTTGATGCTTTTCTAAGTCTGTTAATATGGGTAAAATTTAGTACAGGAAATGATGTTTGAATGATGCTTTTACTGTTACCAGCTCAAGAATGTGTTTATTAAAAGTAAATTCCTGACTTAAATGGCAATGAATATGAATTTTTAAATACCTTTTTAAGTGTTCCTAATGAAGTGGTAGTAGTATAAAGTAGCTACTACCTAAGATGCGTTTGCAAATTATATTGTTTTTAGAGACTATAAAAATTGAGAACTTGCTCTTGGTGCTTCTCCCTTGGGCCAAACACACGTTGGAGATAACCCTATATTAAAACTTGATCTGTTTATGCAACCTCAAACTCCTCCAGACTATTTTCTGTCTTTAGAAGAGTTTTGACATAAACTGTGCAGCTCAGTTTTATGCACAAATCATCAACTGTCTACAGGCTGTTACTTACTGGATATGTCTTGATGAAGACTGGGTTACTTGGATGCCAGCTCAAGCTATCATTATGGAAAGAACTGTGAAAAGAATTGGTTGTGTTTCTTCCTGATCGGTTGCAGCAGAAAGTGGTATACAGATGCTTTTTTTGCCTTTTCTTTATACTTCTTTTTCTCCTCAGCCTTGTTAGACCTGTGTGAAATATGACATTGAAAGGAAAAAAAGAAGTGAGAGACTGATACAAGCACGACTTTTTGTTGTAGGCTTTGGTGAAGGCTGGGTGTGACCTCGGTGGAAGGGTAGCATTCCTTAGCTGAACAGGATGGCAAGGGTGAATTGTTATGCAAAGAGCAGCAGCCAGATTTGCTATCTACAACTGAATACAAAATGGAAATGCAGATGAATTTAGTCTCAGTTGTGTCTCTTGAGGCAAAATGTCCTCCAAGGTCAACCAGCATGATGTGCACAAGGATCTGGTTTCTTGGAAGTCTCAGTATTTATAACTTCACTTGCCCAAATGTCATGGGTTAGCAAGCATAGCAGAAGCTGTGGAGGTTGGTGGCTGACAACTCTAAAGCTGTATTACAAAAGCAGAGCAAATCTGTTTTGGGGAGAGAAAGATTGCTGCTGCTGCTTCCCTGCCTTGTTCCTTCTTTAGTGCAGCATTTAGTTTGCTTTTTTTTACTGAGCCTCAAAAAATTAGATTTAAGTGTATATAGAAGATTTGGGAAGATGGTAATAAATATGCCTCTTTTCTAGTATTCCTGTAGTTTCTCAAGTGCATTCATTTTTTCTTTTCGAGAGGATTCTTTTTGGTTCCTTTAGAAACAATTTTCTTTAAAATTAAACTTGTAGTATCATAGTATGGTTTGGGTTGGAATGAACCTTAAAGAACACATAGTTCCAATCCCCTGCCATGGGCAAGGACACCTTCCACTACACCAGGTTTCTCAAAACCCTATCCAGCCTAGCCTTGAACACTTACAGGGATAAGGCAGCCACAGTTTGTCTGGGCAACCTGTGCCAGTGCCTCACCACCCTCAGTGTGAAGAATTTTTCCTTACAGCTAATCTAAATTGAACTTTTTTCAGTTTGAAGCCATTACCCCTTGTGTCTCATCCCTATATGCCCTTGTAAAATATCCCTATCTTGTAAGTCACCTTCAGGTACTGGAAGATGCTCTAAGGTTTCCCTGGAGCCTTCTTTCCTCCAGTCTAAACAACCCCAACTCTCTCAGCCTATCTTCATAGGAGAGACCCTTCAGCTCTGATCATCTTCAGGGACAAAGTTCAAATGAGAGCTGTTTAGAGGTACCAGATTTCGTTATGGATGTGTTACTTGCTTTTGCTCAAATGGTAACAAATATGTGGCTTTGTTAAATAGGGCTGATGTTTAGGTTCATGAATTTACATGAAGTTGCCTGAACATTGCATTCTTGGAGGAGGTAGATTTCATGTTTAAGTTAATAACAATTTTCACATCGTGATCCATTTCCCTGAAGTAGACTTGTTAGACTTGTTAGAACTGTATTTATGTTTACATTTACATGGTAAGTGCTTCAAATTCAGCAGTCTTTGCTGGAATTAATCACATGTACATGCCAATTTATGTTCTGGATTTGGAATTAAGATGGATCTGCGTGAAACACGATGATTTTGTTTGTAAGTGTTTTTTGGTAAACGTTTCCATCAGTTATGACTCATGCAGTGAGATGCCATCTGGGAGGTCTGCCAGGTTTCTGCAGTTGGCAGACCTGTTGTGTGTTACTGTGGCACTGCTGCATGTCTGGCTGAACCAGCAGGAAGTGCTTCACTTCTTGCCAGCTGCTGGTGCACTTACTATCACACTGGGCTTGTGGACAAAACAGTGGCCAAAATTTCCAGGAGGAAGCAAGGACTGCATGTGGATCTAAGAGACCAAACTTTATGAAGCTCAGTTTTTAATATTAGATATTAGGAAGCAGAATGAAGATGAACTGTACTTTTGTCTGCTTGTTTTTCTTAAAAAATTATTTTCAGGAGTAGAAACTTCTGTTTTCATGGATAGGAAACTTCTGCAAGGTAGAGGTGTTATTATATTCTATATTAACAAATACATATTATGCACCAGGATTACTGGCACCAAGTCAGCCCTGTGTTTGAATGATGTTTCAAGTGAAAAGAGGCAATGTTACAACTGCTGTAACTTCCTTGTTTTAGGCAGAATTTTGAAACAGCTATATTGCTTATACATTAGTATATATAGTATTAATATAGTCTAGATATAGTTTTAATTATATTGTCAAGTAACATTTAATGCATAAGATATTTAATATGACCAACTATCTTACTTAAAACTACTTTGTGGATTTTGAATGCTTTGTTTTGGCAATGAGTATACCTTGATAGTGTTATTAAAAATTGAGTAATTCCTACTTTAGATTCATGTCCAGTAAATCACTCTAAAGTTATCCTTGATATACTTTTCAAAGTTCCTTTGACTTTCAGTGATATGAGTCTCCTGGAATTTTTATTTTTTTGGTCAAAGAGAAAAGTTTTGTTTACATATACTGCATGTCTTCATAGTAAGTGTAGTGAAATAGGAGGCAAGATTAGATTAGTACAGTTTTACTTATTACCTTATCCATCTATAACTCTATAGGTCTTGAAGTTGTATCTTTTCTACTAAGATGAAGCTACATAAAAACACCCCTCACCACCAAGAAAAAAACAACCAAACCCAAACCAGCTTTTCACTTCGTATTTATTATGAGCTTTACACTGCTAATGCAGAGTTAAGATTGCTTAGAAGCTGGTCACAAAGACTGTTTCTGTTTAATGAGGTATGTGAGTGTTGGAAGAATTGTGAAACATTAGAATGCAGTTTTCATAGATGTTAATTTGACGTTCTTACAGGAGTATTCTTTTTGCTTGTCTGTATCAAACGGATCTGTAATTAAGTAATTATTTTGTTTTAGAATTTCATTTGCTTCAGTACATTCTGGTTTTCATATGGTCTCTGTAAAGCTCATATAAAGGCTGCTGCATTCAGATAGTTTGAGCATCATTGTTTTACCTGTTCTACTGGTTTCTTCACAAATCTGAAAACTTTGTGGGTATTCCTCCTTGCATTAACTTCAGGAAACCTAAGATCATGAAAGCTGAGTTTCTTACCATAGAAGGGTAAATTAAATTGGCAGACCAGTGTTTGCTGCTAAAGTTGCAAAGCTTTCCCAGGTGATACATGATTAATGTTGTCCTGAATGGCTCAGACTTTCAATTTTAGAAGTAGAGCGATCTTGAAAAGTGTGCTGGCTGGCAATTGGATCATAGTGGAATAATCTTTCTCATAAGAGTTAATGTATTAGAGGGGGCCTATTTGTATGGACTAAAGTGTGCACAGTTGAAATATATATATGGATCTGTGGAGGATGAAGGTGCAGTAGTAGACTGCCAGGACTGTCCCACTTGACAAAGTGGAGGGCAGAGTGGCCTTTTAATGGCTGAATTTTCACTACCTGGAGGTGCTGAATGCTTTCTAAACTAAAAATCCAGGGATGATTGTTCAGTATTCTACAATATTCTATCTAATAATAATACAGAACCCTGAAATTTGGATGGAAGTTACATTAGAATGTATTGCTGTTTCATGAGAGCTACCTTCATAAAATGTGTGAAAGCTTGATTCTTGTTAAACTATCACTGAATTCACATCTCCAAAGATGGAGGACTTTTCACAGGAGCATGAAGTGACAGGGCAAGAGGGAATGGCTTCTAACTGAAAGAGAGTAGGTTTAGGTTAGATATTAGGAAAAAATTGTTCACTGTGAGGGTGGTAGGGCTCTGGCACAGGTTGTCCAGAGAAGCTGTGGCTGTCCCATCCCTGGAAGGGTCCAAGGCCAGCTTGGCTGGGGCTTAGAGCAATTTGGGATAGTAGAAGGTATCCTTGCCCATGGAGAGGGGTGAAACAAGATGATCCTTAAGGTCACTTCCAACACATAATCATTCTATGATCCTACTTTTTCTTCCCTGGAGAACTGTGTGTGTAAACTACTGGGCATTTTGGTATTTTTGGAGGCAACCTTTTTTTCCTCTTGAAATTAACCATTCAATTAAAAATAAATTTTAAAAACCCACAAAGAACTCAGTGAAATGACCTAGTGTTAGGGACCTTTTTCTTGGCCAATGTTTTTTAACCCTTTTAAAGCTCTTCAGCAAACCAAAGTGCCTGAGAAGCACTTTGACCCAAGTGACCACAGAACGGACTCACTAAGGCTGTCAAGAAAACAGGCTTCAAGCATGTCACCTTCACCAGGTGTGATTAGGCAGCAAAAACATTGTTTGTGTGTAATTTATACTGTGTGTCCTGTGGAAAGACAAACGTGTTTGAGGCCGGTGAGGGAAGTCCATGTAAAGGAGGACTGGGGCAGTTGTGGCCAGTGCCACCAATGTGTGGGGACACAGGTGCCCGTGCAGTGCCAGCAGCTCAGGTCACCCCACAGCAGGACTGTGAGATAGGGATGGGTCTCCCAGGCTGGCAGGGCACGGAGAGACAAGGACCAGGTTTCTGTGGGTCAGAGGAGGTCCTCACTCAGATCATTACAACCCCCAAGAGCACTAATGCTGCTGGGTGGGAAAGCTGGATAGAGAAAAGGAAAGATTCTACAAAGCCCTGGTGGGCAGAGGGGAGATTTGTTTTCAACCTCTTTAATCGTTTTGTATCATTAAAGAGTTACATGCTCAAGCTTATTTTTCTTGGATGCTAACACAAGCTGGCTTTGTATCTGGAGCACTTGTGTGCTCATCTTCGAGGAAATGGAGAGCAGTGCAGTCTACAGCCTCCCAGCACTTTGTTATACCAACTATTGACACACATGGGAACAGTTGCAACATCAAATAATACGATTTGTGGGGATATAGTCAATAAATACTCATTTAAGGATAAGTCTAGCTGAGACCTAAACCACAAGACATGTCATATTCACAGTACCTACTGCATATAGATTCAATTAATATCCAGTTAGGTTTCAATGTAAAATTAAAAAAAAAAAAAAATTAAAAAAAGCACCCTATAAACAGGTATTCCTTGCTGAAATAATTCTTTCAGCTCTTAGCTAAATTTCAGTAACACCCAATTTTGTAAGAGACAGAAAAGTGGCTCTAGCTGATAAAATGGTTAAGGTGAGCTCCCCTCAACCATTACCTATATTTTATTCTTTGTAGAATAGGCTTATTTAAAGATACCACTTCTCCATACAGCTGAAGACAAAAATACTTCCAAAAGTAAAATTAAAAGAAAACAGAAAGGTTTGGCAAACTCTCATGTTGGCAAACTTCATTTGCAGAAGGTTCAGTGGAATGTAACAAAGAAAGAAGCTATCATGGCATGCAGACACATGCAAACTGAGAAGAAAAAGTTTCCAGTTCAGCCTAATATTTGTACCTGCCTTCATGCCAGGTTAGGCCACCTTTCACTTACACATCAGTAAATGGATGAAAGCAAATATTTTAAGTTAGTATTAAAAGGATCAACTTACTTTGACTCTCTGCCTCCTCTCTGAATTTAGACCTTTGTGTCAAACTTCTATACTGTCAAACTGTGTTACCTACTAACTTTTATTTACATAGATGGAAAAATCGCTAACAAACTAGCACACACACTTTGAAATTATTTCTCAAAATTATTCTGACAGGTAAATTCTCCCTCCAGCACCAGGTACTAGCTCTTAAAATATGCTGAGTGGTAGGAACTACTGTAGTTTAAACATACTTTTGTTTATAGTGCTTACAGAGCAATGCTTGTACAGACAAGCTAATTAGGCAGGGATTTTGTCCCTTTATTTTTATAATTCCAGTTTTAGGAGCAGAGCATCTGATTTATTACATGAAGGTATTTTTTATAGCCTCAAGTACTACTGCTCTTTAGGACATAGGGAACATCACAGCCCATTTAATTTACACAGGAGATGTTAGTACTATTTAATGGCATGTAAACATTTTATAAGGTAAGCTCAAATAACACAAGATTTTTTTTTTAATATACTTCAGCAAAAAGGTTCACAAATGGATTTTCATTCTACTTTATTGGACCAATCTCTGTTATTGCATCAGAAGTGAATCGAGTTTTAAAAGGTGTTAAGAGTTTTCAATATATTTTGTGACACTGAACAGAATCACAAAGTATACATAAAAAAACCAATGCGTGAATTAATTCCAGAACTAGTGTAATGGCACACCCTCAAATCATATGTAATTGTCTGTGACTTCAAGCAATAATTGCAATGGACTATAGGAAATATTATCATTCTACTTCTTTTCAAGCATCCCAACTTTACACAATTCTAGATAGAAGCATTTCAAAGATACTTTTTTATCATTATTACTACTCCCTTCTCATAATAGGATTTTTAAGGAGTGACAATATCTTTTTTAAGCCAATTGAAAAAATGGAAAACTACAGTAGTTTAAAATAAAAGTACCAAAGAAAGAATTTCTTCTTACTACAAACATTCCCACACATATTTTTACACCATGGTTACTGCAATAACACTGTTATTCATTATTTTCATCCAAATTAAATCATGTGCTAGCATTTTATAAATATTAACATATTCTTTTTCTGCCATGTTTACATCATAAAAAGACAATATAAAGATCAGAACTATTGCCTGCTTTTAAAAGGAAGTTTTGGGGGGTTTTTACAGTTTTACGGAGAAAAGGATGAAGTGGATTGTGGTAGGAATCACTAAGACAAAATCTAGGCAACCTGGATATCACTTCATTGTCAAAATATTTTCATTTCGGGAGAGAAAGGTAAGACAGTAGCAAATAATTTATACATCTACTGTCATGGCTCTATTTTCTTGTCTTCTATGTACTGTGTGGGTAAATAAGATGAAAACTGCAGCCTGTTTTCTGGTGTTTGTTATGAAAAGCATGGAAAATCTGTAAATTCCTTATATAGCAAAACAGAAGTTGAATAACTATTAAAAAAAGGAATTCTGCCCGAGTCCCATATTGTGCTTTTTTTATAAAGCAGAAGAGAGATATTATTTCTTGGAAGACTAAGAAAAAGCCCTGGAAGTTCTGGTTCTTTCATAAATGCCACGTCCTCCCCAATGGGAGTGTTTTCAGTTGTTGTTCTGTTGTGCTGTAACATGAATAAATGGTCTGACTTTGGGAAAACTTTCTATAAAGAAAAATATTATCTCACCCTGACACAAGGCAACATGAAATAATTGCGTCAACACCAGTTTGGCTTAAACAACATGCCTAAAAACCTACTGAAGTGAAAGTGCTGTAAATACAAGTGTTGAATATTAACTTTATGAGGTGCTTAACTGCACTGGATTGTAATGAATTATCTAGTTCTAGTGATGCTTTGGCACATTTCAAATGAGAACCATAAGGAGTTAAACTTATAGTCTTTAGTGACTTTCAATATGTTCAGTGACAATATAAGATCCCATTCATTTCCCAAGACACAGCCATTTTCAATAACATTTGATCATAAAATATATGAGCATTTCTCCACCTAAAAATGTTTCTGCTAGGAAAAAAATACTGGGACAACTTCCACATGCAACAGTCATCTCATTTGTCAAGTGATTCATTATAAAAATCCCACTAAAATGTACCTGTTCTGCTCTTGGACTCCTCTCAGCAATTAATATGCAGTCTCTTCATTTTATGTTTGTTCCACCTGTAAGTTTGGCGTGTTAAAAGGCTACAAGGACTGGCAAAGCAGAACTTTTCTAGCTGTCCAGTTTTTACTGAATGATCAATGCCTATATAAGACAATTTAAAGAGAAAATACTGCACAACTTTAATCTCTGCACATACTGCATGTACTTCTCTTGGTAACTAAGGCATAACTTGGCGTATTCTTTAAAAAAATGAGGATTTTAAATTTAAAACAATATCCTACTCTTAGATTTTACAGTATGGATTATTTTTATGTAGGAATAAGCTGTACTTTCTTGCTCACCTTTACAAATTCGTAACTAAGTAATATCCTCCCTTCTGCCATCATGTGTGATCTTACTTCTATCATACAAAACTTCCCTATCATGCACTCAGAGAAATGTTACAAAGATGGTCTGAAGGTCTACTCATGGGAGAAGTCCCATGTTTAAATTTCTTGGTTGCTCTTCAGCATGGAACGAGCACCTGTCTGAATGGCCCAACAGGTTCAGCAGCAGAACTGACGTGGTGGTGGAAGGCTGGGAACAGCCACCCCTGTGCATGACAGAGCACAGGGATCAGCCCCCTCCTGGGAAGGCAGTGGAGATGGGTGAGACTCACCCCATCCTCTGGCCCGGCAGCACTTCATCAGCTGTGCTTCAGCCAGGCTGAGGTACCACTGTGGCTGTTTAAAGGTGGGGATACAGACTCTGCATTCCTTGACACAAAGGTCTGCTCCAGGTACATGACTCCAGAGGCCTTATCCTGTTACCCCTGCTGAAATCAAAACTAAGAGGTTTTCAATGAGATTTAAGTGAGACTATTCTCATGTTTAAGTGCTTCATTTGATAAATGCCTTCATTTTCCCATTTAGTACCCTATCCAATATCCATTGTATTCAGTGGAAGAGACTTCTATTGTTTTGAGTGAGATCAACTTATATTATTGTATGGTCTTTATCCAGATTATGTCCTCAGTGTGCAAAACTAGTTGCCTTATATATATATATATATATATAATATATATATATATATATATATACAATGTGAAGATTTTTACAGTTGAACATAAATGTGAATGTCTGTTCTGCCAAAATTTTATTGCAGATCTGGAATTCTATCTTACTTATTCCTTTATAAAGTTTTGAAACTACATGAATCTGGATGATGACCAACAAACCCACAAAGTCTGCTCATACATTATAAACAAAATTTTGGATCTCAGGCATGATTTTAACTGATTATACCTCTCAGAGAGATCTGAAATTAAGACATTTATGAATTTAAATTTTTCTGGTTTGACATTATTATTCAAATTCATAATGATTCTGGATTCATTAAGAGTTGGAAGCTGGCCCAAATTGTTGCTGAAGGAGTTAAGTAACTTTGCTTTGGTAACTTAGTTGTCCCAAAGAGAACAATCATAGTTATTCTAAAATGAGGGAACTATACATTGTCTACTCAAAACTGGTTATTTTTCATTCATTAATCTCAAATCAGATAAAATAATCAGGTATCAGTATTCTGGTTTTCAAGTGTCAACTTCAGATAAAGTTCCCAAAAGTTTAATAATAAATCAGTGGGCAAAAAATGGGAATAAAACCTGAAACCCAAGACCCTGCTTCTAGGGCAGCAACACTACTTCCTCTAGTTTTGTATACAATTATATGTGCACATGAGATGCCTGTTTGGGAAAGAAAACACATCAAAATATGTGGGATATGCCCAGCCCTTGCCCTGGAGGGATCTCTGCTGAGACAAGAGATTTTGCAATTGCCCAGCAGGACTCCCTGAAAGGGGCAGCCGCTTCTTGGGTCATGGCGAGGAAAAGTGGACCCACAATCCTTTGAGAGACACTATGCAGATCTTTCTGTAACCCATTGGTCCGTCCCAGACCCTCTGTAACCCATTGGTCCGTCCCAGACCCTCTGTAACCCATTGGTCTGTCCCAGACCCTCTGTAACCCATTGGTCCCCCGCTGATCCCCTGTATCCCTATAAAAGAAAGCCACCTAGCTCTGTGAGGGAGAGAGCTCGTCCCTGGCTTTCCCCTTCGCCGGAGGGAACCAACAATAAAGCTACCTCTGTGCGGAACCAGCCACACGGGCCTTCTCGTCTCTCTCTGGTCTGGTTTGGCCTGGAGGTGCCCTGCAGAGCTGAGCTGGAATCACGAGCTGACAATCACTAAAGAGCTGACAGCCTCTGCAAGGGCCCTCCTTTGCCAGCAGCTGAGAGGAAGACACTGGGCCTTGGGAAGGCGATCCCTTTCGGGACCATCTCCCCGGACCAGTCACCTCTTCCTGGGTCAGAGCCACGGACCCCCCCACCAGCTGAAATAAAAATAGGCAGTGGCTGTCCCGCAGCAGTGGCTGGAGCTTGCTGGTGGCTCTTGTTTTGATAAAGTCTGTGCTGCACAGACACATTGCCGAAGGCTTGTAGTGTAAAACACGTTTCATTGGCAGTAGTTATGAGAGCATATCAGTTTATGGGGATGATTGTGCAGGTGGTGGTGAGTGTTATAAATATTTATGCTACTGCGAAGGAAAACTCCCTCCTGAAGGTGTTGGAAAGAGGGTCTCTGTTTTAAAGAAATGTTGAAATCCTTCCTCTCCTTTTTTACCTGATGTTAAATCATTGAACAGACTTTCAGTGTCTGTACATCTTCTGGGATTTTTCACAGCAGCAAAAATTGAGCTTTTGGTGCTTCCGAAGCATTCATTGAAAGAGGTCTATGTTAATCCAATGGAAATGACTGATCACCTTATTTCTATAATCTTGTGACAAATCATCACTGGCACGAGATGTAAATACAAGTAATAGTTGAAAAATAATTGTAAAGAAAATTGCTTCCATGGAATAATGCTACTCCCTGATGCTTATTCACATCACTACTGGTATTTAAACAAGAGAATCTAACTTGCATCTTAAATGTTCTTCCTGAATTGAGCCCAGGTGCCTTTGACAGAACTTGTTCCTTTAAATCTTTTGAGAATTTCAGAGTTGCATAGCCAAACTGAGTATGGTGTTTTCAGAGTAAGCTGTAACATGTAAATTTTCATAAAGATACAGATAATTTTTTGACATATTTTAAAATGATCAGGTTTTTTACCCAACAAAGAATCATACTCCTAAGTGAAGTTTACATTGTGCTTCAATGGGTTTTAAATGGCAGCATGAGGTCCACTTAGACACTTTTATTATTTTCTAGTTTATTCTCAAACTCTGCAACAGCAATGAAGGGAAATGTTGTAACTGAACTCGACATCACAAAAAAATCAGGAAATGTTTGCAATTTTGGTTCACTATAACTCATTTTAAGAACACAAATTCCCTTTCTTTGTACACATAAATGTCATGTGAAGGGCACATAAAAGTTTAGTCAAAAGGGGCCTATTAAAAGCAGCAGTGACATTAAGCATGAGCAATGAATAAAATGTATAATTTCAGAATCATAAAAACACATGGTTTCATTAGACTGGCGTGTGGTGGTTCTCTCCCATGTCTCAGAAGAGTTGGTATTGATCTGACTATGAAGCTGTGACAATAAAACTGTACTCTATTGACTGCAGCTGCAGGGTCTCCAAATATTATTTATTGAGGCAAGCAGAACGGCAAAGCAAAAGCACTGCCCCAGTAATAAGTGGTAATTGCTGGGAAGTGAAGCATTGCACTCCCTATTGACCCTTGCATCCTGAAATCTCGATGGATTATATTTAACTCCATTAGGATTGGCATTATCAAATTACATAAACCACATTACAGAACAACCAGCCTCAGTTTAGATCATTGATTTTCGATTATACTGATCGTCCATATGATTCAGAAGTAGCATCTATTACCAGTGATACGATATCAGTGTTGATCTGTGGTGGTGGAAGTGCTGTTTTATTGCAATGAGATAAATAACACTGAAGAAAAAAAGTAACTATTCTTCTAGCACATTGGCAGATGTAATTATTCCTGTAAATAAAAGTATTTGTAGAATGAAAATTGTGTAGTACAAAATGTACATACATTTCTAAAAGCTCTGATACTTCCTCTTTTTTGTGTTAAAGACATTAAACCATTTCTGTTAATTTCTCACTCTGTATAGATCTATGTATTACCAGTGATGATGCCAAGTTTCTGATATTATCAGAAATGTGTTGCCTTTTTAAGAGAAAATAAAACTGAATGGAATATCTGCCTACCTAAACAGCTACTGCTGAGCTGTTCCTTATTCTGAATGTCACTGATCTGAATTTGATATGTTCTCAAGGGTCTATGATATCCTTCCCAACCTCTACTGAAGTGTCTCATCATGGAGCTGAACTATTTACTGAGCCCTAAGGCTCAGACAATTTTGATGTATCCCTTACAAGCCTAATTCAAAGATAGAATTCATTACACCACTTAGAGAAAGTTTTTAGAAAGTCATGAATTTTGATTTAGGGATACCTGGTTCATTCACTGGTACTGGGCTGGGGTGATGTCGATTGCACACACTAATTTTCTTCTCAGTTTTACATTGAGTATCACAAGTTTTTTAAAAGGAATTGTCTTTTCAAAGATATTTTTTCAAATATCTTTGAAAAAAAGGTTTTTTTTCAAAGATATTAGATTTTATTTATGTGTTTAAACTGTCCATTACTAGGATTAGAAGAACCAGTTCAAAGTCTGAAAGCAAAGGATATGTCTGAAAAGAAAAAAAAATGACGTTTTTAAGCAGAGATGAAGAGACTCACTATTTATAAAAGCGGGGATTAAAAGTCTTTTTCAAAAACTCACCCATTCATTTCCATCAGAGTTCAGCATGAAGATTAGTTTCCAATACTAATTATTCCAACTTTTAATCCTCTTCCTTTTACTTGACATCAAATAAATGTGGCTACTAAAGTTACTGGTATTTTGCAACATTAAAAATGTTCTGCTTAGTTGGAAGATTCATCCTCAATTTACAGCGGTAACTCATGACATGTAAAATTTTAACATAAATTAATGTCTGAAAAGTTAAGGTGTATGAGAACAGAATATATTGATTCAGAATGATGCTTATTATTTTGAAGAGCCTTAAAATTCATATACTTTACTAAATAATTCCTAAGAAGCATAAAAATAGATGGATTGAGTGACACGACACTGGAAAAAAGTTCTTTGCACATCAGTAGGAGATCACTACAGACCTGTCATTGCCTGAAGTGAACTGGATGATAAATGGCCCAAAAAGACAGGAAGATGAAATTCTAATAAAGTTTCAAAACATTTTCATCGCAAAGATGTGAATAGTTCATCTATCTTTATTTCTGATTTGAGCCATAAAAGTAAAACCAGGTAAGGAAAAGTATAGGGCTTTTTCTTTTGCTTCTAGTCACTTCATTTGACAGTAGGAAGTTCTCTACTCCTAAATTCTCTTTCCTTCTCATCATTAATACTGTTATTAGGACATAGGCTCATCCCTGTTAAATATAATTCTTGGTAAAGTGTATTTCTGTAATTCATTAAACTTTATACTGAATTTAGCAAACAATTTAGTAATCATGGTTTCCAATATGTAGTGAGCAAAATGTCAGGAAAACCACAGTGTATGGAATTTCTGTTTGGTCATGAATGTCTCTGCCTGAGTAGCAAATGTGAGTAGTTGACTCTTTAATGCTACACTGTAGTTAAATAATAGGTTATAAACAGTCAGGATAATGACTTCACTATTATAACAACTCCAGACCTCCTTGACATAGCTAATAATTAGCATTGAATATCATACAGAAATATGCCATGTTCTGGCCTCTTGATTGTTGTTCCAGTCTTGGCATTTCAGAACCTTGATGTACTAAAATAAGGTTGTTAAATTAAGATCCTGAAGAATATGCAATATTAGCGAGTACATTTGTAGTTTATAACTGGGAAGGTAGTTGATACTGAATCTGTTTCTCAAAACTGTGGGCTTTTCAATTGTGAGAATCCTATCAATATAAATAGAAA
The DNA here is from genome assembly GCF_041296385.1 of Aphelocoma coerulescens. Taxonomy (NCBI): domain Eukaryota; kingdom Metazoa; phylum Chordata; class Aves; order Passeriformes; family Corvidae; genus Aphelocoma; species Aphelocoma coerulescens. The sequence continues at coordinate 11,870,791 of NC_091025.1, read as the reverse complement.
TCAATTATGTGATAAACACTAATAAATAAAGTTATGTATGATATGCCTGATGTATTGACTAACATGGAACAAGAAGGCATATTTTGTCAGCCAGATATTGCTCAAAAATCTGCAGTTTGCTTTTGTCTTGCCTTGACAGGAAATGTCTTTAACAATAAAGTCAGAAGTGATGGAGGGAGGACAACTCTTCTGAAAGAGAATGTGTATATGTATATATATACAAACAGTCACATAAATTACATAAATATATGCATCTGACTTTGATTTACATTGATTTCTTCAGAATTCTATAGTATTAAAATATTTCACTCGTTCTGCTTGGTCTGTCTATTTCTGTCCTTTGAAAGTACATCAGTTTTGAAATTTGAAATATAAACATTATCTCAGATGCAAAATTATAGAAAAAACTACTATCTCCTTTTTATTTCTTGCATATTGATTTCAATAACCATTCAGTAGTTCCAGGGCCATTTATTCTTTTCAAAGAGAAGGCTGACATGCTGGTTAAGCTATAAAGCTGGTATTCAATTTCCTGTACCCCCATAGGCCTCTTTTGTGATTTTGCCAATTCACGTAGGCACTTTGTACTTTAATTTCCCCTCACTATAACAGAGACAGTAGTACCTTCTTATATCAGTTATATCTTGGGAAGCATTAGGACTGTGAGATATGAAAACAGAGGCCATATAACTGTTTCACAGAGTGTGACAGATGTATTTTTAAAGAGGACCTTGCATAACAAGACTTTTTGGAGAACATAGGGAACAATTGTAGTTTTCCAATGTGTTCCCCTTCTATATGATGAGCTATCCCCTCAAAGATAGAAACAAATAAACCCTGAATAGGACAGCATAAGGCAAGAATTTTACAGAGTCTTATGACAGCAAAAATAAACAAGATGGAGTAAATGAATTTACCCTTTTTTTTCATTATTCAGAAAAAATAAAAGTCATTTCTTTACACATTTGCTTCAAGCACATTGCTCCTTCATTACTACTTTTGCTACTGGATTTTTTTTTCTTTTAATATTAAGAAAAAGATTAAGAGTAGAAACTTTGCTAATGGAAAAGACTGCTAAAGGAAATCCAAGTTTGTACTTGCAAAGTGATTTGAGGAGTGAAGATTGCAATGCTACCTCTAAGTGACAGGGCCAGGTCTGAAGACTAAATTCACTGTTCTATGTAAAAGAACTTTACTTACATCTCCCTTGAGCTCTGCTTGAATTCTTCCCCAGTTTACAGAGTGAAGTGGGAACCCTGGAAGAACAAATTGTCCATCATTTAAGCATATTGATCCAAATCAGTCTTGTACAATTAGCAGCTCAGTCAAGAGCAGCATGGTTTCCAAAGACGTCTATTCCATCTTCTAGAACACTGAAATAAAGGCAGCACTACATGCACATACACACTGACTTTCACAGCAATCTTGTCTTTGATGTCACCTACAACTGAACAATAATTTGCAATTGTGGCAGTCATTCAAGAAGTTATTTCACAGAAAAGTCATGTCTCAATTTATGTTTCCCAAGTATCCTAATTAATTTTTTTAAGTAGAAAATAAATGCAGTTACATTTACTTTCATGAACTTTGTCACTGGTAAAACCCCATCATATCAGGTTTATTTTTTGTAGCATGATTGCTCAGATGCAGGAGCAAAATTACGTATTTGTAATGAGAGCTGAAAAAAATTCAGAGAACTCCTAAACATTTTAGAAAACACTACTACCTTGTTTCCACTTAAATAGCTACCCATTAAAAGGGAGAAATTTGATTTTGAAAGAAGTTACTACTACTTGGTAACACGCTACAAAATGGGAAACTGTTTTCATTCCATGGCTAGATTAAAATCTAACAAAATTTAACTATCTCATAAAGAGCTGTTTATTATTTTATAATTTAAAAATTTTTGAAAGTGATGTCACATTTATTCACTTGCATATATTTCACTACTATCCAGATTTTTCTTCATTTAAAAGCTTTCTCTAAACCAAAATGCTAGCTGATATCTTTTTCTTTTCAGGTATAATTTAGTGTCATTGAGTAAAAAGATAAATATGTGAGTTGCAGCCACACTTTGGTAAAGTAAATGTTTGGCTACCGAAGCAACAACCATTTGAAATAAGTTTTCCACACTACTGTAGGATATAGCAAGAAAGACAGGGAGGCACCACGTGCTATGGGAAAATAGGAGGAAATATAGCAGTAGAATGATATCAGGGAATACAATTTTTAAGCAGATATTATCTTGTCTCAGTGGGGTAGCTGGTAAATTTTGTGAATGGATGGCAGTGCCTACTATTTGATATATCTGAGAATAATCAGCTGGGAGGACAGGAGATGAGGAGAGGAGGTTGATCATGACTAGAGATTGATTTGGGATTTCATCAATGTTCAGGGAAAGTTACTGGTCCTAAGTCCTACATTTTCACTGCCTAAAGGAATAATATACAGCCCTCATGCTAGGTTGCACTAAGACAAGGGAATGGACACTGGACAAAAGGATATACTGATGTACTGAAAGGAGGAATTAATTACTTGAAGCATTAGGAAATGCTTCTTGCCAAATAGCTGGGTCACATCAACCTCGTGTGCACCCTGGGTGTGTAACTAGTGTAGCGTACCTTTACACTACATTATCTAGAGGCACACGCTTTCTCTACTGAATAAGAAACAATTTTAGCGTTCCTGTATTTCTCTGCTGGAACTTAAATCCATTGTGTGCTGCTTCTTTTATAAAAGCACTCTTTCCCAGAGCCACTTCCAGATGACATGGCATGACAAAGCATGTCTAACATGGGCTTGTGTACTCGAAACAGTCATCCAGAGAGATGGATGCAATATCCCAGTGTGAAGGGATGAGACTGGCTCTAATTTTCTGTCTGGGGGTAGAAGGTTGTTTAAATAGCAGACATGAGTGTGGTGGGGGTTGTTTGGTTTCTGGTATCCTTCCTATGTGATGCTCTTCAGAATTATCTGGTGTCATTGAAGTGCTTGACAGACGTTTACAAGCAAATATAAGGACATTATTTGTGCCGTGGTAGTTTAGAAAAGGAGAATGTGGTTACAGTGCTCGGCTATGGTAGCAGGGGATCACATCTCCAGCTGCAGCCCGACATGCAAAGTGACTGACTGCTAGAAAATGCATCTCAAGGGAGGAGGCAGGGAAGAAAGCAAAGGGAAATTTTCTCTTTGGAGATGTGAGACATGAACAGGAAAAATGTACTATTGTGCTGCCATCCTACACTGCTTCTTGAATACTTGATCCTGCTGTTCTCTGTGCTGATACTCTACTAAGCATAAAAGAAATGCTATTCAATTCAGACTCCGTTAGGTAACATGGGAATCTACGCTATCATCCTATGTCATGAAATTGTTGGACTCAATGTGGATATGTAGAAAGTTGCTGGTATTATAGATAACATCAGCTGGCTCTAGATAAAGCAGCCTGCCCCGAGGGGAGAGGGCTGGGAGGGTGGGAAGGGGAGTGGAACAACTGCTTTGAGTGTCTTCGCTGATGCCAAATCACATCATTTTGTTTATCTCAGAATAAAGATTTCTGGGGTAGAATCAGTCCTGCATGATAGTTCAGGGATTTTTTATAATGTGCAGAAATGTTTTAAAACTCGGTGTTTTCTATTCTTCTGTGAAAATCCTGCTCCCTAAATCACTACCACTGCACATAAAGCATGCAACATGATGTACGTGTCCTGAGCCACAGTGTGAACCTCTTAATTTAAACTTACTTGCCCTATTCAAGTGATTCAGCATGTAATTAAAGTCTATCACATTATAAAAATTAGCTACAGATCATCATTTGTTACAAGTGTGACTCACAAGGGCTAAGCCTGCTTAATATTCTGGTTGGCAGCAAAATGTTCGAGGGCAGAATCCAGATCAATACACACAATTTTTTTCAATCTTCCCTGTGGTAGTAGTGTTGTACATTTTGGCATCACTGTCTTGCCAACTGTAATGAAAGAAATTGTCATTCAAAATAAGACCAATTAAAAACTGATGTCCTTAAAAAATAGCACTGCAGCCTTTTTTTTTTTTTTCTTTTGGATCCACCATGTTCAGCAGACCACCATGGCATGAATTGCCATTAATATGTCATTTCCCTTTCCTGTTATCACAATATAAAAGACCTTAGCTCTGACCTTTCTATCAAAACATCCTTTGTTTAGAATGAAAGCTATTCACTGTTAGACCCTTATCTATAGAGCTTAGCCAGCGGATCAAATCCAAAGAGCAGAATTCGTTTACTTTGTATTAAATGAGCTCAGTTAAGAAGTTTCAATTTTGGCAGAAAGGTGCATTAATCACAAGGAAAAGAACAGATCTCACTTTTCACAGCTTCTGGTTTACTTTCAATACAGTTACACAGTAAGGCTTTTGTTCCTTAAAAGTAGCACTGTATTTAAATACAGTAAATATAACAAAATTACCTTCTTAAAATTACACTAGAGTTCCTACAGTACAGGATGTCCATAATGACCTCAGTGTTGCATGACTAACTTTACAGCTTCAAAAAGGTTCTAAATTAGTTTGGACAGATGGGTTTTATCCAGAGGAAATCAATGAGTTTTTGTGAGTCTGACTTAATTTTTATGCAGCCAGTACTTTGAGATGAAATTAAAATATGTATAAAAAACATATTAAAGTTTCCCTTGGGTTCATAGTTGTTTGTACATTTACAAGGTGTTAAAGAGATGATTTAAAAACTAACTATATGAGGGATCAATGCAAGTATACTATGATTTATGGTCTTTCATGACATTTTTGACACTTCTGGTCTAACGTCTTATGTGTTTTGAACCACTAATTATCTTCTAATTCATAAGGGTTTAGTGACATTTTATAAGTGTAATATAATATAAAGAGCTGTATCACATGGAAAGTTTTAGAAGAAAACACACTTTACAAGTTGTAAATAAAGATGTGCTGCACCAGTTAAAAATTCACTTGATTGCAGTACCTCCAAATGGGGAGGGGTTCCCCATTTGCCAACAAAATTGGCAGATTTTTAACTTGCTACTCAGTATTGAGGGCCAAAATCTGGAAAGAAAAAGGCAGGTTTTCGTAGATTTAGTGCTTTCACTGTGTAAGATCATATCCAACCCAAAAATTTATCTGCCTGGTCAGCTATGATCTGACCATCTCCAGAATCATAAAACCCTTGATATACTCAAATTTTTATATACTCCAAAAATGAACAGAAGCTGGAATATTCTTCTGGAGACTCATAAGAATTGAATATTTCATACTCTTCTGTTGAACTGCCACAACTTAGTCTTGCAATTGACTCAGAGCAAGTAGAAAGGTTCCCATAACAGGACTTTCAAATAGTCCCTAAATTATCCAAGACCAAAAATCTCATCAACTTTCCATTCTGGTTTAGATGCTTCATAATATCACCTGTGGGTACAACACAGTCTAGGGACTCACAATAATGAATGGTTTTTAAAAATACTCCTGTGTCTCTTCATTTTCTCATAATAATTTAGCTCAACATAGCTAAGAAACACACTAATTTACAAATCTGCATAAAATAAAAAGAAACAAACTTGAAAAATTTATCCCCTAATTCAGTGCAGTCGTTAGCAGTGAACACCTGGAACCTTATAATGATTCCCCAAAGTCTTTTTAGAGATGCAAAGATGGTTCAGTGTGTTTGTTTACTTTTCTGGGGAAAGGAGTGCAAAATAAAGTGAAAAACATTGCCCAGTTCTGTATTCAGACACATCTACTACTACTGTGTCTGAATTGTATTTCAAATATAGCCTTCAATATTGGATTGTAACTTGATGAAACCTAAGGGAGTCCTTCTCTTTTCCTAATCTCCAAATATATACAAAATGTTTACTGTTAGCTTGCAAATACTTAATAATGCATAGATAAACTTCCAATTCCTTAAAATCTGTGCATTTCAGTCTGTGAGGCAAGTTTTAAAGCCATGTAATAACTGGGAAAAAAAATCAAGAAAAAGGAAGACAGGAGTACATAGCATTTAGATAATTACAGACATGCAGGGAGAGTAAATTACAAGAGGCTCATTAATGATACTTCTATTATCAAGAATCTAAGCAAAAGTATTCTTACTCTTCTACATTTTGCCCAGTTTTGTGGTAATTACTAGTGATGACAATTGGTGTGATCACTATGCTGAACCTTACTGAGGCATCCTTTTTTCCACATCATACAATAGGTACTATCCAATAATACTACTAATGATTTGTCTTCAGTGAAGTAGAACCTTAAAGCCTGTTCTAGATCCTCTGGGATCAGAACTGGGCAATGTATTTCACTTAATTTTACACTCTGTGCTTACAGTAGAGAATAAGATAGAGAAAAACAATCTTCTGATGACGTTTTCAAAAAGCAAAGAATTGTTGGCTTTCAACAGATTGCAAATGAAGGAGGTAATTTTGCTACTTCACTCCTATTAAGCTGGACTTTCCTTTTCAAAGGATATTATTTGCCATTGATCAACTCTTAACATTCAGAGCTTCCTCTTCAGCTTTCTGGCAAGCCTAACACATACATGACAGCACACCACAAGCATGAAAACCAAGACTTTGGATATTGCACACTGACAGACCCCCAAAAAATCCAGGAAACTGAAGATTGGTTAGAGTTTCTGAAAACAGACATGGAATTTGCAGCAGGCAAAAAACATCCCCTGTCAGCCCCAAGTAAGAATGAGAAAAGAGAAACTCATGACACTGGGAGACTCTTTTAAATGTTGTGACTTTAACCTACTTCATGTTGAAGTCAAGAAAGCCATGGTCTCTACAAAAAGCAGGTTTACTCTAATTACCTTGATCTCAGTTCTACATGATCCAGGACAATAAGGGTACAAAACTTCTCCCTAAATGTCTAGGTTTCAGAAAATTCCTCTTAAAACACTTTTTTTTTTCCTATTAAAAGTCAGTCATTCAAGGCAAGCTGAAAGCACAGAACAATGAAAAATGTCCTGCAGCAGGAAAAAGGTAATATATAAAATACCAGACAGATGTAGATACACAGAAATGAAAGATAAAACAATGCTCTAAAAGATGAGGGCTCATTACCTTTTCTGTTGTGTGTCTCTACACCTAACTCATTGTTTGGTCAGGGACAGAAAAAATCCAGATCCCTTTATCAAACATGAAGAAGGCAGCAGTGGTGTTAGAGCATGGGCAAGCAACAGAGAGCTTCAGAGAACTGAGATGTTCAAGCAGCTCTTGAACACTTGAACATTTTCTCATACTCTCAGCGTTTTGCTCTCAGGACAAAGATAATCTTACTGTCAGAGCAGCTGAGTCATGCAACTCTGAGCTGATTTCGATTCCTTCTGCTTCTTTTTGTTATGAAAGAGTCCCTCTATGGAATTCACGAAGTTATCAAGTCTTGAACTGAGTGCACTTCAATTCTACATCTCAGCGTCCTTTCAGCTTGATCTCTTTGCTGTCACAGCTTCTGATGATTTCAGTGTTTGTGGGTTTTTTGTATGGCTGCTGATAAACACCTCCCCTTAATTCTCCTTCCCACCTACAGAGTCTGCATATAGCAGTGTTTTTTCCACACTCAAATAGATACACATTCAACTTCTATCAGAATAGATACTAGTTGAGGAAATGAAAAGGAAAAATTACCATTATTTTAATATACAAATGCTAATATTGTACATGCAATTAGAGTGGGAAAATCTTTCTCTGTCTTTATTAAATAGCAGAACTGTACAGTGAGCCTTGAGAAATCTGTGTATTAACATACTGATATTGGGTATTTTTATCAACATATACAGACAAAAGTTTAATATCTTCAAATGAATAACATACTTGCATGTGTAATCTGGCTACCTTCTAGTAAAATGAATTATGCTACTGTATATCAAAGAATTATGTAGAGCATGGATTGGAATTTCTGCATTCCGTAAGGATAATGTAAGCAACATAAAATTCTGGAAAACATTGCAATTAGATTCTAAATTACTTTACAGTCCTTAAGCACATGAATCAAGCTGAGAAATTATCTCCCCAAAACTCATTAATCAAATCAAGTATATAACATTCCTTAACTAATGCTGTCTATTCCATGAAATGTGTATACAGAAGGCTTTCTTTTTTACTTCTCTCATAACTGTTTATATGCACATTGAAGAAATATGCCCAGCACTCCTTGCAATAGTTCCAGTAAAAAAAGTACCATGAAAACAAACCTCTAATAAAGAGATTAATTATTAGTAGGATCTATGAAGAAGATCATAGAAGCAAAGGTGTACAAAACTTTCTGGGTACAGCTTCTTAAGGAATTACAAAAAAGAAACCTGTTTGCAATCCACAAAGTGCATTTCACTCAACCTGAGTTTCTCTGAGTTTCAGATTGTAAAAGAAAATAAAAACTGAAAGTGAAACTCAGCTTGAGAGCACTAGGTTTTATCTTGTTTTACATCAAAACCTAACAAAACTGTGAATTTTTCTTGCTTTCAGCATGAAACTATAAATCACCGCAGGTTTTCTCAAACATTTAATTAACCTTAAGGTCAGTTCCTCAGGGTTAAATGCTGTTGTCACTGGAGAAAATGGGATTTTTGCCATTGACTTCAGTGCAATCAAGCTTTGGCCCATAGTGAATTATTTAAGTGAAGCCAGTTAGTATGAGCTGGGGAATACTATAAGATAAAACTGAATAATTACTTAGTAGGATTAAAGTAACAAACCAGGATATATTATTTAGAATTAATTATTCATCTATCTATATTGATTAGATTTGGTAGTGAAAAACTTTAAAGCTAGCAATTTTTTCCCAAATTCCTTAGCATCATCCATTCTATTGCAAAGGTTCACAGACTAGGCCAATTATCCAAATGTCTTTGATTGATACCAGACAGAGTGGTAGGAAAAATTATTGTAATAACTGTTCAAATTCTTGGTTGTATTTAAGATAGAAATTCCAAAAAATGGTTTTGAAATGGAGAGAAAGTACAATGTAGGATTTAGGTAGTTCAATCACTAGTGCTAGCTTTTGCTGTAGATGTGTACTTGGAAATGCAGGTAGGCACTGGAAAGATTTTGGAAAATATTTTAGATCCTACTCAAAGTTGTGTGTCTAACTGTACCTTAGATGCCTCGAAAGTATCACTTTTAGTCCCTTTTAAAACACATAAAATAAATGTTGTAAATGAACCAGGTAGGTACCAACAGACAGATATGGAAGTGATTAACACAATCCAGAGCTTTAATAGAATTCTTTATAGTGATCACTATGGGAATCTCAATTGAGCCTGGAGGCCTTGATTCAACAAAGCATTTAGGCTCCTAACTTCCCATTGATTTCCCATTTAAATTAATGGCAAGTTTGGACCTAAAGACTTCATTAAACTTGGGACTAAGTGATTAGACTTTGGTGATATTTTCAGGACACTGCATTCTTGATCACTTACAGAATTCTTGGAAAGGATTACTTTGTGTTAGGGATTTCAGGTTATCTATTGGTAAATGCAAACCCACTTGTCACACAGTCTTTACGTGTGTGGGTATGCTCTGGAACATCAAAGAACAGCAGCTCTCTGTGCCTCTCCCTGCAATTGTACATATGCCTGCCTCCATCTGTGTGTCCCAAACCTGTCTGACAGGCAGCTGTGTTGCAAATCACCACACTAACAGAAGGGTATGAAGTTTTACATGACAAAAAATTGTGAAAGTGCAAATGCGGGCCCTGTATGTGAGAATTGAATCCTGAACAAAAGTTACCACAGCTCTACATGCAAAGGACACTGGAAGGGGACTCCAAGGCTGGCACAACATCCTGCCAGTTTCCCTGAGAGGAGCAGGAAGGTAGCCCTGGATTGAGAGTGCAGCTTGGTCTGGGGATGAATCCATTCCAAATGGGGAACTGAACATCCTCCCCTGCAAGTTTCACACAACCTATCAGAAAAAGAACATACATTGCCTAGAAATTGCATGCATAACTTCAAATACATATTTCATTTGAGAATATTTGACGATGGTGTCTTTAAGAGATCGCTATTTTACATACAGGTAGTTAAAATTATTAATGACCGTATTAATTCACTCCTAGATCAGTTTTCATATTCATATCTACTTCATTCATGTACATGGTTTTGTCCAAACACACATAGACCTTGAAAAGCCTGAGGTTCTGGAATAAAGCATGAGATATTAAAAATATCATACATAACTATAATAGTTTTAAGCTATGCTTTGCTAAATTAAAGCTCTGTAATTAACTTCTGTAAGTATGTCATGCATTCACATCTTACTCTGTTGTGAGGAACTGCTGGCTTTTTTTTGAATGAGCAAATTAGAGTAATTTCAGGCATGTGTTTCTTTTTTCCACTATATTTTTACGTAGAATCAATACTTTTCTTCTTCCATCGCAGGTAAGCATTGTTGCTGTGTGATTTAGAAGCATGATACAGTTTAAAAAGATCTGCTCATCTAAAATTTGGTGGCAAACAAATGTGCACAGAATTATAGAAGCCATCTACTGACATTTGATTCTTAAAAATAAAAATAAAGGATGATGTTTTGTTTTTTTTTGAAGACTGTAGGGAAAAGCCAACCAAAGTAGTTTAAAATTATTATCCCGTGCTCAATTTCATTTTAAAAGCACTTGGAGATGGGGCTTTTTTTGTTTTGGTTTTTTTTTGTTTTTTTTTTTTTTTTAATGAAATGTGCAGAATCTCTTTCACTGTAGTGTAAATATGCTAACAGAGCTCACTCTTGAAACAAACATACGTGATTTTTCCAATCCTGTATTCTTAATGTGTTATAGTTCAATGTGATAGGTATGATTTTTGACATTATGGGCTCTGGTTAGATCAGAAAGGGTATACAAATCAAATAATATAGATTAGATGCTATGCTGGTCCATAACTATTAAATGGGGTCATGGTTTCCAACTAGCTAATAGACTCTTATGTACTAAATTATTTCATGGAATTCAGTACCATCTATCCATCATAACACTGACATGCATAATCTTAGGCAATTAATTTAAAAATTCTTTCCTCTTCTTGCTTCTGGTTTGGATGAATTGTTGCTGAGGCAAATTACTTAGGTAGTTGTCTGTGTTAACAGCACTAATATTTTTAATTAGCAGTGGACTCTGCATGACAATTTGCTATTCTAAGTGGAAACAAAAAGAAAATACTGGGATTTTAGTTTCCATAACTGGTTAGAAATAACAAGTGTTCATATTGTATCACAAAAACGTGTTTCTTCTCAACAATGACTTTCCACATAATCAGTCTGTTCTTTTGAGGCAGTCATGTGAGAGGAATTTGACATACTAATACACACAGTGAATTAGGGTTCTGAGTAACAAAGAGTATCTTCAATGTCAGTGGACTTTTCATATGAAGCTTGAAGAACAGAGTTTTGTACTGACACATTCAAAATCAGCAATAGACTTATTTTCAAGAAATTAAGCCATTATGAAGTGCTATATTTTTATCAAAAGTCCAATTTCATAACTCTGCTTGAAAAAAAAAGTGCAATATCTTCAAATGTGTTGGAAGGCAAAGTCATTGACCATTGGCAAGGTACTGTTCCCTTTTCTTTACACCCAGTAGTCAGAGCAGTTTTATAGTTATATAGTAATGTGCAGTGGTTTGGAAGAGAGACCCCTTAAAAAAACCCTGACATAAAGAGTCAAAGACAAAGAGCCACAGAGACTTGAACAGAAAAGTCCAAATGCTTTTCTACATGAAAATCTAAGTAATTCTGGCAATTTTGGTATAAAGTCAGATAATCTTCTGTATCACATCAATAGCCTGATTTCTCATGCTAAACCTGAGATTTGGTTGGTCAATCTTGAAGCTAGTGACACTACCAGGGAGGGGTGACCTTTACATGTGTATTAACACTGTCATTTAATAAATGAAATGCTAATATTTCCAAATGGCTGTCAAGGTAGAAATATAGCCCTCTCTCAACACTCAGTTGAGAAGTTCAAAGGATTCTTCTGTAGAACTCATTCTATGTTTCCTAATCAAGGTAGCAGAACACTGACATTTGCATCACTGCGGTAATTCCTTACTTCTTAAGAAATCCAAATTAAAGGTGTTTAGGATTTTTTAAATCAACATTATGAAATAATGGGTAGGCCAGTAAATAAATAGAATGGACGGCATCCTGATAAGTATTGTGTAAGCAATTATTGTTGGATGAGTTTATAAATGCTTTAGAAGAACTTTATAAATGTTTTACTCTATTGGCTATTTGACTGTAATAAATAACACACAACACTTCAGAATAACTACTGTTCGTGTCAAGAAGGCCCATATAGAAAATTAATGAAAGGAAAATAAGAAAAAAGCTGAACTGAAAATAAATGAGGAAAATCTGATAAGTGATAAAAAAGCTGAAGAGACAGGACAAGCAGAGAGAGACTAGTTATTGTTATCCACAGTGATAAACACTCATTGCCCATGTCACTCTGCAATGCTATCACCAGGTTTGGAAAATATGCATGAAACACTTCGGTTTCATTTTGAAAATTTACAAGGTTCATCAGGACCGCTTGATCAAATCACAGATTTACAGTATGCTGTTATCTGTCACAATCAATTAAAACATGAGAGACTTAAGTGGCCATAGAACACTTGGGAGGTCTGTAATGTCCCTGATAAGACTGTACAACACCTCTTAATAGTGATGAAAATTAGAAGCATGCCTGGACAAGAAAAGCAGACTTCTCTATGCTTACATGTTTGAAAACTCTATGGAAATGCCAGAAAGTCCTGTTGACAGCTAAAAGCTCAGCATTATCACATCTGATCCCCTCTGAATGACTTCAGTACCAGGATAAATATTGCCTGCCAGTACTACTGAGAAAAATATTTACAGACTTTTGTTGGAGAAATGTTTTCCTGTTTAGAAAAAAACACTCTCCAAATGAATGTTGCCATGACCTGGTAAGCAGGGGGGAACACAGAGACTGCTGGTTATAATTAGCTGCTGCAATTGCTTGCTGCTCTGAAGCAGTAACTGAGATCTGCATTGAGAGGAAGAAAAAAAGTAGCTTGGAAGAAACAATAGGAAAAGTTCCCTTTTTATATACCATTTTTGTAAATAAAGAATCATGCTAGGTGGAAGATTCTAGGGTTTTTGTTGTGGCTAAATTGTTTTGGATTTTGTTACAGCCATTTTGTCTTATTCTTGTTGTGAGTCACTGTTGGGTTTAGGAACCCAGAAGGAAAATCTCTCTTCAAATTATTGCACGCCCATCACCTAAATATGAGATGCAATACAGTGAGGGCAAACATGGTACCCATGAGATTTGGGTTAAACTAGTAAAACTGTTATAGCTTTGTAATTCAAACACACTTTACGATGAAAGTATGCACTTATTTTTGTTTCGGTTCTAGTTACAGAAAAACAAGACTTACTCACTGGATAGACTTTCCCAGTCCCACACATCTCTTGTTAAAATATTGATATAAATGTTTTGCCTCCCTGTCTCTCTCCTCATACACACACAGTACAAAGGTCACCATGCAGAAGACATGCAGAGTTATTTCAGCTGCTCTGTGCTACCTAACGTGCTCTGCGAAGCACATCAACAATTTGGCCAGTGCAGTAGAATTTGCAAGGATGGGGAGGACTCTGCCCCCCCAGCCCTGCCCCACCTCCCATGGATTTCTGAAGTTATTCTTTCTTAAGCTGTAAAACTCAAATTCCCAAGATAAATAAACTTCTTTTGAGTTCATCATCCTGGTACTTAGAGAAGTTTAAAACTGTTGCAAGATGCAGAGGAATTTCAGCCATGGTTCCAGTGCTCCCCTTCCTAACCTACACATTAGAGAGCATTGAGGCTTTAATTTGCAAACATAGCAGTGCTCTGCATTTGTATGTTTGCTTTGGTGGATGAGGGGAGAAGACTGACAGCAAATATTATTTGCTGAGTTTTGAAGCCTCTTTTAGACTTAGATTGGATTGATTCACTTGAAGTCCATAAGTTTGCAAAAAAAAAATTTTAGCTATCCTGCATACAATTCCCTACTATTTTTAAATATAAATTTAGTATTTTAAATCCATCTCATGTGTCCTTAACCAGATTTTGTCTTAAGCAGCTGTGACTGAATTGTAAAATCTCACTCTTGTGTCTGGTTTCACATCTGGCAACACCCAGCTAACAGTTACAACTTAGAGTAATTAAAGGAGGTTTTACAAAAGCCAAAAATATATATAAAGAATAAATTATTAAATCACTATTTTGTTTTCTAACCAAATTTGCAGAAACTTTATAAGTAACTGGGTTACCCAGTTATTTCTAAAGGTGTTGATCAAAATAAGAACATGCTGAGGAAAGTAAAGGCAAGCTTGTAAATGGGTGGGGACTGGGCAACGTTAAGCTACCATAATTACTAGCCAGCAGTATGTCTCCACTTTGATGTCAACTATATGCTTTCTTTTGTCTCAGAGAGAAAAAAACTTCAAAAGATTTAATTTCAAGACAATAAAGGGCCTTGCTAATGCATGTACAGACTTTAACTGTAAATGGAAATTTTTAGTGTCAAAGATAAATGTAAGTGGGTCAGGACTAAATATTCATTTTGTGTGTTATTTGTGTAACACATCCACCAAATACATTCTTTACATGAGTACTATATAGGGTATAGCTTATAAAAATAATAATGATGGATTTTTTTTACGAGAAATCTACATCTTTGTCTCTATAATTTTGTATATGTCTGATACTTTAAATACGACATAACCCTAAAGGAATTATAAGTATGAACAATTCTACTGACTTATAAAATATATAAAGCTCCATATATAAAGGAGATGGCCATGACATCATCATTCCTAATCAGAAACCACACCAACATAAATACTTTTGAACAAGTATGGATATTAAAAATACTTTGTCAAACTGATTATTTTTAATTAAAGATCTGACAATGAAAACATGCTAAGAATATAGGACAGATATTAATGCAATTATTTTCAATAACTGTATTAGGTTTTGGGTCTATCCTCAAATAATAGATAAAACCAATTAATGATACATGTCAGTGCTTTTTTTAGATCTTGAAAATGTAGGAGGGAGAATTAGAAAAGAGTATGAATGAAACTGTTTGTTCACGCAGCTGTAAAAAGAGCCTGATTTGGTCGAACTGAAAATTTACTGCACAAACTGAGATAACTGCAGAGAAAAAGGTCTGCTTCATTCATTATGAATAGAAGGAATATTTCATTTTCAGAAAGCTATTACAAAACCAAGAGGAACTTCCAGAGTAGCATCCAGCAGAAGGTGATGTGGCAGAGGATGACACTCTCCTGCAAATTTCCCTCTTCCCAGAAGAGAAAGTTAAAAACCAGATTATGTGTCATTCCCAGGTGGGAATGAAATAATTAAATATATATTGAAACTCTCTAGTGTGGCTTTTTTTTAGTCTGATGGAAACTGATTACTCTACACATAAATGATCTGGATTCCAATCCCTTTGCCAATCAGAATTCAGTCTACTTTATCTACTTGTGATACTGTGGAGTTTTTTTGTCTACATTCATTCATGCAGCAAAAAGCAATGTCAGCTGATGTATTTCACGTAACACTACAGAGTGCCCTTGGTTCTCATCTGTGCACAGTTAACAAAGCAGTGAAATGGGTCTTATCCAGGCACCCTCTAACTGAGATGACTGTTTTTCTTTAAGGAATAGTTCACAAAGTGCTGATAAATCCTAATCCTGGCCATTTAATAAAAGATTTGCATAGCATCTAACATATCATATTGAAGCATACTTTTCAGAACAACTTCTGTTTACACATCATGTCTTCACAGCCGTTGTGGTCAGTTATCCTGTACTCTAAGAAAATATGGCTGTTTTAAATTCCTGCTGAAGATACCTCCTGAAGAAACATTTCTGAGATATGAAGGCTATTATCTCCTGTGAAGCAGATTTGCTTTTACTTTCAGAGGTTCTTTCTTTGTATAACAGCTCATGTCACTCCAAGGCAAGGAGCAGAAACAGCAGAAATGTTTCTCAACAGAAAACCTGTCCTCTGACAGGACCTAAATTTCTCATCCATTTTTACCAAGTACTTTCATGCTCCCAGAATTATGTTAGATTCTCTAAGTGAATTGTATGGATGGGATTCAGGATCAGCTGTTTAAGCAGTAATAGAATTCAGTATGCATTACAAAGAAATCAGACTTTAAACTGAGGTGCCATTTGACAATGATTATGATTGGTTTAGATGCATCCAGGTCTACACGTATTTGAAAAATCTGCACAGCAGCTACACAGTAAAGATACTTAGCTTTTGTCAAAATGAAAATAAGCTAAAATGAAGGCTCCAGGCTCCCCAGTTTTGCTTTATATGTTGTGATGGGAAACCTGCACTGCAGGTTAGTTATTTGTGAAAGCCAAGAGCTTTGACTGAGCGTTCTTAGGTCTGATAAAGCACTTCACGTCCTCCAAGACAAAATGCTTATTGATCCCAACCACGGAACTGCAGAACAAACAGGAGTTTTGCCTGAAGGACTGAGCAGGCACTGCAAGGCTGGAACATAAGTATCAGAGGTCTAATACAGAGATTTAGGTTCCAACTATTTGCCTGGATTTCTGCTTTCAAATTTAATGACAAATTTTAAATAGATGCCAACAGGAAAACTCTCCCATTGCAGGAACTAAACTGATTGCAACTTTTCAGAAGCCCTTTAATTGTGGCTTACTTTTGAGCCAGCTGTTGTGTCCATTCTATAAATTGGAAGAAAACAACTCTGGGGTGGACATTTAATTCTGTCTCTCTTGATCGCAAACATTAACCACTGGCCTGCTATTGGACCACCTGCAATGTGTTAGTCATTACAGAGGTCACTGTTACTGAACATTTTAAACTGTGAATAGCTTCAGTTTAAATTAGGTGTAAAAAAAGTCATTTCCTTTCAGTGATAAACTAAAACACCTGCAGCACAGCTCAAGTTTACCATGAGAGATATAAACTCTCACTCTGAAGTTGGACTGGCTGTTCAAGGACATACAAAACCACAGTTTTATAAGATAAGATCTTTCTAACCTAAATTATTACTGTGTTGCCAGATTAGGTGATTACATGCACAACTATTTCCCTAGATTGCAAGTTACTCTTGGAACAAATGACATCTTCTATTGTAGATATATTACATGACTTTTCTCCTCAAGTCACTCATAATCTAATTTTCCTTTTACCTCAAAAACAAAACCCCAAAACACAAAACACTTCCCAAAATGAAACAACAAAAAACCCCCAAACCAAACAACAAAACCAACCAACCAACCAAAACACAAAAAGAAAAAATGTTTGTTCTGTCTTCCTTGTTTGTGTTGTCCCTTTTCTATTATAAAATTAGAAACATTTTATTTTAAATCCAAAGGTGGCCATATTGCAGCTGTTTCTGATTTCATCAAATTTTATCTTATATTATTCGATGCTATTTGCAATAGGTTCTGTGAGCCATATTCAGAAGTGATGTACAATTGGAGCAAAGAGAAACAACTAGGAGATTGGGTAAATATTAAATTTATACAGTACATTAACAGAGACGAAGGCAGACCATTCTCCATGTACTCTTGGACACATTCTATTAACTTCAAAATTTGACCATGTGACATTTTTAAAAATAAAGACATGAAATCAAGATGTTATAATTAGAATATCCCAAAGACTATGGACTGCAGAATATCCAGACTGAAAATCTGGCTCTTCAGACTCTGTATTGCACACTTAATCCACAAGATGCTTAAGCCTCAGTTTTACTCTCAAAAATTTGTCTGTACAATTCCAAATGGTTTGATTACATGGTACATGAAAACAAGAGAGAGAAAGGCTGGTAAGGTGCTCATTTATCCGGATTTATGACTCTTTTCACACATTCAAACACTGGATTAAGTTTAATTCTCATCCTGACATACTAATTTTCTGCTTTAGCTGACTCACTTGTGTGTCCATTCTCTCAAAACTTGTTGAGATTGCAATTTACAACATTTGTTTTCAGCTGTCTGTATAGTATAAAGTAACTTTGAAATGCAAGGTTTATTTAGCTGAGCTCCCAGTATGCCTTGCAGAAGTACATATCCCCTTTCCCAAGATGCTGAAAAAAAAAATCTTGAAAAAATTATTAAATACTTATAAGTAGATGAAGAATGGAAAAGAACCAGGTTTGGGAAATTTTCAGGAACCAATATTCTAAGTGTTAATATTGTCCTACCTACTACTGCTGCCTTAGTAAGTGTCACTTCTGAAGAAAAGCAAGAAAATGAGCCTTACAGAGGTGAGTTTAAAATATCAAAGTCACTGAGGGATGCATTTTCCTTAATGTTCCAGTATCTTTTTGCATTGTTGGTACTTAACTGGAGTTTGGCAAATCATAACAGCTGAGTGTTTGTTTGACCAATAAAGTTTCATGTGTGCTTCTGTCTGCATATGATGTAATTAAGAATTTCTGCCTTCCATATTCCAACTGGTTATTATCAGTCATTGCTGTAAAGCCAAAATCTGCCCCCCAAGTGGCTTCTTTCAATACACCATAAAACTGAGCACTGGTGCACTAACAGAAACCAGTGCTGTCATGTGGGAACCACCTAACCTTTTCCAGTGTCACATCAAACACAACATTGTGTGGTCATTGACAGCTTTCTCATGCTGAAGCAAGTCTGCCATGTAGATAATAAAATGCTGAAACCCACTAATAATATTCCCACTATTTTCTCCAGGCAATGACTGTCAAATGAATGACCACACATTTGGTAGAAAAAGGTCCAGGAAGCATTTCACAATGCAGCTGCTTTTCGGAAATCCTGTTTGCAGAACACAGGATGAACACAACTTATCTGAATATTTCCAGGCAACTCCTGATTCTCTAGATAGATAATTATAATTTCATGATATATTTATGTCTAAGAAATATAATTCCTAAGTAGCTCTACTCTTTTTGTAAAGGTAACAAATTTTGCAAGGCAAGGAATAATGTCCTTTGATCTGTTTTAAGATCACAGTAGCCAGTACAACTAAAAGTCATTGAAAATTACTTTTGAAAAAAAAATAATACCAATAAAAATTGAACAAAATATTTAAATATACGAGAATTCCATCAATAAAAATTCACCAAGTAAAATATTATAATTTAAAATGAGTTCCAACTAAACTCATCATGTGTAAATGCTCATGCACTGGTTAAAAAGAAAAGAAAAAGAATTAGATAGACAAACTATTATTCAAATGTTACTTCTTTCTGGAGAAAATTTGAAAAAAACCCACAGAAAACATACAATGTACCAAGGAAGAACATGGTGCTTAGTATGCTCAAAGAAACAGGCTCTGTATCTCTGACTCACAATCAGTTTTTGGCTTGCCTCTCAAGAACATGAAAGGCTTTTTGGAGAGCCATAGACTGATCATCAAATATTTACTACCTGCAAATGCATTAATTAATAGAGCAATCCCAGAAGATAGTCTGGCTTTCAACCCTCTCCTTAAAGCTAAGAGAATATTCTTATCTTTGAAATACCATTTATTTCTTTTCCATTTACCTTCAGACTAAAATCTCCAAATCGACTGCAGAAAAGCGAACCTCTCTTCCATTACTGAAGTTGCTTCCACAGTTATGATCCTCACACATAATATTTCCACAGTACCTTTTAATCTTACACACGAATACCTTCTGTCAATACTACCCAGAATCTAACTTACTGCTTACTTTCACACTTTCAAGTTCTCAAATGAAAAGGACACAACACACAAAGCTGTGACACTGCAAGGAAGCCCATGAACCATCCTGCACCAAGACCTTCGTGGTGGGCCTTCAGCAGAAATGTGCTCTACAGTTGGTGTTGTTTCTCTCTCTCTTTTCTGCCCTATTGGGCCTGGAAGGAACTGTGGGATGAGAACATCCCCATGCTGCTCTGTAGCTATGGAAGGTACAGAGCTCCAGCCAGGGCAGATATTTATTCCAGAGGCTGGAAAACTGCGCCAGTCTCCATTTGTCAAATTGGCCTGTACACCTGCATGGAGTGCTAGAAGAGTCTCCTCCCCTTAACTCAGTATTATCAGTGGAGTAAAGCAATATTCCTTGGGGTAAGTTTGGCCAATAAGCTGAGAGTTGGCAGTGATCAATAGCAAATATTTTTGCCTGTTATGGATTCTATAAACACCAATACCATTTGCTCACCAAGACTGAGGATTCTTTAAACTGCAGCTTGCAACACCAACAGGAATAAATACCTACATTGTTAAACTTGACCTTATAAACATGTGCAAGAGCTCAACATTTATCTCAATACATCATGAACACTGTAAAAATATTGTCCATATTAATCTGTTACTAATTCCAGAGAAAATCAAAAGCAGCACACTGAAGACAGTGGAGATGTGACTCCTAAATATGTTCTCTGAAACAGACAAGTATTTGCTTTCAGCTTCATTCTGTGACCTTTGAAGCACTGATAATGCTGCCATGAAGATTCCAAGACACTAAAACAGGGAAAAGGATAGCAGCTATGAAATGAGACTCCATATCCCTTACAAAAATAGGCCTCTGTATTATCTGTGACACAAGAACAATCTCAATTCAAAATAAAATGAACATATATAATTTATTTTAACGATATTTGAGGAATGCTAGTCTATAGCTATAGTAAGCCATCAAGAACTGAGGTATTGCTATTGGAAAAAAATGGCTGTTCTCAAATATAAAAAAAGGTGGATTTAAAAAAAATACATTAGCATAATTTTGTATGTTCTATTCAGAACAGACTGTTTCCCTAACCATGGAAATGGTTACTGTAATTGTACTCTTGAGTAAGAATGAGCCTCTGCAGGAGCTGACCCATGAAGGTCTGCAGAATACTTGAGGGCAGCAACAGTGTAAACTTATGTTGTTGTAAACATAGCCCTTAATCCATCAAAAGAAAAACATATGGATTCCATCTTTATTTATTTCTACAACAAATCAGAGTCATCATGACATCTTTAAATACTTTGAATATTAGCGTGCTGACTTATGAACTAAAAAAGACAAAACTTGACTCCACTAAAAGAAAAAGTCAGCCTTTTTTTTAATCTTATTGCTCAACAAAAAGCAGAGGTTTCTAAACACTGCATTAAAATTAATAAAGCTGTTTTGAAAAGTCCTGTATTTCAATATTTTTACAGCTGCAATAATTAAGAATTTGGCCACTACTTTGAGTCATTAAAATCCATCAATCTACATAGATGCCATTTACTAAAGCTGCTATATATATCCAAATTCTTTTAAAGTTTGTCTAATGGAAAAAAAAGCCACTTGGTTAAACTGTATTCATGAAGCAGTAATGAACATACACAACAAAGAGAAAAAAAACCCTCAGTGTATGATATTGACCATATTTCACCCAATAAATATACAATATGATTACTGAAGGTAAGGATAAAAAGAGATTTTAACACAGACACTCAAATATAAAGGAAAATATATGGCAGAACTGGCCATTTACCAAGAGTATTATTCTTTCTGAAATGTAATAGTGCATATCTGTTGTGACCAGTTGCTGTTAATGTTAGCAGTTTGCTTGCTATTTTAGACCAATTTAATTAGAGATGCTGCTGGTCTACATTGCCCCTGCCTTGGCCATGCTTCATCTCCCTCTTCTTTACACCAGCACTCATATTCCTGGGACTGCACAGGGAGTCAGTTCTAGCAACTGAAATGGATAAAATATGAGCATATTAAAAAATCATAAATTTTTGTCTGTCTCAGCTCCCCAAAGCATAATACTGGTCTTTAAAGGCAGCAAACATGTAAGGATAGGAGGAGGGCAGTCTCACAAACTATATATACATAGAATTATACTCTAAAGATTTGATCATTAATGAACCCACATATTTGTGTACTCAGAAAAGAGGCAGAACTTCCTGGGTAGAAGCAACATCAATATCTTCCTGATGGCCCTAGAACTTAGGTCTGTACCCATTAGGAAATATGAGGGAGAAGGGAGAAACCTCTAACGTGTCAGGCAATGGAGATGGATCAGTGTGTGTGTGTGTTTGTGGTGTTTGTTTGCTCATATATTCAAGGCAAATAAACACCTATCCAACTTGAAGAGGGAAACCCGTGAAACAGTAACATAAAGATTCTTAATGCTGTTTCTTAATAGGATATCAGTTTGCAAAGAGAAGTGTGCAAATACAAAAAAGGTAACAAAAAAAGCACCAAAAACCCCAGCAAAATTTCACACTGTCAGTGCAGAACATCCCAGCGTGGGGCAGTGAGGTACTGGCAAGTGTCAGTCAACATGGCTGGGAGACAATCACATCTGGAACTCTGCGTCCAGCACAGGTCAGCTCACTGGGAGAGAGACTGGGACAAAAGAAGGGAATTCAGAAAAAAGCAATGAAAGGAGGTTAGTGAAGGGAAAGAGATTTATGAGGAAAGATTTAAAAGAGGTAACAGGCTGGCCAAATAATGACTAGGTAAGGGATATGAGGCATGGTAGCAGCCTATAAATATATCAAGATATAAACACACAAATAAGACAAAAGAATTATCTAATGATATTCATGGAATATAACTAGGAGTTAGAAGATTAATGTAAAAAAGGAAAAACGTAGGTTAAATATCATGAAAACTTCTTGTAAGTAAGGTGCCTGAAACTGGCTGAAGAAAGGAAATTATGTGTAGATCCTCTCCAGTATTCAGCAAATTCTTTAACAAAATAAAACAATGCACTACCAAGTGTATCATGGAGAAAAGGTCTGCATTTATGTGGAGAAAAGAACCTAAAATATCTTCAGACTCAATAAAGTAATCTTAAATTTATTCAATGTTAATTCACTTTAAAAACAAATAATCTTATTAATTTCTAATATTCAGGTGGCATTAACATTACATAACTAAAATATTTCTGTAGGTTAATAATTTTTAGGTAGCATAACTGCTTGAAGGTTTAATTGTCATTCCTGTAAATCTTATGGCTAAATAGATTTTATGTATAAGCAGGAACTTTTTTTCAATCTAATTTAGATACTGTCATTCATAAAAACTGTTAGAGAATTGCCTAGTTTGTATTTTTTTCCTTATTTATTCCAGTACATCAGAAAAAGATTATGGCATTATTTAGCCTACTGTCCAAAATTGCAGCATAAGTTACTGCTCTTAAAATTCTTCTGTAGTTTCCTCATTATGACTATGCAATTCAAACAAACCTTATATTTATACTGGTATGAAATTACCTTCATAAAAATACTGAGGTTTTTTTACATAGCAAATTTATAAAAAACTCTTTGAAATTTCTGTTTCCCAGGAGTTATACATATTATTATAATAAGTAAAATCCATCCTGCTTTGTATTACTGTTTTTACCAGTCTTAATAGAAAGTGTTGTCTAAATCCTGCTTTAAGCCATAAGAGTCCAAGTTTGCTAATAATTCCTTTAATCCTAAATTAGGTTATCTCTCCTAAAATAATGGTAATTAGGATCTAAATATTCCCGTTTCTTGAGTAAGATCACCAGAAAAAAAAATCCACTATACCCTTAAATTCAGTTTTAAGTTTTCTGGTCTAATTTCATATGCTTCTTTTAAGGTTTTTATTCATCATCAGATGGAAATTTTGTTACTTAAAAGCCATCATACCATTTAACAGTGAGTCAACACGATAGGAGATATGAAAATTTGCCAGTGTGAGCAGTAGCATTACAGAAAGAGCTACTACATTCTGCAATTTCATCCTCAGGACTAAAAAATTATTTACCTCCTCTGCATGTCTGGCTACTCAAAATCTGGTTGATAAAAGTGCTTAAGTTGTCTTTGCTAATTAATGAAGGATGAGTGCATCTGTGGATATGAGTGTGCACGTGGAGCTACAGATTAGACACCGAAAACTAGAAAGACTTGCAAAGAGAAATTCCTGAAAATATTTGCCCAAGTGTGCTTGCTTAGGGCCCAGTCCAACCCAAACGAGACTCTGTGGCTGCTGGCCATGGGAAGCTCAGTAAACTTCCTGTGTGAGGAATTCCAAGCAAACCCAACTCTGCTGTCCAGCTGAAACCTGCTCTGTGACGCAGCCAGCCTGGCTGCTGAGCGTGCCTTTATTGGGGCATCACAGGGGAATTCATTCAGCCAGCTGGATAACAAGAGCCACAGAGTTCTGACAGAGGCAAATCTAACTTGAGATGAAAAAAGTCACCAGGTTCTGTAGAAAGGTCACACATTGTGTTATTTGTTGCTCAGGCTCTGATGGCTTCACTGGAAATCCTTTTATGCAGCTTGAAATTTATTTTTAACATCTCTCTATGTGAAATGTGTGGAGGTACTCTTGTTTTCCAACTTGGTAACAACAGAAAAGCTGATGTCAGAAGTTCAAAAAAGCTGCTCTCAGGAGAAAGTCTCAGAAGCTACAGAATTCCTAGACACATCATTTCTTTGAAGAAATATAGTACAGTCTCATGTATGCATAGGATATGTTCACACATGTACACAAATGTATGACAAAGGGATCACAGATTATATTTAAAATGTTATTAAGTGCTGTCATAAGCATGAATATGTTTTTGTCTTTTATAAGGTGTAAGTAGTCATTTTGACAATGAGAATAATTTAATATAACAATGAATTCATCAATCTATTATCTTATTATATGTATATATGAACATCTCTTGTGTTCATATAGCAAATACATTTTTGCTTAAATTATAATAGTATAATTTAGGTTATAATGTGTACATGGTATAACACTGCAGACTTCACCAGTCATGTTCGTATATATTGCATATTTTTGTTCAAATAAGAGCATTTAACACATACCCTAATACTCTGTTACTAACCTTTAGAATTAATTGTTATCCACAAGTGATTCGAAGTTGAAATATAGCACAATACACATCTAAAATAAATATTTTAGCAGTTCTGTGGTAATGACTTCAGTTAAAATGCAGTTAATAATTTGCCATACCCTCTGGCTTACAGTTTGATCTCCCATATGTTTTAGGTTGTCTCTCCCACAGGACAATGCGTATGACCCTTCCTCAGCCCCCTGATGGGAGGCCATGGCTTCAGTGAATCACTGTTTCCTACCACAGTAGATGTGTGAAATTCAGTTTCTCAGTCTCACAAAATCCCTCACCAGCAGTATTATATTTATATGTGGTGGGTGTTATCTGCTGTTGTAGAGATGAAAGGCACAGATACCTGAAATCCAAGAAGAATCAAAACAGGAGAGTCTGTGAGAACTTTACCTAACACCAAGAACATGTTAGGGATACTGAAGATAAAAATTATGAGCATAAATAACATTTCTTTGTAAAAACTATGTACTTGTTTGCATCACCATTTCAATAATATTTCTCCTTTACTCTGGTTTTACCTTAGTGAACTGAAATATTAGTACTTTATAGTCTTTTTCATTCCATAATTATTGCAGTTCAATTATGCTCTTGCATATGTCAGGTACACTGCAGTCTAATTTAATCTTCATTACACATTGCCATATTGCAATTATACATGCTATCAGAGTGTTAACACATATTTAAACCTGTTATTCCTTTGTCACTGATTTACAAAGAGGTACCTGAAAAGAAGCAGATGTCATAATTACGTGCTTATTCAGCTCATTTTATACTAAGTCTCAACGTAAATTGCAGATGAGCAAGGCATGTCCTGAAATTAATGTAGTGATAGTACACTAATGCTGTGATTCATTATGGTTTGTCAATGTGCTGCACTTCTGGAATGTGTGATAAAATTATATTAATACTGCACAGTAATGAGATTAATGAATTTGTACATGGGGAAGAATAATGGTTCCCTTTGTTAGGCTATTGAAAAAATAACATATAGGTAATTAAAAAGAATTAGTCAAACTCCGTACAACCCCATTTATATTAAATTAATTTTTCTGGCTTCGTTTCTAATAATTGATCACTCTCTGTAAATTATAAAGCAATCTTCAGCCATATGAACTACTACTGTGGGAGGAGAGTTTCCAGAGTATTATGAACCATCAAGGTGGTCCCTGTGGGTTCATATTAATTAAGGTTTAACAGTTTGGAAAATTGTAGCAATATTTTATGATTCATGTAATTAAACTCTGTAACAAAACGTCACAACTGCTAGTTATATCTGTTCCTATGATTTATATCTTACCCTTATTTCAAAGGAGGCAGAAGTAATGAAATATTCTTAAACACACAGACAATCAAAGGAAAAAAAATGTACTGGTTGTTTTTAGTGTTGCTAACTAATCACATTAGCATTTCATTGCCTCTACTTCAGGCACTAATGGCCACCATCAGACAGTGCAAATTAGATTAATTTAATATTCAACATCATAAGCTTTTTCAATAAAGTCTTGATTCTGATCTCTGACTCATTTTTCTCCTCTGTAATTCCACCTATTTCAATTGAATTTTCTCCTCTTTTCTGCACCAACAGTGCAGAATCTAACCCCTTCCTTCTTTGGTTCTCTGATACAGATAATACTTGCTAGCAAAAGCTACTTCTGTAAATTCGAAGCCACGGATCTTCTAAACAAAACAGAACTGTAGTCTAACATGACTGATGCTGAATTTCGAGACTCACTGTATCAAATTGAAAGACTCTGTCTGAAAATGGGTTCTCTCGTGGAAAACATTCTTGCATAATCTGTCATATTCAGTCATTCAGACAAGTAATGTTCTTAATGTATTGCTTTTCTTTGCTTGCTGCTGAAGTTTGTCACTTTTAAAATTTTTTTACTAAACACCGAAGAGGAACTTTTAAAGTGAAATTTTGTTGCTGAAAAATGGTATTTTTTTAACTGAGGAATTTGTAAGAAAGCTTTAACTTTGACCGATTTCTTGAATCTAAAAAGCATATTTTAAAAGACATGTAAAATTATTAGCACTCTCAGTACAAAAATAACTCCTTTGTCATTTAATGATATCCTATCGTTCACTGGCTCTTGGACACACAGAAACTACAACATCTGTCCTGCTGTGTGTCACTTGCAATTGATGGCACATCCTGCTCAGTGTGGCTCTGAGATTGATAGTAGATGGTGGATCAATAAAGCAGGGAGATGTATAAATTCTATAAATTTGTCCATAATAAAGATAGCTGTAACAAATAGGATACTAGGTTTGAGACTAATACAAATGCAGGGATCACGAATAAAAATGCCCATCAGTTTTCAAGGTTATACTTCTTTCTATACCCAAATTTAAGCTAGAAAGCAAAAACTTTGGCTTTAAATAACTGTTTCGTTGTTGTTGATTTGGTGTTTTCTCCCCAAATTCTAAAAACAAAAACCCAAAAAAGTCTTTACCTTTTATTTTTCAGACTCAGGGATATGTCACAGCTATCTCAGCTTGTGAGCTGGGGCTTGTGTAGAGTGCACATGGCTTACATTGTGTGAAATGTATTCTGATGTGCTTTGTGGATTAATAGGATTCTTCTGCTTCTACAACAATACAAACTCAGTTTTCTGGTAGAAATAGTATCTGTTCTCAATGATCTTTGTTCTCAGATATCACAGTAATGGGCATCAAATAAGTACCAGAGAAGAACACTGCTTAGTGCAAATGAGCAACAAATGTAAGGCTTGAACTGAGACCACAGAAGTCCCTTTAATTGACCTGCAGGCTTCAGACTCAACTGTGATTGTAAAAGGGCATATTGCACCAAGCAGTCTTTGAGATTCTCTGGATGAAAGAGGGCAGCACATATGTTAGGGACATTGGGTCCATTCTGTAAGGTGACAGAAATCCCACAATTCCTCCATGTGCATTTTGAACCAAAATGGGGAGGGGGTCCACAGAAATGGTGTGTCATTCTCTGCTATCTTTGCCAAAGCCTTTTTCCTGTCAGGAAAATCAAAGTGACTGCCTCTCTAAACTTGTAAATTACTGTCTTTAAAAGGTACAGTATTCTTATTCCACCTTTGAATTCCTCATCTTATTAATTTTTCCTACCCACTCCATGACTGAAAACTGAGTTTCCAGTTCAGGTGAGCACCCCTGAAATCTGGTTTAGCCAAGTAAATAGAAATATACACCATAATTACCAACAGATGAGAGTAATTTTTTCCCCCTCTATTCACATTCCAGTATTACTTTTTGTGATTTAGTTGGTTTTCCCCTCCATATTATTATGCTGTCTTTTTCCTGGAAGTAAAATTTAGCCTAGGGTTTATAGGTGCAATAGATAACAATTCTATCCTAATCTAGTTATGACAGATTTCATATTAATGGGACTAAGAGGAAAATCAGTTTCCTGACAAATGATGATAAAGTGAAATCTTTAAGCAATAATAAAAATCAACATGCCATATCACGTCAGCAGTCATTCAAAAGTGACAAGCAGAAACAATCTGCTGAGACAACATCCAACCACAAGCATAATCACATTTATGATTTAATTCCCATTTAACATCAATCACATCAAATTAATAACCACTCTCAAAGAAAATTAAATCCTAAGTGCATTTTTCCTTTAAAGTGTTATGATCAGAGAAGAAAGTCCTAATTAAATCTTAAACCAACTACATGTTTTATACATGTGACACCTGTAACTTGGCCAGCATTGTGAATTGGCCCCATGTGGATTTTCATCATAAAAGAAACTGACAATCCCTTCTAGCAGCTGCCATAAGTTTGATTAACGTGCAGCATATCCTTTTGTGAAAGTTCTTGTAAAGATTTTCCATTACTTTAATGACTGTGAAGCCATTTTGGTTTAGGAAAATACCAGGCTATGATGATTAGTGTTCGACATGCAACTCAGAGACGAAACTGCAAGCCAATGTTTATTCTGCTCTTCCTATGAGCAGAGTATTTGTCAACAACAGACATCCTGCTCATACCTTATTTCATCTTCCCAAGTGACTTATTCATCTGGTAAGGGCACTGTAAAAATAATGTCTCTAAGTTACTGTTGTGGTTTAACCCCAGCCAGCCACCAAGTCCCACACAGGTGCTCACTGCCTTACTCAGAGCATTCTGTGATTAGGATACACAGGAATTCTACATATACTAAACCAGGATTTAAGCTATTAAACTTTATGCAACTCCCAAGCACTTCGATGTCTGAGAGCGACGCATGAATGCAGCTGCTCATTTCCAACTGTAAAAGTGAGTGTGGACACCTCAGGACATAACTTGATACCCAAACTGTCCTTCACTGGCACAAACTGGTGCCAGGATTCTGTCTTTCCCTACCTATTTGGTATGTCTCCTGTTTCCCAGCTAGCAGAGGGCTTGGTTATGTGACAGAAAAGTTTGCCATCACTGTTTCAGATGATTGTGCCTTATAGAGACAGGAGACACCAATTTAAATATACAGCAATTGAAAGTATAGAAGTTTAGGAAAAAATTTAAAAATGCACATTAAGTACTGAAGATGCTCTTGGTGTTCATGCCAGCCCTTGTTATTTTTTTAATTTCAAAGAATGTTCAAACCATTTAAAAAATCCTAATGTAAAACACAGTCTGGTGCTCTTCTACTTCCTGCATGCCATGGCAAAATAGTTCTTTATTTATAGATGAAATTGCAGATGCAGAAGATCTCTCTCCTATATTAATTTTTTCCTTCCCATTCATGAAAGCAGAAACTTGGACAAAGAATGTATTTTGCAGAGAATGAATCAACTGCAATAGTTAGCATGTACTTTTCTGTATTCCTTTAACAAGGTTCAGCATGGGAATATAGTTTGTTTCAGGGCCACAGATTCTGACCTAGGTCAAGCAAATTTCAGTCATGATAAACCAAATAACATACAACATATCCAAAACTAGTCTTTGTAAATCACAGTCCTATGATGATACACAATTCCTTCCTGCCTTTTTAAATTATAATGTTATAGAATCTTAAAACATGCAAGTCTGTTATTATAGATTCTGCTGAAATATTCAGGGCTAAGTCAAGATGTGAAGACACCTTTTTAAAAACAGAAAATTGGCAAACACTCTCTCCTATGCCTTACAGCAAGAAAAACAATCTTGCTGCAGCTGTTGTGTTTATGATAGAATTCATGCTATAAAAGTGTTACCTGAACACAAATTATTTTTATTTAAACCTCCCAAATTAAGAGGCACATTTCCTCACATGATTATGAGATCTCCAAGGCCTTCTGTGGATATCTGGCATAAATTGATTAATTCATTCTCACTTAAAAGTTTCCTGAACTGTCAAGCCCATATTGTAATGCATTTTGTCACTGAAGGTGAGATTTTGAGTCCCTTTAGTACACCAGTGAACAGCTACTCACATGTGCAGTTCCAGTGTCTTCCCAGGCACTGGAGGGGAATGGGTGCACCAAGTCATGATCTCTCACTGATTCCACATCTAGTCACAGCATGCAAACGATTCAGCACAAAAAAAGAGTTTCACATTCCGGTCATAATTGCAGTTATATAACTTTTTTTTTTTTTTTTTTTCATTTGAACTAATGGCTAATAATTTGAAATAACAAGATGTTTATGTGCATAGGTGGGATTCTAAAATACAACTTGCTATGAAAAGGTAATTTCTTACTGGGCAGAAAAGATGTTTCTTTGCAGAACCAATTCTCCCTGTGCTTCACGTTTTGGAGAAGTGTAATTGTTTTCTTAGAGAAATTCAGGACCATACTTGCAAAAACCAGCTTTAGCACAATGTCTACAAATGGATCCAAGACAACCGTCCTTACAGTTACTTATATCTCAAACAACTCCAAAAAGACATTTCAGCGTCTAACTTCTGTTTTTCTACTTGTTTTTCATTTAATTCTGTTAAGTTTCTCAAATATTTTTGGGGACCTGTTTCTTAGTACTTGAAAATACAATCCTAAATAGCAATCACAAAGACCAAGGTCTTCCATTTAGCTCTTACAAGTTTGTGGTTCACAAAGTTCCAGCCAATTCACACAATAAGCACAGTTCTGCACTACCACTTGGGACTTTCTAGTAATTTCACTTAGAGAAGATGACACCTACATCAGGTCAGTATCAGAGTGATTTGGACCTATTCCAGATGAAAACTTTTATGCTTTTCTACTACTCTCCTGTGGCTTGCATCTCTGCCATTGTGCATTTGTGTGTGTATATATATGCATCTGCCTTCCCACATGTCAACACAAACTGAAATAGAATTAGGAAAAATTCGTGGAGATCCTGATCTATGAGTTTTAAATCATCAGTCATAGAGGAGTAAATGTTACTGGAACTATATGAGTACACAGAATTGCAATCTGATAGGAAAAACTCAGGTCTCTCAAGTGAAATGTATTCTTGTAGTCACAGCTCGGGGTGAACAGCCCTCCTCTGGGTCCAGTGCAGCAGGTTAATTTGTTCTGCCAGTAGCTTTATTATCTAAGACACTAAGATTTGCACCTTGCAAATTATTTTATCAGTCTTTGATCTATACATACATTTTTTATAAACTAGATTTGAATAAAATGCATACGAGTAACCATGTAAACAAGGACGATCCTTTTGCATCCTACAGGTTGTGTAACTACCAACAAAACCCAGATTAATAAATCTCCTCCTTGTACCTTTCTGCTTCTCAATTACTGTTTTTCTCTTCTTTGTTAACTAAAGTCCATTTATTTTTGGGCTCAGCTTGCCCAGCCCAAGTATGAGCTGGCAGCAAGGAGTGTTAACCAAAGTCTCAGAAGGGGTGGATCGGCACTTCCTCCCAGAGTTAAATGCAGGAAACCAGTCACATAAGCAGGAGGTTTGAGAGTATTAGCAGTGGTTTTAGGGGAAATTAATCTTGTTCCAAGGAGTAAATCTACATGGTGAAAGCTGGATCAAAATAAAGCACTGTGCTAACTGTGCAAGCTGGACAACTTGTACTACCAGAGCAACTTCTCAGGGCTGTCTTGAGTTTCAAACAGATAGGTGCTTTAAGCCACCTATGCCTAAATAATCGATCAGCTTTCTTGTCAGCTCCTTTCTCCTTTTACTCTTTTCCTAAATATCAATGTTCTAATCTGAGAAGCACACAGATATGCCACAATCTGTTTTATCAAAAATATGCTTAACCTGACAGTATGTACAAAACATACCCAAAGATTTGGACCACTTTGAGCTTGCTGATCCTCTTGACTAACCAAGAACATATTTTATAAAGACTCTTCCCATTTATTTTCTGTCAAATGACTGAAGTGGTTTTGTTTATGTCTTGCTTTAGGGATTAAAACTTATTACAAGATGACTTTCATCAGAGATCGGAACTGTGCAAATCACCTCACCAGATTTACATTAATGCTAATTAGGCAGACATTTACAAATTTGCAAAAAATGGCCAAAGAAGGGTAACTTAACATGTAAAGTTAATAACTTGTCTGCTAAACAACTTTTTTTAGATGTCCCTTTTCTCACTGTACACAAAAAGCTTTGGGGGTCACCTGCACTCTGAGAACAGCAGTTAAAGATTTATATTTAATTCCTGCAGGACATCTGCCTCTGGCCATTTTTTTTCATCAAGTAAAACCTGACTTGGAGGCTGTTATCTGTGCCCTGGCCCACTGCATCTTGCTCCTACTTTTTCCCTGTTTAGTAGGGTGTCACTGATACTTGCCATATGCTCTGCTATTACATGGGTAGCTGGGTCTTTAGCAAGCATCTGACAAAGAAGCAGGGCAGATTTTTGAATGAGTACTTGGTAGTTAGGTGCTCAGCCCATATTGACTGTTAGCAATTTCCCTTCCAAAATTATGCTTAAAATAGACAATGAAAATGCTGTCCCAATAGAATGACCTCACTTTAAAGACATGTGGAGACAAGACAAACTGTAGTCAACTTTTAATCCTGCCTTTCATAAATAAATATAAAGGAAAATTATTGTAGTAAAATTTAGAAAATTATTCTTCTTTAAACATAAGCCTAATTACAAAAGAACATCAGCTATAGGCTATCAACTAATGCTGTTTATTACATTGATTATAACAGGGAATCCCTAGGGTTAGTTGATGAAATAAAGATTTAATTTGAGGGTAAAGCACAACAACAAAAATGTAGCTAATTGTAAACAATAGTATTCCAAGTCCAGCTGAGTCCATCAATATGAAAACAGAAGTTAACCTCATCCTTCCACTACTGTAAACATATTAGATGCTATTTATTGTGATTACATGTGTGTGGCCTGTTCAGCCTAAATAGGAACATTTTCGTGACTGAAAGACATAAACATCAGATAACTAACATCATTATTCCCATTTGAAGGATATAAAACCTAAATATTAATTTTAATAGTAAGATTAGCAAACTGGGAAATCACTCACACCAAAATAATTGCAATAATATCCATTGCTAATAAAATATTTAAGTTCCAGGACGATTAAAAGTACAGGTGGGATTCAGCAGGAGTTTATATGCTGTCCTGACACATATCATAAACAGATTTTATACAAAAAAGAATACGGATTTTCCACCAAATCAGAATAAGTCACAGTAATGGGAATTAAGTTAAAAGACATTAAAAAAATCCAAACAACAAAACCCACCCTGTGGAAAACATTCCTTGTAACAAGAGAGAGGAGCAGGATCCCCCAGCAGGGTTGCAGACAACGCGCAGTCACCACAGGTAGGGAGGTCACTGTCCAGCTGTGCCATGGGCGTTCAGATGCTCACAGCAGCTCCCTGTGGGGCCAGTCTGAGCTCAGCAGATCAAATTCACCCAAAACCACCCCAAGTAAACACAGCCATGTGCCAGCACAGCCAGGCTGTCCTTGAAGGCAGGGCAGCTGCATTGTAGAGCCAGTCATGAACTTCCGTAGCCCGCTTTGGCCATGCCTAGAGCTCCTAGGCTGAGCCAGCTCTTGGCTTGGCATCACACTCTCCCAGTAACTTGTGGCACTTAGTGCAGACCTCAGCAGGACTCCAGTTTCTGTCCCACGGGCTGCACAACTGGAATATTCTGCTGGTCAGCTGTCACAGACACCCATTACCAAATCTAAGAGAAAAGTGACTTTGGGGTTCCCTGTTCCATGCCTGTACAAGACCTTTGCTTTGCCAACACTTTGCAAACCCAAAAAGTTCATGTGTTATTTTTGGAGTAGTGCCAAGGAAACTGAGGGGATATTTTTGGTAGTATCATGACATTACAAAAGACTGTAGTTAGAGAAGACTTGGAAAAAGGCAAAACTCAGCTAACTGCCAGGGATACCCCTTTATCCTATCCCTTTCCCTTCAAAGGTGTTACCAGAGACAACCAGTGACATGAAGTGATCAGAACTCTGCAAGTCTGTTCAAGAGGGGAAATTACGAAGGGACATTGTCTGATGTGCAATCTGAAACCATGTCAGATTTACGTTGCAGGAGTAAGGTCTGAGTCTTGGCTGCAGCCTCCCCATTTGAATTCACATTTTCACAGAGGCAGTCCTTTCATGTTTTGAAATTCATCTGGAAAAAAAGTTGGATTCCTTAGACATTTTGCTCCACACTGCTTTTTCCCATGCTGTTCCTCATTTCCAAGTAGTTCCTACTACTATTATTTTAAACTTTTCTCAGTATTGCTTTTGCTCTAATATTTTAATACTGCATGCATTTAATATCAGCCATCCTTAAGGGACTTTTCCTTTCCTGCACTATTTTTCTTGACATTGTTATCATTAGTGTAAGCATTGCTTTGAATAATCAAATGGTGGCCTGTAGACACTGAAAGAAGAAAGGTCAGGTACTGTATATGACATATGATTTGCACATCCTTAAAAGGGAAATGAGTCATCTACATAATACAAACAATATCTCAGTTGCATATGAATGAGATGCTAAAGATAAGATATGTTTATAAATGAATAAACTTCCTGATTATACTGACATATTATGGTAATTTTTAAAAATACTAGGACTATTTTGTGTAGCAACCTTTCACTCAAAAATAATGCTGCATATTGAAACTCAATGTCCATGTGATTCATGGCACAATGCATTTTTATTTTGTAGACCCCTTTTAAGCAGAAAAGCATCAGTGGCTTGTTGCTAATAGCTGAACCACTCAGAAACACAAAGTTGCTTTTGAAGTATGGAATAGAGCATTCTGCTTCCAAGTAATACTACATGGCTATCACAAGAGCTCAGCACTCCTATTTTGGCACAGGACCCATAAAAAATGACACTCTGTTTTAAAAGAGTTAGTAGAAGAAAAGGAATAGAAATGAGCCTTATCAAACCAAGAACCAGAATATACTTTCTTTCATTTCCAGCTCTTCCCACATCTCCCAGTAGTGTGAACAGATCCTCCAAGCAAATACTCTTCTAGCCAGCCAGATAAGAAATTAAAAGTGCAGAAGCTAATCTTCTCAACTCTAAAGCAGTGACCAAATACTGTCATTGTCCCTCTCCTCCACCTACCAGCCTTGCTGGAAGACAATGTAGTGGAGGGGCAGAACCTGCCCGGGGTGGGAGTGTCCGAGAAGGCTGAGCTGGGTCAGTTCTCCCTCCCAGCCCCGGCTCGTGCGAGCCCTGTGCTTGTTCTGCAGAGCCCTGTCCCCTGCACCATGGCTTGTTCACACAGGCCACATCTTCCAGCAGATATCCCCAGTTCAGCTGCTACAGAGGAGCTTTCAAATTGAGAAAAATATTAAGAACATCACAGCTTCCTTTCCTGCTTTGCAATGAGTTTGGTGATCACTTTGGCTCGCTTCCACACTGCACAGCAGTTGAGAGTATTTGATCTTTGGCTAGGATACCTCACAGCCTTCCCCAGATGAAAAGTTCAAATCAGCTAGGTGATTAGGAGTCCAGTTTGAAAGCACAGCAGGATAGAGAGCTCAGATTAAAATCAGAAATATTCCAAACACCACAGCTCTGAGAGGGCTGAAGTTGAAATTAAACATTAGAGTCAGCACAATACAAGAAATTCACAACCAGCTGGTGTATATCTTGCATAATAAAAGTTTAACCACATATGTTCTTAATATACAGGGTAGAGACCCAAATATGACCTGGATAAATCCACTGTAATATGAACCAAAACCTTTGTGGCGTACCTTCAGCTTCATAATCTACAAGGCTGAATCTTTGGAGTGCAGTGAGCTGAGCCTCAACAACAAATATCTCAATTTATCTGGCTGGTTGTTTACAAACAATTGATAATTATTTATGCTATCACCGCTGCTGTAATGTATTTTATCAGTTGCAGCATTTTTTTTTTTCATTTTGTATGGTCTTTCAACTGTCATAAACCAGTACAACAATCTGTCAACATGAAATAATTAATAATTATTATGTGAGTGACTGATTTACTCTGGAGAACATGAAAGGCCATGAAACCTGGAGTTTCCTGGTCTACATAGTGTGCACAAAGGAAATGAGCATAAGCAATCACTGTCAGCTGTTCTTGTAAGTAAGAATTGAATCATTTATCTGTCTGCATGTATACATTATCATCATCTCCCACTCTGAGGTAAGCCCTAATAGCACTTTATGGTACAAAAATAGGTTGTTACAAATATTTCATAAAAAATACTACTCATTCCTTTTTAGAAGTATGGTTGATCATGTACTTATTTAGCATAAAGTGGGAAGTTAAAAAATTTTATACTTTGGCTCTAGAACATATTTAGGTTTTGTCTGCACTATTTAAAACACAGCTGAACACCAGATCTAATTCAAATTGATAGTGCACAGTACTGTAATAATAATTTAAATGCTTATTTCTTTTGTTCTTTTCCTTTGTTTTGTTTTCCACTTGTTATCTTTTTGTCCAGTACTAAACACCTGCAAGTACCTTCCACTGTTTCAGTACTTCAACTATTTTAGGTTTTTATTTTCCATCAGAATGCTGAATTTATACCATAAACTTAATTTGTAGCCATGAAATAATTTAAATTAATCATATGAGAGTGTCTTGCTCTAAATTTACAGAAAAACTACTTTTGATGTAAATGGAGACAAAATATATACTTAAGTCAGTCCCAATTGAATATTTCATTCCACCTCAGCAGAAATCTAAAAATCAAGGTAAAACCTGAAAGCTTTTTTGAACAATCACATAATTCAGAACAAAATTTCTGATTTACTTTATGTGTGAGCAAGAAAACATGCTAATAGCCTGTAAAGCAGTGTAGAGAAATATTTACAGGCTGTCATTATTGTAACACATAAGGCTGTATGCATAATCAATTGTTTTGAATAGAGGCTAAACCACTTTCTGAAAAATTAAAAGACAATTTTCCTTTTCTCCTTGGGGAAATAAATTACATTTAAATATACCTAATTATAAATAAAGAGCAATTATATATTAAATGCAATATAATGAAGCATAAGGATAGCTAAATGTGGTATAATTATGTATGTGTTTTTACATAGAATAAAGTTACACTGGCAAAGAAGTTCATTTTGATCAGGATGGTTCTCATCTTGTGATGCTCAGGCCTTTTGTTCAAATGAAGTGTCTGTGAGTGTGACCCATCTATGACAAGGTTTGTGTGATCTGAGGACCCCTGAAATGCCTGTAGGCTGGAAGACACAGGAGATCCTTTCCAAAATTGCATCCAATGCTCCAAAGTGCAAGCATGGATGTCTCCTGAATCCCTTGATAGCCCAGTGCCTGCAGGCTTCTGACCCACCCCAAGCAGCCTAAACACTGGATCTCAACACACGGGAAGTGGGGCTGTCTGAGAGCACAAGCTCTCAGTGTCTGCAGGTAAAGCCCTTCAGAACACCAGATTCAACTGGTCTCAAGAGAAATTTCTCTTTCAGAGTTCAGAGTTAAATTGGAGTGTGGACAAACCTCTCAATTCTTTCCCAAACTGATTCTTCCACAACCTGGCTGTTATACAGGTACTGCTTGAAAGGGTAAAAACGTACGAAAAAGCCACACGTACTGCAAAAGGCAGGTGGAGGACACTTGACACCGAGTATTCCTCTGCCCCAGTCTCCCCTGGTGGCTGGCAGGTATCCTGCACGACCCACCTCTGCTCTTCCCTGCTGGCCCCGGCTGTGCCTCCAAGGCTGCTGGCACATCCTGTCCTGGGAGGGACGGAGCCGAGCCAAGCTCTGCCCTTCTCCATCTCTGCACTGGCACAGTTGCACACCAGGGCTGAGACAACACATGAACTGCTTGAAGAGCGCTAAACCTTTTACTGTGTTTCTCCCTTTCTCTATTCCTTGTACTATATTTGACTTGAAAAACTTTCTCTATCATTTAAAATTGAATTTATTGGTGTTTAATAGAGAAAAATAACTTTAAACCCTTTGACATCACTGGGGAGGAAACAGAACATATACCCAAGTAAGCTTATTCCCAGACTGCTTCTGGTACTTATTCCAATAGAATGCTAATAATTATGTTAAAAAGCTAATTTAAGAAATCCAATTTTTGGAAAATGGGTTTTCAAAGGGCACATTTAACAACTAGAGAAAGTTCGATCTGATTTCCCCATTAGAAGAGGAAGGAAAATCCAATTTTAATCTATTTTTGTTCTCTTAAAAAGATGATATATAGAAGTTACTTTGAAAATCATCCTTTCAAAGCAGAACCTAGTACAAGCATGTGCTAACTTGCAAAGTGCAATTAAACTGTTCCGATAATTCTGCCTGAAAAAATTAGCAGCAGTATTGAGAAGGCAAGTTGTTTTCAAAATGTCCATGGCACAAATGCTTCTGTGTTAAGCTGGTATTGATTCTGAAACAATCTTACACATGATAAATGAGAGCACATTTAGGAGAGGATTCAGTCATAAGAGCTCACAAATCAATCAGCTTGTCAACAGGCAGACCAAATTCAATTTTTATTCTTAGTAAACTCCTATTTGGTGGTAGGCCATTGTTTACTTTGAAATTGCTTTACAAAGAAATGGGGGAGGAGGGGAAACATAGGAAAGAATCTTTCATCAACATATAAGAAGTTGGTATTTCATTTAGAGCTGGACAGAGGAAATTTGATTGTCCCCTGGGTAATGCAAACCTTTTATGTCCTTCTGGCTGATCATAAACATTTGGTCATGTAATGCCCTTTATCTGCAGCAGCATTTCATAATAATTCTTGTACAGTGAGACATGGCATCACTAATTTGTGACAGAGCACACTGCAATTGGCATGTCATATTCTAAAGTAATAACCTGATATACACAAGAGGTACTGCATCTCTTGCCAAGCCATGCTATATTTCTGACAAGCAGTTTTCATTGTGTTCTTATAGCTCAAAATTAAAATTGGAGTGAAATAACATGGCAAAGAAAAAACACTAAAAAATTCCCCACGAACCTATTCTCTAGAATTCCCAATCTGCTGGTCCTGAGAAACTCATCAACAGTAACCTGGTTGGAGCTTGAAAGGCTACTGGAATACCTCCCATTTAACATAATTCAGTTATACAACCTATTAGTGACTTTGCACTGGTATCACTGCTTGATTTCTGAAATGTCAGTATTTCAGTCTAGAGTCCAAGCTGAGAGCCACCAGGGATCCATAGGGTTGTAGAGGGATATCCTCTGCATGAGGCTGCTCAGGCACTTCCTTCTTGCCAGCCTAAAGATGACTGATTTTGTGGAAGAATGTAGTCTAAACAGAAAGCCAGAGTGAGTCAGTTGCTGGGCCTTACATGGAAAACTGCCAAGCCAAGTGTTATTACACCAAAGCATCACAGAGAGCTGCACTGCAGGAA